>NC_140590.1:1754678525-1755051547 GCF_964204655.1 Triturus cristatus | reverse complement strand
AGTCCATTACAAAACCTCTCAGTCGAGACGACACCGCTGGAGTGGCTCGGAGATGATATCTGTGTCCACCTCGACCTTCGCTCCCATCTCTACGGCCCTCAGCTCCAGCCGCCCCTGGTGAATGTTCCACAACTGCCCCAGGCAGTGGGGGACTGGCCCAGGTGAACCACTCTCCTCATCGAGAGCGTCGCCCGTCGGTTCGCCACCCTCAGACTCTGGCACCATCTCGCTTGGTTGTGCCGGACACCGGTACTTTTTGAATTGGGAGATGTTCCTGGTGACTGTCTCGTGGCCCCTCTGGGCAGTGACCATCGTGCCCTTAATTGTCTGAATCACCCAGGGCTCCGGTTCAAACGGAAGGGAGAACTTCCCTCGTGGATGTCGATTCTTCACCAGTACCATGTCACCGGCCACCAACGCTTTGCTCATGGCATGGCGCCTCTGGGACATTCGGTCATTCTTAGCCCGCCTCTGTCGGAGGCGTTCGGATACTTGACGATACGCAGGCAAGGATGGTGTCACCTGGGAAAACACATCATTCAGCACCCGTTGATTGCACAGAAACCCAGGGCTGGCCATGGTGGTCGAGTGAGGCGTAAGTCTGTATTCTTTTACGAAATTGTACAGGGCACACTCCATGTTCTGCTCTCGAGACATTGCTATCCGGAGCACTTTGTTCAGGGTGCGCATGAAACGCTCGGCCTCACCATTAGCCTGTGGCCACCGTGGTGTGATCTTCACATGACGGACACCTCTTGATCGGAGGTATTCAGAGAACTCATGGCTGGCGAATGGCGGACCATTGTCTGTGCGTAGCTCTTTGATTAGCCCATGGCTGGCCATAATTTTCTCGAAACGAGGTATGGTATTGCTCGCAGTAATGGAGTCCAGTATCTCAACCTCGGGGTATTTTGAGAAGTCATCAATGACGACAAGCATGTGTCGGCCATCCGGTAGGCTCCCAAAATCGGCACTCACCCGGTGCCACGGGTGAGGAGGTATGTCTTCCGTCAGGATTGGGGCCGGCGGATCCGCTGGGCCTACCGCTTGGCAGAGCGCACAAGACCGGACAGTCCTCTCCACCACACTGTCCAGATTAGGGAACCACACCTTGCTCCTCAGACGTGATTTTGTCTTGACTACCCCTTGGTGCGCAATGTGAGCTAAGTCCACCACTCGCTGCTGTAGTGACCTGGGGATGACCAGACGCGTGCCTCTCATCAGACATCCCTCGGGGGACACGGCCAATTCGGACCGGACGTTGTGAAGAGCCCTTAACGCCAGTTGTGCATCGTCTGTGCGGTGTGTCAGGTTCTCCAACAGGGAGTGCCACCTTCCTGATCCAATCGCTGATATCACCAACTCCCAGCAGTCATCCTGTTTGGTCGCCTCCAGGATGTCCTCGAGCCTGATAGGCAGGGGCCGAGAGCGTTCCACCACCAGCCTGACATACTCCTCCGTCTCCTGCGCTTCAGACTCCTCTTCTCGGGTAACTGGCCGGGCATGTCTGGAGAGGAAGTCCGCCGGGTTTTGCGTCCCCGGGCGGTAGACCACTTTGAATTGATATTCCTGCAGCTGCAGGATCCACTTTTCGATTCTTGGGGGTGGTTTCGACGACACGCCCATGAAGAGAGGAATCAGCGGTTTGTGGTCAGTGTGAACCGTGAATGGCTGCCCATATAGGTAGAGGTGGAAGTGACGACACCCCCAATGTATCGCAATCGCCTCCTTTTCGATGTGGGAGTACCTTTGCTCAGTTTCTGTCAGAGCCCGGCTCGCGTAGGCAACCGGGGCCCATTCCCCGTCCAGTTGCTTCTGGGACAATACAGCACCCAAGCCGATGGGACTGGCATCCACCGACAGTTCGGACTCCCGGGTGGGGTCAAAGTACGCTAGGGTGGTTTCGGCGGACAGAGCGTGTTTAGTGTCCTGAAAAGCCTTCTCTTGAATGGGGCCCCATTCCCAGGTTGCGGCGTTCTTCGTGAGGTCCCGTAGAGGTGCTTACATAACAACGTGCAGGGTGTGGCAGTGGCATTGGCGGGGGTTCCTGGTGGTTCTCTGCCCGTTGCTTTGCTTCCATGCCGTAGCAGGAAGGCTGTGGGTGTTGTGCAGTTTGCAGGTGCGGGGAGGCCAGCGGTCGGCGCAGGGCTAGATTTGTGGGGGAGTGGGGGGCTCGGGGAGCTGTGAGGCGCGTGGCCCGTCTTCCTTTACACCTCGCTTTCACCGGCGGCTTTGCGGGGGAGGATGAAGAGCTGAGCACATCTCGTTTTGGGGGCGCTGATGCCAATTGTCTCCCGAGTGGGTGGCGGATGCGCCAAGTGGACTTGGGTGAAGCCAGACGGAGTTCCCCGCCCCTTCACTTGTACACATGTTCGGTGGCTTTGGATGGGGTAATGCTGTTGCTACGGGGGAGGTGGGGTGGGGAGGCAGGTGGCGCCAGGCTCTTTGGAAGGCATGGTATATTTATAGGGTGACCAGAATTTGAAAGCCCAAAACCTGGACATTTCCCAAAAATAGAAGGACTACAATTTTACTTCAACCCAGCGCACAGAATGACAGCGCTCCTCAGCAGAGAATTACAGAAGAGGCAGTAAGAACGTACATAAAAAGCCATTTTCAAAGCCAGTAGCATGCCTGTTAATTAAATTGATTTCTTATAAAAGCTGCTAACATATCCTTGCTTTGCAAAACATAAAAAGATACCTCCCATTGTTTTCAGCCGCCCTTTTCTAAAAACCGGGACATGAGCTTAATTTCTTGAAATCTACCGGGACAGCTGGTGAAATCCCGGGACTGTCCGTTGCCTCCGGGCTTCTGAGTGGAAATACTAGGACAGTTGCTGGTGTTGGTGGTGAGATGAAAGGCTCACACAAGTGTTGGGGTGAATGAGGTGGGGGGGGGGGGGTGGTCAGTGCAGGGAGAGCTCTCTGCCAGGCTCCTGCCACACCATGGCGTCTGTACTGATCGCTGGCTGCTCGGGCGGCAATGTACAACAGCCTTGAGATGGCTGACAGTTGGGTGTTGCTTTGTTGTAGTTGGAGGGCAGTTATAAAAGGCACAAATGGAGGTGGTAAGTTAAGAGACAGGGAGTGGCGTAACGGTCTGGGCAGCCTACTTTGGAAACAGGGGAACAGGATTTCCAGTTTTGCAGTTGGCTAAACATCCTGTGATTCAGAGCAAATAACTTAATATCCCGGTGCCTACAAAACAAACAAATGTTTTCTTGCATAACATTACGGGAGATCTTGCCATTATCGGGCCGCTCACAGACTATCAGATTGTTGGCTGCGAGGTGCCACCAGTATAATGGGCTTTGCCGTGGGGGCCCACCTTTTTCCCGGCGCTTTGGGGAGGTGCACTGGCCGATTCGCAAAGGCATAGGTGTCGTTCTAGGGCCAGTTCACCACAACAGATGCAAACACACAGTGAGGGCACACCACACGTGGACGGAGCTGAGGTGGTTGGAGTGAGGTGTTGGTGGCACGGGGGCGCACAAACAACATTTTGAAATATTTTAAGATCAAAAGGATCTAAAAAAAGAAAATTGGGTAAATATAAGCAACAGTAAATTTAAATTTTATGGATTAAATACATGTGCTTCCCAAACAAAGTGCCAACGTGAGACTCCTGGTCGCGCTTGCCTGTACAAAGTCAAAGTTTGAGGCCAACCGCGATTCAGGAGAGAGTATAAATAAATAAATAAATATGCCAAAGATGGTCATGTAGATATCAAAGGCGTATCTTTTGCACATAGAGTCTACATAATGGAGTGATTACACGATGGAGTGATTCTGACAATGTGAGGCCACTACGCTTTCCACAGGCCTCAAGAAGGTTAAGTTCACACTGACAATTGCATAATGATGGCATTTCGAAGCACATTTTTGTATCATGGCCTAGAGTCGCTCACAAATCGTGCAGGAGTGGAGGGGGGAACTTCATTATATAAAAACAAAACACTAGTTCAGCAATAGTGTGAAGTATCCCCTGGCCTTCTTCTCACTGGGGTGAGTGTGCGAGGCACCAAGCTGGAGGAGGGGGTGGAGGTAGTTGGGGTTAACTAAGCGCTCCCTGCTCCATGTCCCCCAACCCCCCCCTTACCAACACACCCACACCAGTGCAACAGGTCCAGGGTAGTAAGGTGTAGCATATACTATGGACGGTATTTGGGATGTCAGAAAAGGTTGGAGGTTTCTGAAAACAAAAGCGTTTTCACATATGGGCATTGGAAGGGGTCACAAGCTTACTAAATGGGTGCTAAAAGAGATGATTTCTAGTGTGGTTTCTACACTGTAATACCAGTATTGAAATAGGAAGGGATGGACCGTTGGGTTAACAAGATTGTTTAAAAAACGTGAGCAAACACGATAGCCGATTACTCGTTAAACAGTAGGTGTTTTTCTTCAAAGATTTTTCAATGATCACATGTTAAGAAAGTATATACATAAAAAACAAACAATTAGGCAATAGGGAAAGTAAATAGCATTTAGCCTGGATGTAAATAGGTACTATCCAGTGACAAATGTGGACTGGTGAACAGGGATCAATTGGTACTAAGAGTAACTTAAGTGCATGCAGCAGGGCTAAAGGAGACTCTGTTACAAAAAATAATTTCAAGGATAGTATAAGAAACAAAGGAAGCATTGAGGAAGAGGCATGCGGTCTCTCTAAAGACACAGGTGTTAGGAAGGCACACGTTTTGAAGGAGAGCCAAAGACGGCAGTTGCTGCAAAGCCATGTGGTCATGTGGATTGGAATATAAATAATAATAGGTTGCTTTCCATTATAGGTTATGATCAGGAAAGAGTCTAGTCAAGTGGTGAAAGAGGTATTGTTCAGAAGCTGGGTAAAGCATCGCAGGAATTAGGAGCACAGAAAAAGGGCATGGCGGAGAAGGATGTAGCGGTTGGAACAAGGCAACAGTACCGGCGTTATGTACAGACTTTTGCGAACATTACAGCTAGTGTTTCAATTTTAACAGACAATTTTAAGGAGTTGGTGGTGCAGGGCAAACACTTTGTGGTGTGAGCTAAGGGTGCAAGTAAATATAGGTTCTGCGTCTCAAAGGATCTGACAACAATAGTATGCAATGTAATGCTGAATGGTACAATACCAAAATGAAAATATTTGTTCTCCGGGAAGCCTTAAACCGATGGGCCACGTGAAAATGTAGGTAAACAACAAGAACACAATGGTAGGGACAAATTGCGCAGGGAAGTGACAATGTAAGGGCAGATATCAAAATTAAACCATTGCTATGAGGTTGACAATACGACGACCACTTCACGTCGTAATTGGTGAACAAAGTCCACCTCATACAGTAACAAAAATGAAAACCGAGCAAAATGGTTCAGTAGTAAAGCATAAATCAAAGTCCAGATTTCAATTCAATAATGTAGTCCTCTTATTAATTCAAGCTGTTCATATCTTGTCTTTATTCCGAAGTACAATCTTCACTGTATGCCATCAAGCCAAGCCCACTGTATGCCATCAAGCCAAGCCAACACGTGTTTCGTCCTGACAGTTATGAGTCATGGACTTCATCAGGGCAAAAAACGATCAATTCTTATAAAAATAAGGGTGTAGTTCAAAGGAAGCTTGAGCGCAACATCTATGGTCCTAATATACTGGTATACTGTCATTCCAAGCGGTCCAATCTGAGATTATCTCTATTAGTGTCTTTTTGAATATTCAGGTTAAAAAATTAACCACGCTTCCTATAGGCGACATAGCCGGGTCCTCAATCCAGACCTCTCATGACAGCGTTAGTGTCTACGCTGTCACACGTGAAAATATGACCAAAAATTGGGCTTTCCAGTTTATTGAGCCGGTACCAACAGCCAAAAGTGAAAAAAGCAACAGGCCACCACTTTTGTTAAGTATAGCTAATTCAGACCGCACAACATAGCCATATCAGTTAGGCCATATAAAACAGATCAAATTAGCAGGTGACACTGTATCACTGTATATAGAATAGAGGTGGACAGCCCTTATTGCCCGGTTAGGCTCCTAGCTGGGTACATGTATAACAGGCAGGAGTCGATCACTGGGATACCTCCTCAACCACAAATATGGGATGCCAGAAGTTCAGGGGGAACTTTTTGTGGACATTGGTACAAAAAGGCATGGAAAAATGTAACGCTTAAGCAGTATATTAAAGTCATTACTAAGATCTTATTGTTCACCATTGCTGTGTTTGTGTTCTACTTCACAGAGTGCAGAGCGGTGTGGGTGATCGGACGCTGTTACCTCTCGAGGGCTGCAGACAGAGCTGGCGGCAATAAGGGGGGAATTCAGCACTCCTCTTTCAACGTTCAAGGGTGCACTGCTTCAAAGATTCAAGCGTGCTGCACCCGGTCAACAAACGCTAATCTTTTGATCAACGACTTGGGGAGGAAACAACTTCCCAATTATAGGAAGGGACAACTTGTTTCTCATTATAAAAAGACCTCCTAACTTCGGCAGGAGCATGTATGACACAAAAGTGGGATACTCTTAGATTATTCCCGGGAGGTCCCTGGTAGGTGCTCCATCCCAAGGGGGGGGGGGGAATATACAGTGTCAGAGACAACCATAAACAACCTCATGCCAACACTTCTGCACAACATATGGGCAATATTTAATGCAAAGTGTTAGTGTATTAAAAAAATTGAGGCGCAGGTATTGCAGAAGGGGGCCTTCCTGGCATTGAAAGCTACCAGTAAGGCTTAGTGGTACTTACAAAGCGTTCCTATGTAAACATAGCATTTGCTGAAGAGGAACAGGCCACAAACAGGTGACAGTCAGGAACCAAGGGGTACTGGCAGGCTACCGCAATGATCTTGGGGGTTGAACTGGAAGAAAACAAGAGCAGAGCCTGTGGCCCGGAAGAAGTTGGGAGGTGTGATGGCACTGGACAGACCCCCCAGGATATTGCGTCATGGATTCACAAATTTAGCGGCACAAATATGGAAATTTAGCGGCATTTTTGCGGCACTTTATTTTACTCATAATCATTCATTTTCAGCCTTAAATCAATGGAAACTGTTTTAGCAGAGTATTCCACTTTGAAATAGGCATGTTTAAAGTTCTGCAGCTCCAATCCTAACCTCGTGCCTGCCGGGAGACCTTTTTTGTGGCTAAAATAGTACATACCCAGCTGATTTTGCAAATTTTTTTCAGCGAATCGCGAAATGCAGGAGGGTCTCGCTAAAGCTGTCTGTAGGTGAGACCCCCCCAAAAAAACTAGGTGTTTCTCTATTGTTCTAAAATACTTTTAGAGTGATTCACACTTCTATTTCCAGTTTCAATTCATATTTCAAGGGAGAAAGAAAATATCGGATTTCCCTGAATTTCTCTATTTTGTTTTACCCGTTTTGAAAAAGAAATGATGGGCAGGCTGGTAAAGTACTGGCCAGGTGACAGTCATACCTATATGGTACGGCAGGCACCCCATGCCAGTGCAATCTATGAGAGGCACCTGACAGAGCAGCGGCCATGTTGTCTCTACTGTCTTGAGGACAGAGAACACCTGTCCTTTAAAGTTCACGCCTCGTGCCTACAGGACACAGCGTGGGCTCTGATTACAGGTCTTGCCCCTCACCTGGCACCTACCCGGGACACGAACCCTCACCTCTTGCAGACCTTCCACTGCCATACCCTCACCCAGTGCCATGCTTCCAGGCCACTGACCACGTCTGGTGCACTCGAAGGAGACAATGTTACCAACCAAGAAAGCTCAGCAGGTTAAGCACTTGCTTTAGAGTTACGCATTCGACTCGGAGGTTCAAGTCTAGACACTCCAGCTCAGCTGTGATTTCCTCCGTTTTCAATTAAATAAAGTGAGTAATGAACTCTGGCGATAGAGAAATGTGACTCACAGTTCTGTGGAACAGCAAAACTGCAGTGGTCAGAGCTATATAAAACAGGCATTTGCAATGCAATAGGTCTCGCATTTGCGAAAGTTGGAGCTATTGGCATTGTAAATGACAATGCCTTTTATTAATTTGTTTCGAAAACCTGCAAGTGGTGCATAAACACGCACTTTGAACGTATAGTCCTTGCTTACGAGAAGCAAGGCTGTCAGTAAAAGAGACTGCCAGCTTTGCTTCTCATAAGCAAGGGCTATAAGTACAAAGTGCTTGTTTACGCACAGCTTGCAGGTTTTCAAACGCATAAATGAAAGGCATTGTCATTTACAATGCCAATAGCTCAAACTCTCGCAAATGAGAGACCTATTGCATTGCAAATGCTTGTTTCTCCTCTCAGATGTGGCTGTTATGTAATTACAGTTGTTTCCGGGGTCACCTGGGGGTCTTGGCAGTACTGGGCATTTAATGATAGCAGGCAATGGGCATTCATAGACAGCTGGATTGAACAAGGGTGCAAAAAGCCTCCACAGATCCTGTTTCTTCTTCTCCGCCAACTTGCCTTGCACATGCAGTTTGACAAGTTTGATGATGAGGCATTGGCAGTGGAGACATGTGCTTATTCCTTATGCCAATCTGGCTGTCTCTGTATGAGGGTGGCACCAAAAGATGAGGTAAGGGGAAGCCTACTTGCATTCTCTGACCAGTGCCTCTATCTCAGCCACTCCCTTGCAAGCTTCCACAAATCCAGAATGGAGGGTGAAATAGAGGCATACAAAAGAGTGATAGGTAGAATGTTTGAATTAATTTCTACCACTGGTGATTAATTACTTAGGCTGCATCCCAGTCCATCATTTTCTTGCCTGCCATGCCAATTTAAACAGAAACTAGCTGGGGGGAGTGGCCACGCAGGCGTCTAAGATGGCCGCTTGTGCTTGAAGCTCCGTCGGCCGGGCGCATTAAAAGCTTTTAATCACCATGTGGAGCCCCATTTAATGACACAGAAAACTCACTGCTGAACCCGTGAGGGGAAGAGGAATCCAGCGACATTGCCAGGAGCCGCAGCGATGCATTAATCAGGAGCTTCCAGTAACTGAGTGGGAGGGGCCTCGGCTTGCAGCCTTGCTGACACTGCCGTGGAGAGCTGCTGAGACCGGGCTGTAAGGTGAGCGAGGGCCGCCGGCCGGTTCCCAATGCCGGTATCTCTTCCTTCATAGCTGCGCGGCTGCCCTCCTCCGCCCCCCCCTGAGGTTTGCTGCGTACCGGATAGCTGGTGCGGCGTTTGCAGAGCTCGGCCCGTCCCGGCGCTTACGGCTTTGCTGAGGGGACCGCGTTGGGAACGCGTTCCGGTCCCGAGCTGCCTGGGGGTGTGGCGGGCGTGCGGGGGCTGCCTGCTTGGTTCCGCGCTTGGAGCTGAAGCAGCTGATGGGCCAGCTGAGTGGCGCTTGCTCCCTCCTCCCTCTTCAGGTCTGACAGGCCTGGCGTGGCCTGCACACTGGTGGAGACGGTAAACAAGGCCCCTGGAACATGCGCAATATTGATGCTGGCATTGATGTCTAAAAAATGCGGCTCCACCCTCTGACCAGCTTCCTATGGGCCTGCACGAAGTTCAGAGACTGCACCTCCCATTATCTGCCGGCAGTTCACGCTCCTAGATCTCTCTGTACTACCAGCTCACCAGGGGCGGTTCATTTTAACATTGCGGCACATCTCCCTCCAGTGTAGCCCTATACGTCTGACACTTCCTTACCCCAGAGAGCTCGGGGAGACCGCATCATCAGTGCAGCTGATCTGGAGACTGCGGGTGGCCCCACGAATCTAATGACCACTGACAGGCCTTTTTAAGACCCGCTGGGTGGTGGGTCGCTGATTCCGCATGTGTCATTATTTGCCTTGCCTAGCATGTGGCCCTGACTGATTTGTAAGACATGCAGGTGCGACAAGAGGGGCCTGACTGCTTTCATGCATTGCAGGCCCAAATTGCCCCCTGCCAGGTGCGCAGCCCACACTATCACTGCTTCTGGGTTGGGCTTGGCGGGCTCAACACCGGGAAAGCTGCCTACACTGCCATATACGACTGTCCAGCATAGGCGAATCCTTGTGACCACTCCGGGTCCCAGATCACACGTTTGCCACCGGGCCTCCCCTTGGTGGTGCCCCTTCACTACCCGGAGGAATGGGCCGCAAAGCTCCCAAGAAAAGAACTTTGCCCTTTGAGAAAGTCACCGACAACCCGACCGACGAACCCGCCGACATGGCGGACGGAGCCCAGGGAGCCGAGGACTTAGAGGACCCTCCGTCTCTAACAGCTGCGATGCATCAGGAAATGAGAGCAGGATTCAGGGCCCTAGATGGCAGGTTTGACGCACTGAACAAAAGCCTGGCAGAAATGAGCTCTAAGGTTCAGGCGCACGACCGTCGGTTAGATGTGGCGGAGGCTCGGATATCGGATGTGGAGGATGGCGCTGCGCAGTCACAGAAAAGACTGGACAGAGTGGAATGAATCTTGAAGGAGGTCGCGATCAAGAACCAGGATCTGGAAGCGCGCAGTCGGCGCAACAACGTGCGTATCCTAGGCGTGCCAGAAACGTCCACTACTGGGTGTATGGACGTCTTCGCTGAACAATTGCTATCTGATTTGTTCGGCAGGGAGACCTTTACTCAGGGGTTTGTAGTAGAACGTGCTCACAGATCGTTAGGCCCCCGCCCCAACCCTGGACTTCCACTGAGACCCATCATTGCAAGAATTATGAACTTCAGGGATAGGGACTCCGTCTTGCATGCCGCCCGTGAGCGTGGCGAAGTACAGTGGCAGGGGTCGAAACTATCTTTCTTTCCGGACTTCACGGTTATGGTCCAGGACCTCACGCAAGTGGGGTGAAGGCTACTCTAAGGAATCTGGGACTACGGTACGGAATGCTGTATCCAGCCAGGATTAAGGTGGACATGGGAGGCAGATCGCGCATATTTGACACCCCAAATGAAGCGCTTGAGTTCTGCCACAACTACAAGAAAGACAACAATGGGGAGGTGACGGCGGAGCAGGTTACGTCTCCTCCTCGAAGCGGCTCTGAAGCCAGCATGGAGCTCTTCTCTAACACTGGGACCTGGATGATCTGACATTGATATATGGGTTTTCTGAGACTGATGCTTTAATTAAGTGGTTTCATATTATTTACTGAAGTTACAATTTGATGGTCCGGCCGACGTGGCGTTGCCACACCTCGTGGTGTATACCTTGTTTTGGTCTGGGCCTTCTGGGATGTCCCTTATGTCATGAAATGTCAGAGGCTTAAACAACACCCGTAAAAGACGCCAGGTGATCAATTACCTATTACGACATAACATCGATATAGCCTGCTTACAGGAGACACACTTGTCCAAATCATGCATTTCACCAATGGCCGCAAGCTGGGGGTCACACAGATATTTTTCTAATTACTGCAGATACGCGAGTGGGGTAGCCATAATTATCCACAAAAGGGTCCCCTTCTCCCCGAGTAGAGTGATCGAAGACAATGAGGGCCGTTTCTTGATTGTTACAGGTACTTTAATGGGTCACTTTGTTGCAGTTATAGGCATCTATGGTCCTAACGTTGATTCCCCGGAGTTCTTTTACTCATTACAAGTACACTTATTGGCATTAAACCCCTGTCTGATTATTTTGGGAGGCGACTTTAATTTGTTATTAGATCTCACAAGGGACAGCACTTCCACCTCGCCGGACACTAAATCCCGCTCTCACCTTGCATTACAAGATATCTGCCGGCAATTCTCTTTCGTAGACATAGAGCGTACACACAATTTGGCTACTACTTCATATACTCACTATCCTGGGAATCACGACACCTGGACCAGAACTGATTACTGGTTGGTTTCACCGGGAATTGCGGGTTGGTTCCGGGTACTAGATACACTGCCACGGACCTACTCAGATCATTCCCCCGTGCTGCTGAGGCTTGCTATCCCATGCCCTGGGGGATTCGAAAGACAATGGTGATTTTCGAGTGTTGCACTTCAGGACCAGGTGTTTCTTGAGGAGGTGAGGGTAGCCATAGAAGACTATTTTGACATCAACACCGGATCGGTGGATACATGGGCAGTCCTATGTGAGGGTTTTAAACCATATATTCGGGGGGTTTGTATTGCCAAAAATGCGGGAGTCCTAAAAGACCTGCGCAATACCCTAGCCCGCATCGAGAAGGACATATCGGCATTAGACACAGAGATGCTTGATAACGCCTCCACGGAGGTGGAAACTCGGCGCTTGGCTCTGTTGGTGGATTTCCGGGATGCTGCGGACAGGGAACTATTATACCTGGGTAAATTTCACACGGCTAGGAGGTACGGAGAGGGCGAGCGCCCTGGCAGAATACTGGCACACACACTCTGCCCCCCCTACAGTAGAGCATACATAACCAAAATTAGAAACTCAGATGACCAGTCGGTATATTCTACTCCAGAGATAAGGGACACATTCCTGACCCACTTTAAAACCCTATACACTTCCAGAATAGACGGCGATCTCAGCACCCAGGAAGATTACTTATCCGAAATTGCGCTAGTTTATCTTGAGAAATATATGCAGGACTTCCTGGCTATTCCCATATCTCAAGAAAATGTAGTGGAGGCCATAGATGCGCTCCGGGGTTCCTCTGCTCCGGGCCTAGATGGGTTCACCGCAGATTTTTATAAGGCGTACAAAGATATTCTGGTCCCACGATTGATAGAGGTATATGCAGAAACGTTGGATGAACACATTCTCCCCCCCACCTTTAGAGAGGCCGTCATTATTCTTCTTCCTAAACCTGGCAAGGACCCTTCTCTGTGCAGCTCGTACAGGTCCCTTTCTGTACTAAACCTGGATTATAAAATATTAGCCAAGACTTTCTTTGTTAATGAAGTATATTATTTCCCCTGTGCAGTCCGGGTTCGTTCCCCATCGATCCACTTCGCTTAATCTACGGACCCTTTTTGCAGTTATTCATAGGATAGATCCCATGATCCCAGCAGCGACGGTGTTATTAGATGTCGAAAAGGCCTTGGATTCCCCAGAATGGCCCTTTTTAGGTCTCGCCTGATCCAGCGCATGCGCTGGTCTGGCCGAGACATTTAGTGTATGGGTTTTCCAAGTGCTGCCACAGGCTTTTGGTGGCCTAAAGCTTGCGTGCAGGTTAGCGTGCACACGCGCCGCCGCCATCTGTCTCCACCGTCAGGGGTCATTAATTTGCTTGCCTTGCATGCCTCTCTACGCCTTGCAACTCCCTCCCCCTCCCTCACCACAGAGCGCGTCTTAAAAGACAACACTCCTCCGTCACGGGTCATTAAGTTGCTTGCCTTGCATGCCTCGTAGAGTTTTGCAGCTCGATGGCTAATTCACTTTAGGATTTATCAGCTTCTGTCTCATTTGTGAGACTGTGCTGCCATCTACTGCCCGTGAGCTGCGAACACAAGATTGGCATAAAAAGACCCTTTGCATCATACACATACCTAGTTAATAAAGAAAACTATAGTAACCAACCATCTAACTACGCCTTGCCTTATTATTCCCATTATCAAATAATTTGCACCGATGCCCATCCAACAAGAGCAAATTTTGTGGGCATGCTGAACCGAGAACCGTTCCACTTTTAATATGCTTACATAAAAATGTCGGTATTCGAAATAAGTCCGAATATTATGATTACCTGAACCTGCTGCCAGACGGAAAATATATTATGTAGTCCTGCATATCCTTAACATGCTTCGGGTTGATTGCGCTGACCACGAAGAGCAAGAACGCCTGCCAGGAGAGTGAATATTCTGTTGTGCATTTAATGCCTCTGTGCAGGGATTCGTTTCAGAAAAACATGACCCGTCTTTAGTATTTAGTTTTGCAGCACAATATCCTTGGTGCAACAACATCAGCTGTTGCATGGCTAAACCTTGTACCTTATAAGTGTTTAGCCATGCAACAGTTGATGTTGTTGCACCAAGGATATTGTGCTGCATAGCTAAATACTTATAAGGTCCCAAAAGTGAGACCTATTGGCTATTCCAATGCTTGTTTATTTCAGTGATGCGTCGCATGGGGATGCCTGAGGGTTTGGTTTCCTCTACATCTCTCTTATACACCAGCCCCACTGCCAGGCTGCGCGTTAACGGCACGCTATCCCAACCCTTTCGCTTGACTCGCGGAACAAGGCAGGGATGCCCTTTGTCCCCATTATTGTTTATTTTAGCGATGGACCCCCTAGTAAGAAATTTCCAGGAACGCCGCTTACACAGTGGTCTGCAGTTTAAAACTGGTCCGTTGCTGGTATCCCTTTATGCAGACGATACTATTCTATATGTGAGACATCCACCGCTTAATCTTGAGCCAATTGTTAGGGAAATCTTGCGGTCGATGCGCAGCACTGTTCCATGGGACTGTGGGTGTCCACTCGAGTGGTGCCATGACACGGTCAAATATCTAGGCGTCCATATACACATGGACTCATCTACTATAATTAGGCCAAATTAGGGACGGGCCGTTAGCTCCTTGGAGTCACAAGTAGAGAGGTGGGTTCGTCTCCCACTGTCAATGGCGGGTAGGGTCGCCATTATTAAAATGATAGTACTGCCAACATTTTTATATCTTTTTAATAATATTCCCATTCCCCTCACTCAGTCTTTTTTTCTGCAGCTGTGGCAACACCTTCTAAGATTGGTTTGGGGGGGTAGGCGACCGCAGGTTAACTGGCAGATTTTGACTCTACCATATGAGAGGGGAGGTTTCGGCATCCCAGATATGTATTTATATTATTTAACTGTGCAGTGCAGTTATGCTTACGCTTGGTATCACCCGGATGCCCGGATCCCTTTGAGACCGGAGGCAGATTTGGTGCTCCCTCAGAAGTTGTCCACAGTACTTCCCAAGGAGATCCCTAATGACCCACTGGATATCCAGACAGTGTCCACCACTAGCTGGGCGTGGGAGAAGCTACGGAGACTGTTGGGGCTGGCTCTACTGTACTCTCCGGTGTTACCGCTCCCAAACCCCTCATGGCTGCCCATCACGGGAGAAACACTAGTACAACGCACACTGGCTAAGTTTGATGTCCAAAAGATAGGCGATCTATTTCCGAAAGATCATGTCTTCTCGGTGTCGGAGGATGTTCGGTTTCAGGACTGCTCATTCATGGATGCCTTCATACTGCGATGTATGCATTCCATACTGTGAGCCGCTCTTCCTACAGATCCAGTGGCGCCAGAACCTGCTGCCCCATTAACGCTGATAATTGAGAGTAAAAGGGGCACTCATTTAATTTCTAAAATGTATAGAGCATGCCTCAAAATACGTCTATTCGCTGACGTTAAAATTTGCATGGCATGGGAACGTGATCTAGGCCGGCCCATATCGGATGACCAATGGGAACAGTGTTGCATGGTCACGAAGGAAATATCCCTCAACAGTAGGCACAAACTCATTCACTTTAAATTCCTTTGTAGAATGTACCACACTCCTGCCTGGTCGCATAAGATAGACCCATCTAGACCACACCATTGTTTGAAATGTACTGTCCCTCAAGCGGACTTCGCCCACTTGACTTGGACTTGTCCCAAACTACACCCCTATTGGGATCAGGTGCATGCCACATTAGGTGACATGATCTCCCTGTCACTGACCCCCACTCCGGAAATCGCACTCTTGGGATACACGATCAACTTCCCCAGGAAAGTAAGGAGGTTTGTGGCACTTGGGTTTCTGATGGCTAAACGGGAGATAGCGCTAGTGTGGGGCAAGAAAACAGCACCCACACTGCAGGCCTGGCTGCGTTGCCTAGCTTATTGTAATGTAAATTGTGAAGTCTACGTGTCACTAATGTCAAGCTCCTCACGCCCCAAAGACATATAGGGCCCTTATAGGCCGTACATCGCTGAGAGGAGCAGGGACACTGATACACAAGCTGAATGCGGCATTGTGCTAGAAGGGGTGGGTTGAGATGACATCATATAGGATACTCTGTACTCACATTTCTGCACTATGCTTATCTCATTGGATGCATCTGACTACGGATTGTGTAACTGCTACTATACACAGAGTTGCTAGAGATCACAACATCGCTGACCAGACGAAATAGGGACTTGCAGTTTACTAAATTCTGCTGCCCTATGGACAGGATTTCCTCTACTGTTGCTAAATATTATGTCATGCATGTCATAGTATATCATTGTTATGTGATGAAGTGTCTGACAATGTACCACTCCAATATTGATTCCCTGATTATTCTGTGTCAAAACTGAAAAATAAAGATTAAAAAAAAAACAGAAACTCGCTTTATACAAATCATCCTGGGTCCTTTACTCAATAGGACCAGTCCAGCCTGAAATTTAAGGACAGGTCGCTTCTGCACTCACAAGCCACCCCAGACAGGTTTCAACTTATTTGGGCTTCATCTATTGGAGGCAGATTGGCTTCAGTGGTACAGTGAGCACAGGGCCCAGGTCTGTGCATACCCATTGCACCAAAAGCATTACAGTGGATAGGTGTAATGCTTTAATTCATTTCAGCTCACTGTCACTCCATTGTTTACAGTCAGCTTTCAACGTTCCTGTTTTCTAATAGTATTTTGATTTTTAGCAATCTATAAATTGACAGCATCTAGGTGCATATCTTGAAGATGATCATGTTACTTTCATTAATGGAGCCTTGTAACCTTCTGCATTGGCATACCCCACCCACTAAATGCCTGCTTCAGCTTTATTTTGTAGCGCAGAGCTAAAGGAGCAGGAATTTGAGGGCCCGTATGGTCTGCTTAAGCGAAATGTGTTGTTGTGAGCCTATGGCCTTAGGAGCAGAGGATGTTTTTATAAACACCTGATGCTCCGAGCGGCGCCCTCCTCCCAGGGCTCCTGCAATGACTGAATGCATTGAGAGTCACAGAAGCTGGCAAAGGGACATCTCCTGCAGCATCCTGGCTCTCAATATCAACATTCCCATGTGCAGATATCATTGCCGGCTTCCTGGAGGACTGGAGGCTTTAAAAAACAAGCCCTCTAATATAGCACAGTGCTCTATTTACCAGCATCAAGAAGCTAAAGGCAAATGTAAATCTTGGGTTTAGATCCTTATTGTTTTTTCTCAATGTGTTGTTATTCTGAGATTGTAATGAAGGGAAGTCATTAAGTCTTATTAGTGCAGACAACCACTGTGTTAGGTTTTTATATCCTGACTTTGTGTTTCTCCCAACCTTTCACTCTTAACATATAATGTTCACAAGTATGGATGTTATGTGATTCCTACGCCTTATAAATTATAATCCTCATTACCTTATGTAAAAAAAAAGAATTGCACATTGATTTACACACGTATGATTTATTGTACCTCAGTGTGTGATGTAAAGCGCTCTGACACCCTACACTGGGATGAATAGCGCCATAAAATAATTGAACAAAATAAGTAGTAGGTCCCATTTGCATCAATATTTGTGTAACTACTCATACAGACCAATATATCACATCTCTTACATAGTGAGTTAAATTAAGTTAAAAACCTGCCTCCAAATCATACTTTGTCATAAGCACTTGTGAAGTGATAACATGCTGTGGGCCTTTGTTGTCTTCCATTGCTTTGGCCCCAGTGGTAGGCTCCAGATAGCTGCCACCCAGTATATACTCAAACAAAAGGAGGGCTGATAGGCCTTTAAATCAGACCTTTGTTTGGACCTTGCTAGTAGAGTAAATAAGAATGCCGCCTTGGCACATGCATGTTGCTGCACCACACGGAATGTAGACAACATGGAGGTGCTTCTGAAATGAGTCCTGCTGTCAGAAAATGATACCAGGACAGATTCAGCATGCTTGCCTGGTTCGGCCGGATCCCACATCGGGCCAGGAATAGCTGCCGGAACCGGGATCCGCAGTGGTCCTCCTACTTTCCAGCACTGGTGCTGCTACCCATGGTGCACTTGTTCTGTGTGTATAAGTAACTGACACCACAACTACCCAGCCCATTCATGTACTGTGTAGTGAGAGAAGACTGCACTGTGGGTCCCCATCCCATAACAGAAAGGGTGGGAGTGTGTGCATGTAAAGTCTGCATTTCTGTTGATCATCACGCAACAGTTGTGTGTGCACAAGAGAAGCCTGCACTGCTGGTGCACATCCCATACCTGTTGTAGGTGCAAGAGAATTCTGCACTTCTGGTGCACACCCCATAACTGGTGTGTGTGTGTGAAAGAAGACTGCACTGGTGGTGCACATCCCAAACCTATTCTCTTGTGCACACCCTTGTTGTGTGCAAGAAACCTGCACTTCTGGTGTAACCCAATACCTGCTGTGTGTGCACAAGACATGTGCACTGCTGGTGCTCATCCCATACATGTTATCTTGTGCAAGAAGCCTGCACTGCTAGTGCACACCCCATACCTGGTGTGTGTGTGTGTGTGTGTGTGTGTGTGTGTGTGTGTGTGCGCGAGAACCTTGCAATGCTGTTGCACATCCCATACATGTTCTCTTGTGTACACCCTAGTGTGTGCAAGAAGCCTGCACTGCTGGTGCACACCCAATACCTGCTGGGTGTGTGCAAGAAGCGTCCACTGCTGGTGCACATCCCATACCTGGTATCTTGCACAAGAAGCCTGCACTGCTGGCGCACACCTCATACCTGATGTGTGTGTGCAAGAAGCCTACACTGCTGGTGCACATCCCCATGCCTGTTGTGTGTGTGCAAGAAGCCCCATACCTGGTATTTTGCACAAGAAGCCTACACTGCTGGTGCACACCTCATACCTGACCTGTGTGTGCAAGAAGCCTGCACTGCTGGTGCACATTCCATGCCTGTTGTGTGTATGCAAGAAGCCTGCACTGCTGGTGCACATCCCATACCTGTTGTGTGTGTGTAAGAGGCGTCCACTTGCTCCTCTTACATTTGGGGTAGTGATCTGGGGGTGCGTGTCACCCGTGGCTACACGTTACATTATTTACCCTTTGTTGGGATATTTGGTCGGGTATTTCACACCCATTTCTTCTATATGTTCACATGTTTTTGTCTGTATCAGTTCCTCATATTGAGGTTTTGAGCTTTGCCTCGTCTGCTGTCTAGTTACATGTGATGTGTAAGACAACATTGTTTCTACATTTTTATCTATTTTTATAAAGGGGGATGATGGTCGATATTAGGTATATATTTATGCATCCTCTCTGCATTCTTTATTGCTTAGTTCTCCTCGTCATGTTCTGTTCTTTCCTACATCCATGGGGTTTGAACAAATTTACTTTCACTTATATATTTATGTGAATAGCTGTTTCCACCTAGTATCTTAAAGTTTAGTTTCTTTTTAAAAGGGGAAGGATATGTTATATCTTGCTTATGCATACATGCATCTCCCTTGTTACCTTGGGTCCTGGCTGCTCGGGCAGTGTGAGTGGAATGTTGGTGTGGTGATGATAAATGGAATGTTCGGGTACCTATGTGGTGAGGAGTGACAGTCGAAGTATGGGCTGAGCAGCAGGCAGGCTGCTCCTGGAGGGGCTGCTGTACTTGGATACCATCCTGCAACTAAGACCAATAAATCATCTACAAAGATACTCCTCAGCTACTAGTCAGACATCACAACAGTCTCACATTGGTCCTCTGTCATGCACAGTGTCAAGTAACCCCATAGAGGGTAGCAAGTCTGCTTGGGTAGCATGCTCAGCTCCAATCCATTACAAACACATCTTCATTTGTGATTAGATCAGGTACCATACGCAATGATACTTACTCTCTGCAGTAAATCAGCAGTAAAGCTGGAGACCATCTAGGATCTCTTGCTTGAAAACAAGTACCAAAATAAGCAGGCTGGAACTTCACGGTCATCTTCTTAGAAGGTTTCAAGCAATCATCAGTTCAGCTCCTAGGCCCAGACAGGTCATAGGCCATAATTCCAAAGGCTACTCCAATGCCTACATAAGAAATCATAAAGTTAGTCTATTGTTGAGCAATAGCATAAGGCAGCTTTCCAAAGCAGAAGAAACCAATACGTACTATATTATTTTAGGTATGGTGATGTATGTCACTGAGACTGTCCAAAAAGTTACCGTGGTCCAACTCCCTTTGGTGGAGCTGACAGTAGGAGGTGTGTCTGGAACTGGCCACGCCAATGCAGATGGCTTATCCACATCCATTCCGCTTAGACAATGAGAACTGCCAAGGGAATGGCTGAGTTATTCCTTGCCTTTTAGTTGGGGGGTAGCAGAATGTAAGAAAATGGGTCTTTACTTGAGGGTGGATTTGAGCCTGTAGAAAACCACGAGGAGCCAATACTGGAGATACCAATATAAGAGGACTTTATTTCAATCTCTCTTAGGGTACAACAAGTTTCTCTTTCTGGTGTGACTGTCTTTCCTTTCTTCGGTTAGGGGATGACATATTGCGTTCGGAGTCCCTCCTCTTCTCCTGCGGTCAGGTACGGACAGTCGTAGAGAAAACAAAAAAAGAGAAAAAAAAAGATTTCACGCTTGTGTTCTCAGCACACGGTAAGACTGGGGGCAGGGTGTGAGAGAGTAACACCGAGACCGCCACCATGGGGTAGTGAAAACGTATAATGGGGTCGTTTAACACGTCAGACCCGTCCCTCCTTATCAAGGGGCCTAGCGCCCGCGTCCCCTTTCTTCAACCACCCCCGTATTCAGGCCCGTACCTCAGGGAGCCACACTCCTCCAGGAGTGTGGCTGGCATGCTCATGGTACTGGATGGGGTCCGGCTCCCTTTCACAGAGGTCGGCTTGCTTCCTTCGAGGCGGGTCCAGATTCTGCTGGGTCGATCTTTCCCACAAAGTTCACAGGGAGGGTCTTCTTTCTTCGGCTCGTCTGCTGCTCTGCCGGACGCAATGCAGCCTTGGCTCCAGAAGTAAGTGACGTCGCTTAAGAGGTGTTCTTCTTCGCCATCCGGGCTTTCTATTGGATCATTTGACCCAGTCACATGGACTGGGGAAGCTGCAGAATTAAAGGGACCTCTACAGTCCAGTCTTTGTATGTCCCTCGGCGACTGCAAGGGAAGAACAGGAGAGACATAAGTGGGTAACTGATCACTGTTATTTTCCTCCTCTAGCGCTTGGACAGGCATTTCGTGACAGAGCCCTACACAAGTAATACATCCAAAAATCTTGTCAGGCTTGGAACTCAGTTTCAATCATTTAGACCTTGACTCAAACCCTCGCATTTAGCAGACAGGCGAATCTTGTAAAATGTGTACAATCTTTAAAAGTACCAAAACAGTTAAAAAGTCAAATGCAATACATAAAAAATGGTACAACCATTTTCTAGCAATCATGAAATGTTATTTACAAAAGCAACACAAAAATAAAATTAAATATGGGAACCATCCACCCTAGTTCGGGCGGACAGTGTAATGCCCTTCCTCTGATGGCTTTGTTAGGCCATGAAAAGAAGCTTTCCATCAACAGAGCTACTTGAGGCCCCAACAACACAAAGCTTGTGGTCCTCCTGGGTTTACATGGCGCAGGTAGACCATTACTTTTGCAGACATGGTACTCCGTTGAGATTGCGATGGAGTACTGTTAGAAATGGGGGTTTCTAGTTGGCAGAGGTAGGTACCTTTGTCCAAGTAGGGGCCCTTACCTCCAGTCAGAGAAAGGGGAGTACACTCCTGGATAAACCTTGCTCACCCGCTTGGTAGCTTGGCACGAGCAGACAGGCTTGTCTCAGAGGCAGTGTGTAAAGCATTTTTGAACACATACAGTAATACAGTGAAAACACTACAAATGGACAGCACACCAGTTTAGAAAAATAAGCAATCTTTATTAGACTTAACACAAGACCAAACAACAAAAATCCACAATACTGTAATCAAAAATAGACTGAAATGGAAGAAAATAGCTTAGTTCAATGTAGATGGTAAATGCAACACTTTACTCTCAAAGTACCTTAGATGCGTCACGCAAACAAACAAAAGGGTCGCAGGGAAGTTGATTCGCCGTTCCAAACACTCAGGGGAGTGGATGCGTCGGTTCCTTACTGCTGCACAGGGGAGTTGAGGCTCACTTCCTTCCTGTGTGGGGAGTTGATGAGTCATTTCTTACTGTGGCTTGGTGATGATGCGACAAGATGGCACCTCGTAGTGATGCGACTATCCGGTGCGATGCGACAAAATGGCGTCTTGATGCGATCCGACAGTGTTGGATGCGATGCGTGCATGCCCGACGGTCATGGTGTGAACTCGGTAACTTCTGAGCCACGACAACCCCTGCAACACGCTTCTCCGGTGATGCGACGGCGACCACTGCGGCAGAGGCACGCTTCTCTGGGGATGCGACCGCTTTGTCGATGATGTGACGGCGAACAGCTGCGGAGGCGGCATGCTTCTTCGGCGATGTGACGGCAACTGCGGCAGCACGACACGCTTCTCCTCGTTGCATCGTGCTTCCAGCTCCCAGCGATACGCAGTCTTCTCAGAGGGCCCAAAAAACAGTAGGCACCTCTCTGCAGGCAAAATTCACAGCAAGGGAATTCAGGGGAGCTGCTGGTGAAATCTTGTATGCCTGAGACTTCAGGCAGGAGGCAAGAACACTTCAAGCCCTTGGAGATTCTTCTTCAAGATTGCAAAAGTACACACAATGTTCCCTTTCTCCTTTCCTTGGCAATAAAGTAACCACTTCAGGCCAACCCCAACAGCACAGCACAGGGGCAGTCTCCTCCTTTAGCTTCCTTTTTTCTTCTCCTTGGCAAAGGTTTGTCTCGATTCCCAGACGCGATTTAAAGTTCTTGGGTCTGGGTCCCCCTTTTTATACACACAAATCCTGTCTCTGAAGGCAGAGAGTGTTCCAAACCAGTTCTGGGTGCACTCTGCCAGTGCACAACTTCTTCCTTTGTCATTGTGGGCCAGGGTCATCAGATGCACCACAGAAGGTGGAGCTAGCATTGTGGAAGGCAGGCACAGCCCTATTCAGGCCCAGGTGCTACTCCTCCCACCAATCCAAATGAAGATAGGTCTATTCAGCCTAGTGCTGACTCACCCAGGCTCCTGGAGCCACTCCAGCCCCTGTCACTCACAAACCAGACATGGCTTACACCAACCTAGCAGAGGCAGACTGGATGTTTAGGCAAGAAAATACCTACTTTCTAAAAGTGGTATTTTCAAACACAGAATGTAACAAGCATTGGCATAGCCAATAGGTCTCGCCTTTGGGAACTTATAAGTGTTTAGTCATGCAACACTTGATGCTGTTGTACCAATGATATTGTGCTGCATAACTAAATACTTATAAGGTCCCAAAGGCGAGACCTATTGGCTATGCCAATGCTTGTTATAATAGGTTGGTATAACTTGGACAAGGAGATGCATTGCTGACAATTTAGAAACACTGAGAAGTAGGCTTGGCATTCCTTGCTACACAGTAATCTTTGTGTTTCATTAATCATTCCATCATTGAAGTATAATGCTGTCATGTCAATATCAGTCTAACAACTAACAAGGGGCACATGGCTCTGTGGCCTGGGGCATCTCAGGACAAACCCAATAGTTGTAGGGTGTTTAAGAATATGGAAACGTCAGCTGTAAAGGAAGATTTTTTTAAAATTGTAATTACATTTATAGTGTTTACTACCCTTGACCATGGGTTTAATCTCTTCTTCAATGAAGTATGCCAGTTGGACCTCTTGGCTTTGAGAGCACAGACCCACAGCATTGTTAGTGAGTAGTGACCAATTACCTCCTAAAACTAGCAGAAGTCGCCTGTCCCCATTGAAAGTCACTGAATTATGCGGTTTAGATCAGAGGTTTTGTAAAGAACTCAAACAGCCAGCTGGCTCATCAATGCTGTCCCCCAACTACAGTCACAGGAACTTAACTTCATACTTGCTGTCAACCATGCAAAGAGACGCTTTGTGGCTTCGACGGAAGAGTGAAGCGTTAAATAAATTGTACAGTGATTAACACAGCCCGGGAACAGTTTACTGCCTGCATGCCACTTTCTAAAGTTCTACACGCACCACAAGGAATGCTGCTCTAACACGGACGGTGTGCGGGAATAAGACGACGAGTGCCTGAATAACCCACATGCACTACTTCAATGAACTACAGCTGTGCCCAGTCCTTTGTTTACCCGGTGCCCTGGCCACCCCTGTCTTTACGCTGTGATGTGGATGGCATAGCAGTGCTGCCAGATCCCAGGCAGAGATGGTAGCAGTGGGCTGTGGGGCAGCAGCAGAGCCCGTGGGCCGGAGAGTCCCCGCATCAACGAGGCCGGCAGCACTCGCACTGGACTAGATCCCCCTGTCTGTAAACATGGGCAGCTAAGGACAACAAATTCCCCCCGAAGCTGTAGCGACGGAACAGTACTGCTTCCTGTCTTCTGTCAGGCGCAGAGGAACGCAGCAGCCCAGCAGAGATGACAGGCAGGCGAGGAGGAGGGGCTACGGAATTAGAAAGAAGGAACTAGAGGTACAGAGCGAGAGTAGAGCAGTACAGCAGGAGAAAGCGAGGTTGGCAGGGCTTTAAGTGAGCCAGGTCTTGTGCTCCCCACTTGGTAGAGAGCGAGGTTCAGAACCAAGAGCGAGGGGGGAGGGGGGGAGAAAGAGGGAGGGGGAGGCACAGAAAGGATGCATGCGGGGGAGAAGGACGCAGACAGGAGCCGCGGCAGAGGAGGAGTACTCTAATCATGTTATCTAAATGCTTTTTAAATGATTAACACTGAGAGAAAAGGCAAAGCAGACGTGCAGGATTTTCCTTTAACACCTATACGTTCAAGTCAGAATGTGTGGAAATGAAGACTATGACTTCATTTGGCACTAGAACAAATAAATGAATAAGGAGCCGTGCACGATTGAATAACTAATGATAATATTTTAAAGCACACGCAAAATAAAAGCCGTGCAGGAGTGAATAACGCGCGCGCTGGAGAGCGAGTGAGTGGGCGAGGAGAGAGGCGCGTGAAAGTGATCGCGATCGCACGCTGTAAGGGTGCCCGCAAGCGATGCGCTTAATGAGCCATGACGAGAGAGGAAAGCCAGATGGCACCTGTGCTCATAACTGTGCGCGTAACCGCCCGCTCTAGGCCACACAAAAAGCGTGTGGTGTGCTTTTTGAAGCCCACTTACTAAAAGTCTCGCCAGATCAGCGCATGCGCTGGCTCAGGCGAGACCCAACCTTCACTAAAATATGTATTTTAACATTCTGAGTTCAGGCATACTAAACTCGAATTTCTACCTAGTTCCCTGAGTCAGTTAGGATTATAATATGTTATAATCAAACTGCACATTCTTGCCTATGGTAACAGGTAGCCTTGCAATAGGGAAAAACGAAATTGGCTGTAGTTCACTATCAGGACATGCCACACACATCAGGGCATGTCCTACCTTTTACATACAATGCACCCTGCCCATGGGGGTACCTTGGGCCTACCTTAGAGGTGACCAATGTGTAGAAAAGGGAAGGTTTAGGGACTGGCAAGTAGGTGCACTTGCCAAGTTGATATGGTAGCCCCAGGCTGCACACAGGCTCTGCAATGGCACATTTTACAAGCTGCTTCTGTGGGTGACACAACCAGTGCTGCAAGCCCACCAGCAGCATTTGATTTATAGGCCCTGGGCACACATGGTGCACTGTACTAGGGTCTGACAAGTAAATCAAATAAGCCAATCATGGGGTCTCTAATCCATTACAACAATTTACAATAGGGAGCACTTGCACTTTAGCACTGAATAGCAGTGGCAAAGTGCCCAAAGCATCTAGACCAGCAAAACACATAGCCAAAATACAGGAGGCATCAGCAAAAAATGGAAGGGAGACACACGCCAATGGTGCCAGGTCTAACAAGTACCCTGTCATTCAAATTATAAATCAGCCCATTAGTCTCTTTCTTGGTGTTCAAAATCTTTCAGTGGTACAAGCCTGGACCTATATCCGATGAAGACCTCTCAGAATCAGATACCATTGCCATGAGGTCCCTGTGACACTCCGGAGATGTAGGAAGTCGAAAATTATCTAAGTACCACTTTCCTCAATTTCTGGAGTACCTCATCTTGGTCACTCCCAGAACCATAATGACAGCATAGAGTAGACAATGATCACTTCAGCAGAGTCCAACAGAAGGGTCCAGTTCAGATCCAGTTACAAATTGTCAATCCAGAAGAATGTCTTCTGCAGCTGGTTATGTACCTGTTGCTACACAGGAGGTTCGCCAACTGACCCTTGGAGTCCACATCTTAGTCCTGGGTATGGGTGGGAGCAGGCCCAGCTCACTGTGTCTTCACATGGGTTACAGACAGCAGTTCCATTCCTCATTCCTCTTCCGTTCTTTTGCTGTTCCAGAAGGTGTTCTGTGGAGCTCGGTGGGGTGCCACTTTTGTTGAACTCAGTAGCCATTGGGATGGGGTGACTCCTGGACAGGAAATAGCCTTAACACCATGGCTGAGCCACATGTGCCGTTTCCCTGCAGGCAGAACCATGCTTGCCTTAATAATGCATATGTCTTAACCATGTATAATCGTGGTAAAGGCAGTGCATGGTCAAGATGCTGCGATGGGCAGGAAGAGGCAGGATTGGTGGAGAATGTGGACTGGTAAGTGGGGCTGGGTTTTGGGCAGAGTTGGGAGTAGAATTTTGAGGGTTGGGTAGTTTTTAGTGCTCAGGGTTGGGAGCGGGGTTGTTTTAAAGCTGGGGGTCGGGGTAGTTTTTAGGAATCGGGGAGGGGTCAGGTAGTTTTTAGGGCTCAGGGAGTCAGGTAGTTTTTAGTACTCGGGGGAAGGGTTGGGGTAGTTTGAAGGGATCAGGAGTAAGCAGGGTACTTTTTGGGGCTCAGGAGATGGGGTTGAGGTTGCTTTTAGGGCTCGGGTCAGGGATGTTTTTAGGGCTTGGGGGGTCAGGGAAGTTTTTAGGACTTGGGGGGTTGGTTTGTTTTTAAGACTCGGGGGGGGAGGGTAGATTTTAGAGCTAAGGGCGTGTGGCCTAGGGTGTGATCTTCACCACACATCCCTTTACCAGTCATGCTTTTTCCACAAGATTGCATGGTAAAGGCATGCGTGGTAAAGGAATGCGCTGTTCAGACGCATTTGTTATTTAGACACCCGTGGTTTAGCCATGCATGCCTCTGTCATACAACCCTCCTGGACACTATGGTAATGGCCACAAAGTTCTCAAAGTCAATCCTTCCGACTTTTGCAGCACATCCTAGTGGCCTTAATGCAAACTATCCTATGGCGCACAATTCTTAATGAATTTGAACAGAGTAGAACGTTTCTGCTGCTGGAGGAGGCTGGCGGCTCACCCAGAGGGGGTCTACGGAAATGAGAAGTCTCATCCTCAACCACATCAAATTGTTTCTGGGACCAGCTACCACTCCCACTGAAATGGAGCCAGGCTGGCAAAAGGTGCCGTAGGATCAAAGGACCCTGTTCCCCAGTTCTTAATTTACAGATGACTGTGAATGTACAGGCTTCACCCAGGTCCCTTTCAAGTTAATGAAGTTCCTGTGCACTCCACAACTACTCTTCCCGAGAGAGATGATGAGTCACATACCTCTCATCTAGATCATCCTGCCAAAAGTTCCAGGTCATTGTTTCTGGTGATGGAGCTATTTTTACACATCATCAAGGTTAAAGCACTAACAATGAATAGCTGCTGGCATGCCAATGCTTTGGTTGGAGCTATGGTAGGTAACATATACCTTTATAAGTTAAATTTCCTACATAGTTATCACACATCTAATTTCATAACTGAATTGATTATTTAATAAATATTGAAAACTGGTTGAATGGGCATTGTGGCTTACTCCAAACCTAAGATAAAAAGAATATTTTAATTGCACTTTATTTTTCCTCATAGAAACAGCTACAGCCCTTTAGAGTGAAGATAGCTTTTGGGGGCTAGTCAATATAGGAACATGTCAACCTTAAATTCTCACATGCTCAACTATTAGAAACTAGACATCCTATCTTGTGGGTTGCAAGACCTATTTATTGGTGACATTCTTCATATTGAAAAGTAGGGGTTTCCACTTGTCCAGAAGGGTTCTCTTCACAAGTTTGCCTGCAGATTTATTTGCTGTAGCAGTCTGACTGCACGTGTTGGCCAGAAGCCATGTTTTCCTTGTCAGCCTAGTGGATAGTAGAATATATGCCTCATCCACAGGTAACATTTAACTTCCATGCCATTGGTTTATGTTCTTTTCCATATACTATTGCCTTACTGGAAAGTTAAATATGCCTATTTGGAATTAGCAAAATGTGCCATGTTCTGGGGCAAGAGCACATACAGTGGGGACTGTGCAGTTGTGCTCCAGCACGCAGAGTTCAAAGACCAGCAATACTGGTCAGTAAAAAGTGGGGATGACCACAAAAAAGCAAGGAACTTTCTTACAGGTGTCACAACCTCTTGCACGCTGGTTGATGCCACTTCAGATGTACCCTGAGTCCCAATGTCTTCATGCATGCCATGTTGAAGATGTTAAAGCTTGCTTTGGCCCCCTGTGGAGCCCCATCAGGTCCCATGGGACCTCTTTGCACTCCATAAAAGTCTACACCAGAAGATTCTCCCTTAGCACTGTTCGTTCCCTCAAATTCTTTTGGAGCACTTTTTGGGGCATCTGTTAGTTTCCCAGCACAAAGGATATTGCCAGAAAGCTTACCTCAGATGCCAATACCGACACCCCTTACGGTGTATCTGGTTCCAGTACCTAAAGCTGATTCAACCTGCACCAGAATACCAACACCTCGTACTGAGCAGCCTGCCCCCAAAGTTATGTCCATTTTACAGAGTTCTAGGAGTGAATCACAGATGCTTATGGAAGAGGGCAAATATAGAAAAGAACAAAGGGACATCTCTCGTCATAGATCCTGGTAATGCATGTTTTATATATTTGAGTCAGTTTCTGATCTAATTCAGATGCTACATCCTATATGCCATGATACTGATGATAGCAGCGAGTTGTTCCTCCTTTTTCCTGCACCGTCATGTGGCACTGCGGATCTCTAAACCATCAGCGGGTTAATGGATTAACACTTCTGATGAGGTGGAATAGACTTTACCCAAGGATGAGCTCCTCCTAAGGTGGCTTCCTTTCATGCTGTTTAAGAAAAATGTTGGTTGTTCTTGAGCTTCTGTTGCCTTCTGTGGAAATGAAGTCCAATATTTGGACGGAAGTGCTGCATCCATCAGCTGCCATACCAGAGCCCTTGCTGCCACTCAATGAGGGGCTTATGATCAGTTATGGCTGCAATAGAGAAGCCCACGTATGCTCTAGTTGTGAATTGGTCAATAGCCAGGCATAATAGACAGGTGCTTGGAGATCGGACTTTCTCATTCATCTACCCATTTCCAGATAGCCTAGGGGTACAGGCGTTTTCCTGTTCTAAGCAAAATCCGGATTCTTTCCTGTGGCGCCTCCAGATAAGAAGTAAAAAAAAATGTAAAGATGTTAGGGGAAACAGTCATTTTCACCCACAGCCTGCTTCTACACTCTCGAAATGTCTTTCTCTTGTGAAGATACATGTATATCCTGTGGAACATGTCGCAAATGATGATACCTATCCTGTCAGACCACTTCAGAGATAACTTTGTAGAAGTGATGAAGGAAATTATGATGACTCTAGGCACATGATTAAGGCGAGGTTATATACAGCTGTTTCCGTTCTTTGGCAGTGGGTTGCTTCACTTGCAGGCCGCAGCAGCCCTGCTATTCGACTTGAGCATATCCATCAATGTTCCCAGGTCTCACCTACAGGCTTCTCATAACCAACGGGCATTGGGGCCGTGCTGGATATTACTGTCAGGTTACCAGACACAGATGGGCACAAGAGGCTGGAAACTTGGAGGAGATGGCACAAGGAACCAGTAGAAAATTTGCACTAGCATTCAACAGACAACATTTCACAGACTCACAAGCACAGTCAGACACATCTCTGGGTCAGTAGTGGCAAAGCAATTATATCGACCTCGAATGTTGTAAATGTTTAGCTTAGTTTTGTTTAGCTAAATTTAAGGTTTGAAGGGGATTCTAGATAAGAAAACGTTGGGGGATCCACACATGCCACACCTCCCTGGACTCCCCTGAGTGTCTAGTTTTCTGAAATGTATCGGTTTGGTAGGTTTCCCTAGATGGCTGTGGAGCCCGGGACCAAAAACGCAGGTGACCCCCATGCAAAACTAGGTTGTTTTGTGATAGATAATTTTGATGCCTCCACAATACTTTTTGGTGCTCTTCCCCGTTGAGGTCACTTGGCCCACCCACACAAGTCAGGCAGCATTTGTATCGGGAGACCTGGGGGAACACTGGGTGATAGGAAATTTGTGATTTCTTTCTGATTCTGGAAGAATATGACACAGTAATGCAAGGAAAACGTAGTGGTTTTATTGGGAGACTTGAGGGAGTGCTGGGTGGAAGGAAGTTTGTGGCTAACCTCAGATTCCCGAGCTTTGTGACACAGGAATGTGAGGAAAATGTGTTTTATTTTACAAAGTTTGAGGTTTGCAAGGAATTCTGGGTAACAGAACCTGGTGAGAGCCACACAAATCACCCAATACTGGATTTTCCTGGGAGTCTAGTCTCCAAAAATGTACAGGTTTGCTAGGTTTCCCTAGGTGCCGGCTGAGCTAGGCACCAATATCCACAGCTAGACACAGTGAAAAAAAGGGTCCGTTTTCACTGGAACAATGTGATGTGTCCAAGTTGCATTATGGGCCGTTTCCTCTAGGCCTTCCCACACAAGTGAGGTACCATTTTTTTCAGGAGACTTGCGGAAATGCTGGGTGGGCGGAGGTTTGTGGCTCTCCATGGATTCCATAAATTTCCATCACAGAAATGTGAGGAAAATGTGTTTTTTTTAACAGTTTAAGGTTTTCAAGGGACTCTGGGTAACAGAACCTGGTGAGAGCCACACAAGTCACCCCATCCCGGATTCCCCTGAGCGCCTAGTTTCCAAAAATATGCAGTTTTGCTAGGTTTCCTCCAGTGCTGACTGAGCCTAGTGCCCAAAATCCTTAGCTAGGTACATTACAAAGAAAGGATTAGTATTCAGTCGAAAAATGTGATGTGTCTACGTTGCCTTTTGGGCCCTTTCTTGTCACGGGCACTAGGCCTACCCACAGAAATGAGGTACCATTTTTAGCGGGAGACTTGGGGGAATGCTGGGTGGGTGGAAGTTTGTGGCTTCCCACAGGTTCCAGAACTTTCCATCACAGAAATGTGAGGAACATTTATTTTTATATTCTTACAAAGTTTCAGCCTAGGGCCCAAAATCCTTAGCTAGGTACATTACAAAGGGTCAGTTTTCAGTGGAAAAATGTGATGTGTCTACGTTGCGTTTTGGGCCCTTTCTTGTCACAGGCACTAGGCCTACCCACAGAAGTGAGGTACCATTGTTATTGGGAGACTTGGGGGAATGCTGGGTGGGTGGAAGTTTGTGGCTTCCCACAGATTCCAGAACTTTCCATCACAGAAATGTGAGGAACATTTATTTTTATATTCTTACAAAGTTTCAGGTTTGCCAGGGATTTTGGGTAACAGAACCTGGTGAGAAGCACACAAGTCACCCCATCCTGGATTTTCCAGGGTGCCTACTTTCCAAAAATGTAAAGATTTGCTAGGTTTCTCTGGGTGCCGGCTGAGCTAGGGCCCAAATTCCACAGCTAGGCACATTGTAAAAAAAGGGTCAGTTTCCACTAGAAAAATGTGATGTGTCATTGTTGAGTTTTGGATCATTTCCTGTCACAGGCACTAGACCTACCCAAACAAGTGAGGTATCATTTTTATCAGGAGACTTGGGGAAACACTTGGGGAAGAACTTTCTTTCACAGAAATTTGAGGAAAATGTTTTTTTTACAATGTTGAGGTTTGCAAGGGATTCTGGGTAACAGAACTGCCTGAAAGCCAGACAAGTCACCCTATCCTGGATTTTCTTTGGTGTCTATTTTTCAAAACATTTACAGGTTTGCTAGGTTTCCCTATGTACCGGCTGAGCTAAGATCCAAAACCAAAGCTAGGGACACTGCAAAAAAAGGATAATTTTTCACTGGAAAAATGTGATGTGTCCATGCTGATTTATGGGCGTTTCCTGTCACGGGCACTAGGCTAACCCACACAAGTGAGATATCATTTTTGGAGACTTAGGGGAACACAGAATAGTAGAACAAGTGTTATTACCCATTGACTTTCTATGCATTTCTGGCTTTGAAACGTAAGATAGTGGGTAAAAAAAAAGTCATTTTGAAAGATGCCCTCTAATTTACATGCTAGTTTGGGTACCCACAAATTCAGAGATGTTGTCAAATAACCACTGCTTCTAAACTCCATATATTGTTCCCATTTCAGAAATGCATAGGTTTCCTTGATACCTATTTTTCACTCTTTATATTTTACCAAACTTGTTTTTGTATGCCTGGTACCCATTGTAAAACAATTGCAAGGCTCTGCCTACCTCCGGTTCTTGGTGAACCTACAAGTTCAATATATCCCCAAAACCATAAGGGTCCAGCAGACGTTAAGATATTTTGCTTTTAAAAATATGCCATAGTTACAAAAGTTACAGGTGAAAACGTAGGCACAAATGGCTGTTTTTTCAACTCAATTTCAATATTTTTTTATTCCAACTGTTACTTTCTATAGGAAAACCTCAAAGGATCTATACAAATTACTTTTGATGAATTCAGACTTTTGTCTTCTTTACAGAAATGTATAGCTTTCCAGGATCCATTATTGGTTTCACACCCAATTCTACCACTAACTGGAAAGAGGTTAAAAGCAAAAAAAAAAGGAAAAATAGGCTATGTCCCAGTAAAGTGCCAAATATGTGTAGAAAATGTTGGTTTTCTGACAAAGTCTGCCTGTTCCTGAAAGCTGGGAAGATGGTGATTCCAGCACCACAAACCCTTTGTTGTTACCTTTTGTACAGACGTTTTCTTCTGCAGCAATTTTCCCCCATTTCACCCCCCCCAAACAAAATGTAGCTGTATTTAGGCTAATTTCTCAGCCCCCCCCACTCCAGGGAAATTCCCAACCCCTGGGTAGCTTTAGAATCCTGAAGATGTTTGAAGAAAAGTATACAAACTTGTCATGGATACCTTATGTGGAGAAAAGGTTACGGAGGCCTACACGCAATCTACCCCAAATAGCTAAAAAAAGGCTCAGCATGGGGGAGGGGGAGAGGGGGTAGCCCTAGCAAAGAAGAGGTTAACCTGATTCTAATACACACAGCATTTCAATAAAGCCCTTTATACAGCAACCTCTGCTGCTGCAGCAACTGGAGCCCGATGTTAAGCGAACACAACCACCCAGATACACAAGAACAATGTGTGGAGGCTTTTTTGGGGATCATTTTTTCATGTTTATGTTTCAGAATGTTTGTGTTCTGTGAAGGAAGGAACTGGTGATGTCTCTGCGGACATATGAAACTCATGGGCCCGCTTGATAAGGCGCTATCAATCTTGTGCACTTGAGTCATTTTGCTTATCACTCTCACACAGGTCTATCTGGACGTGTAATTTCAGAGCATTGAAAATAAAAACAAACATTGATATGTCGCAAACCGCTTCTGTGTATTGAGTGTTAAGATATGTGATATGTGGGCCTACAGTGGAAAATATTTTACAGGATTTTACTGGCTGGGGGGGGAAGTCTAAATGACTACGATGTCTGGACTACCGTGAGGCACTGTGATGCAGATCATAGGCTGAAAAACACTAATCAACAACAGCAACAACGAGTTAGTAGTGTATAAATCACATATTGAATCCGTCATAGTATAAACCTACTCACGCCGCCCCAGACCAACAGCCTTTCTAGAGACACCAGCAGGATGGGAACCTTGCACGGTTGGATCATGCCCCTGCTTCTAGAATCTGAGTTTAATCTGTTAACCTGCTCTTTTTAGCTTCCAATTCTGCTGAGACAGTTCAGTCGGTTTGTGTACCCGCGGCTGAAATCTAGTGCAATGGACAATCATTCCAATCTGTGTTTCTTTGTTGGAATCACACACCGGTACAGTGATTGAAGTGTCCTCCTTCCAGCCCTACACCTCTCCACGACATTCATTCTCAGAGGGTCCCCAGCTGACCAGGAGTATTTAAGTAAAGAAAAAAGCTTCATTGTTAGATTAGTTAAAATAATGACAAAACAAAATGGAATAAGAAATATGTTTCTTTAAAATAATAGAGACGGAATTTTCGCAAGGTTCGTGAGTCAACGCCCCTACTTTGTCTTGAGTCCTACTTTGTGCAAGTAGCAAGAGGTGGCGGGGCCTGTAGGAGAGATTTTGACAGCTGCTCTCCCTGAGGCAGTTAGGATTCGAGTTGTGTGAGTGGGATAAAGTACTTTATTCAAAAAGGTGTCCTGTGCAAGTGGTAACTAGAGTTGAAGTAGGATAGAAACTGGAAGTTCAATACCTGTGCAGTGTTTAGAGGGCAAGGTAACTCCTAGTGAAAGCCAACTGGCACTGCTTTTTGGGCTGTACAAACTAATGTTCTTTCCTTAGGGCCTCGTCAACCCCCATTAGATATTTTACTGTTCGGGAAATTACTCGAGGGTACCCAGAGTTTAAGCATGCTGTTATTGCTTGCCTACAGGAGCGGGCCCCAGCCTGGATCCAGAAGGCCCTGAGCCAGCGACGGCGCAAGATTACAGTCGACTTACAAAGGCAGAAGGTGTGGATTGCGCAGTTAAGAGCGGTGTGTGGAGGGGAGTTGACAGACGACAACGAGGAAACTTAAAAAAGAAAACCACTTACCTTGCACTGGCCGCATCGCAAAATCGGCGATGCGGCGAGTACAAGGTAAGTGGTTTTCTTTTTTTTAATTTAAGTTTCCCCGTCATTGTCTGTCGACTCTCCCCACTCCGCCCCACTGCTCTTACCTACATGGGCTGCGTCTGGGATTGCGCCTTCCTTTGATTGGCTGCACAGCCTGCAGGGATCGTCTCCTGCTCCCCTTAGCCAGGGAGTTGCATGCGAGTTGATAGGAAAGACACCAAGGAGATGTTTTAGGAAGGCTCCCTTGACTCTGCTGCTGAAAACTTCCCCCAGATATGGTTGTGGTTTAGGTAGTGTGTAGCTGTTTAGAACCATCCATGCATGGGTGTGATTCTCCAGAGAAGCCTTGTCCTCTGGGGCTGAAGTTTGTTCCAAGATTTTGCGAGTTGTCCTTCGGAATGACTCAATGGTGGATGTTGTGGACCATAGCTGAACTAACCCACAAAGATCTATGGAGGTATTTTCTGGCTGCTGATCGAGGTTTGTTGATTTGGAGCCAGATATTATGAATTATAGTGTCTCTTTAGTCTGTCTGGATCTTGTAGCACATGCTGACAAATGCTGCCTTTCTGGCTAACATTTGCTTAGCTAGACCAAGTTCTAGATTGGTCTGGCCAAATGAGGTGTATCTGGGTAGTTGGAAAACGCCCCTGTAGATTTTAATAACAGTGTTGTCCAGAGTGATTAAGGCCTTCCCAAGGCTGGCCCCGCATCCGTAGGCCAGAGTAGGAACAATCTTCGCCCTGACTATTCCAGGATGGGACTGAATGATGGCCCGTTCAGGTTCATGAAGAGTACCAGAGACCCCCGGCCAGTGTGAGCCTTTTCCTCTTTATTTCATCCCTGAATGGTTTTAAGTTTCCTTTGTTGTCAAATGTCAGACCAAGATATTTGTATTCAGCAACATCTTCAACCTTTGTTGAATTGAGGAACCAACTTATTTTGCAGCCCATTCTTCTGCAGCAGTTCATAATTTTAGTTTTCTTGATTTTAATAGTCAAACTGTTTTTTGACGAGTAGCTGTGGGTGATATTCAAAAGGCGCTGCATCCCCACCTTGGCTCGGCTGCACAAAACCAGATCATTGGTATAAAGCAGGTTGGAAAGAGGGATAGTGCCGAGTTTTGAGGCGTGCAAGTTGGTCGATGCCAGGGCTGGAGAGAGGTCTGCGAGGAATAGATTTAGGAGCATGGGGCCAAGACACAACCCTGCTTGAGCCCCCCGAATATTGGAATAGCTCTAGAAAGATTTGCCCTTTTCCCCATCTTTATTCTGACCCATGTATTTGAATATTGGTTTTCGAATACTCTTAGAAGCGTTGGCAGTGTGCTCCATTTCTTTAGCTTGCTTCAGAGCAAGTTTCGTGTGATGCAGTCGAAGGCGGCTTTAAAATCTATGAAACATAGATAAATTGATTACTTGGATCCTTTGAAGGTTTCAAGTAACAGGGTCAGAGCCATGATGTTTGTCAGAGTTCCAGTTTTTTTGTGAACCCAGTCTGATTAATTGGGATGATTGAAGTGGTGTTAGCCCAGTCAAGGAGTCATTCCAGCAAAATGATTACGTAGTACTTCGCCTCGTTATTGATTAGGGCTATCAGTCTGTAGATTAAGGTTTTGACTTGTCGTTGCTTTTAAGGATTGGTGAAATGATAGACCCTGTCCAGAAGGCTGGAATTGTAGCACCTGATATAGTGTTGATGAAAGGAGGGGCCCTGTGCCCAGTCCATTTTACTGGGTTGATCTTATAAATGGCCTGAGGAATTCTGTTCGATGTGCCTGTTGGTCTGCCTTTAAGTATTAGTCTTTTCACCTTGTCTTCATCCAGGATTTGCTCCTCCTCTGATGTTATGGCTAAGTGGTCGCAGGGGCCTTGTTCACTCCTGCGGACACCCCTGAGCTGCACAATGTGTCCACTGCATTTGTGGAGGGGCTGAAGTGAGTGGTGAGAAAGGAGGCCCAGGCTTCTTCAGACAGGTTAGATCTTGGATATGACTATGTTTTGTCGTTCAGAGTGGTAACAAATCACTAGAAGGCGTTTGCATTGTGGTGCATTGCGTCCCACATAAGCTTGGCCCAGAAGCTGTCTGTAGCTTCCCTCTTTTTGGACTAGATGGCACCTTTTAGGGCCCTTTACTTGCACCTGAGACAGATAAGAGTGTTACGGATTGAGGTGTCTGTCATTTTGCTCTCAGGGCTCTATTGACCTCCCTTTTGAGAATTTTTACCTCACTTGTCATGCATTTGTCCCAGCTGTGTGCTGGGTAGGCTGTTTGTGTTTAAGCTATGTGTGGTTTTTCTTTTCAGGAGTGTTGTTGGGAGAACGATGTTGTGAAGATTTCCCAGTTATTTGTCAGGGAGTTCCTGTCTCTGTGGGACAGCTTGAAGGGGTTTTCAGCTTCTTGTTCTAGGTAGTCTATGTTGGCTCCTCCTGGCCATTTAACCCTTCTTAGGTCACACGTGTAGTCATAACCCGGCTGGTTCTGCGGAGAGCATACTCACAGGCACCTCAAGGGCAAGTTTCAACTCCTGGGGCAAATGGTCATTCTATGATCTTCCCCCATTTTAAAGGACTGTGCTTGTCGTAAAAATGGCAGAGATCCAAAGGTGTAATCGATCAGGGATTTGCAACAGGTAGAGTGAAAAGACATGGCAGGTAGAGTCATTTTGAAACGGCCATTCAGGGCCCGAAGGCCCAGATGTTCCAGTTTGCTCAGTAGAGTCCAGCCCTTTAGGTCTCTTCTCCCTAGCTCTGTGCCAGCCTGTGCTAGTATGTCGCAGTAACACTTAAGTGCCTCAGTGATCTCGGTAGGTGGTGAAGCGCCTAGTAGACAGGAGTTAAAGTCACCTGCGACTATGGTCAGGGGGTGTGGGTCGGGATGCCCCTAGACTGAGAAAGGTGTCACACAGCTTCACTGAAGCGTCTGCATGAACTTTTCGAGTTGGCTGTGCGTAAAGGTTTATTATTGTTATTGAGTAGCCTAAAGGTGAGGTGCGCCCTTTCTGTATGGCTAGGTGCAGAATTTGGATGTTGTTCAAGTCGGCAACTTGCTCCTTTGCAGTCACCTCTATTGATGTGGACAAGTAGATAGCAAGACCTCCTTTACAGCATCCGTATATTGATTTTTTTTGTTGGAGGGGTTGCATAATGTGAGAAGCCTGGGATAGAGAATTGTTCTTAGGCCCAGATCTCCTGTAAGGCAACCACAGAGAATGTTTGAAGATAGGATACCAGGCCGTAGTCTTTATGTTTGCTGTTTAGGCCATAAATGTTCCACGAACACAGTCAAACAGTTGGTATTTCTAGTTTAAAGGCCACTCTTTGGGCTATCAACTGTCACCTTATAGGTTGAGGCTTATATACAGCTCTTGTAACCCACGCCCACTTGCAGGTCACTGACCCTTACCCATGGTGGCTCGTGAGGTGATGTTCTGGTTCTAGTGCGCTCGCTATTCCCTTGCTCAGCGAACTAGCCCCGAGGGAGTTTTTCAATACTGAGAGTGGTTATGTTTTTGGCTTTGATGGACTGAATGCTTTTCTTGGCTCCCTGCCTTCTTTCCTTCTGAGTGGGTGTGGGTACCCTGGTTCTAGATATTTTTCCACAATTATGAAGTGGTTGCTTTCTCATTGCACCTTGTCTGCCATGCCCACTGTGCTCCAGGTGACCTTTGTGGAATCTCACTGTTGCCCATGGTTTGCGTTTACATATTTGACGTGTTCAGTGTCGGTTGAGGTTGCCCCGGCTAGTTCCAGGATCTGCTTTAGCAATGTTATGATATTGCTTCGGTTGAGGATGTCGTCATTGCCTGTTGAGTGGTAGAGTGGATGGAACAGGTTTAAGCTATGGTCCCTTGTTTTAGAGGCCTCTGGGGGAGTGCTTTTGGAAGACTGCTGGAGATTACTGAAGACGGTGAGACCATTTCCCTTTGGTAGCCCCAGGAGCCCCACTGGTTTGCTTTTGATACTTCCCTTCAAAACCGGACAGTGGTTTTTGATGTTTCCAAGGTAGCTGGCTGGAGTCATTGCTTCTGGGGGTAGGGGTTCCCCGGTCGTCACATCCTCGAAGTCTTTGGCCGAGTTTACTGGCGGAGTTTTAGGAGTGGGAGATGCCCTGTGTGTCGTGTTGAGGCCCTGTGTGGTGACTCTAAGCATTGTTGTTTAAGTTTCCTACCCAGGGTAGTTTCTCAGCCAGTTTGTTTTAAAGAATTTTTTATCCTTGACTTTCTTTTTTGTCACCTTTTTTGGATTGGGACCCCCTACAGTTTCAGTTGGACTTTGAGAGAGGATGGTAGGACCAGTCTGGCTTGAATGGCTTGGGCTGCCCTGCAGCTGGAGTCACAAATGGCTATGTCTCCCTTTATTTCATGGCGTGTGAGTGTCTGTGTGGTGCTGTGGTTGTGGCTGTGGGCTGTGCTAGATTCTGGAGCAGTAAGGGGCCAGGGGGAGGTTTAGCTGCTGGAGTGGGGTGAGGTGTACTTTGGCTAGTTCTAATTGAAGCCAATTGTATCCGCTCTTGGCTGTCCCCTTTTAACACTGCCTCTTTTGTATCTTCTGATGGTGGGGGGTCGGTCCTGATGACATTTTGGGGCCTAAGATAGGTTTTCAGATCGTTAACTGAGCTGCCAAGGGTGGCTGGTAGCATGCTCAGTTTTTCCGAGATTTGGGAGCATGGGCATCTTGGACTTAGCTCTCTAACATTGTTTTGGGCCCTTCTGGTGGGATTGTTTAAGTCAGAGATCTTACCATCAATCCCAGCCATGTGAGGGGCTTCGGTATTTATAATCTCTATTTGGATTTCCATTTTTGCAGAGTGGTAGTCCATAGCGTTGACCATAGATTGTATGGTCTTCAGCAAAGCTGTGAAAACAACAGGGTATGGGAGGGTCCTAGGGAATGTTAAGATCTGCAAGGATTAGATCCCTAAACACTAACAATTAAACACATGAAATCCTCGGGTCTAAGAACACACATATGCCTTAAAAAGAGACAGCAGAGATGAGCTCAACGTGCTACTAAAGGAGTCCCTTAATTAGGACGTAATCCCATCACCCACCTAGGTGGCATGCTTTATCCTGTGGGATTTTCCTCTTGATGGGGAATCCTAGCCCCGCCAAGGGCTACGACCCCCTCACTGTGAGGCAGGAGCTCAGGGATGTCCTACATTGTTTAGGATATAATAAATCCTTCAGAAGAGAAAACAACTTAATAGGTTGGGTGGCGGGCGCAGTGCGAAACAAAAGGCAGTAATGATGTGAAGGAAGTGATGCTAAAACTAACTAACAGGAGCGATTTCAATCAATCAGTCATTTGTAAAGCGCACTACATACCCGCAAGGGTCTCAAGGCGCTGGGGGGGTGGGGGGGGGGGGGCGGCGCTACTGATCGAACAGCCAGGTCTTGAGTGTCCTCCTGAAGGTCAGCAGGCTACTCGCTGGGGGTACGCACCGTACATACGGGGGTACATACGGGGGTGGGGGTACGCACCGTACACACGGGGGTGGGGGTACGCACCGTACATACGGGGGGTGGGGGTACGCACCATACATACGGGGGTGGGGGTACGCACCGTACACAACATAGGAATGAAAAACATCCCTGAGCTCCTCCCTCATAGTGAGGGGGTAGTAGCCCTTGGCGGGGCTAGGGTTCCCCGTCAAGAGGAGAACCTAGGTGGGTGATAGGATTACGTCCTAATTAAGGGACTCCTTTAGTAGCATGTTGAGATCATCTCTGCTGTCTCTTTTTAAGGCATATGTGTGTTCTTAGACCTGAGGATTTCATGTGTTTAATCTTCAGCAAAGCTGGCCAAACTCTTGCATCTATTGGAGGGTTGTTGCTTTCTGCAACAGATTTAGGTTAGAGGGTACAAACTGTTGTGTTTGCTTTGGCTGGAGTAGCTTCATATTCAAGGTCGGAGGCATAGGAGGCTAGAATCTCGTTCCACTCTTCCTGTGTCAAATAGGAGTTGTCCACGTACTCTGTATGCGACTGTGGTTTCACATGATATACACCTTTTTGAGCTGAATCTGTTCCACTTAGATCCGTTGGCATTTGATTTGTGACTGTTGATCTGGGGGAAGGCTCAGGTGGAGTTTTTGACCTCATGTTTCTTTGAGGTGGATAGCTCCACTGGTGGCGGGGCGAGAATGGCAAGAGTTTAAACCCATTCTCTGATACTGAAGATCCATAAGGGCTGGGTTAGAGTTTGTTGTTTTTTAAACCTATTTTATTGGGATTTTGTAGTAACACCTGGGCAAACGCCCGACCTATACCATTATGAAACACAAAAGTGACAAATTACCAAATGTGACAATATCATTGGGTACAATTTGCATATAAAGAAATAAAAATAGAAACCAAAACTTCACGCAAACTTTCCCCCCCCCCCCCACTGGCGAGCATACGTAATTGCAAATGTACATCTTGAAAAAAAGGACCCAGATTCACACAGCATGGCCTCTTGCTTCCCGTGGAGGCTGCTTGATAGGGGGTTTGCGAAGTAGGAGGAGGAAAGTCTATGTCCCTGTATGTTGCCCATCTCAACCAGTTCTTCCTATGTTTTTGAGGGCAACCCCGCGTTTGGAAGACCGCTATCTCCGCACCCATACAATTGTCTAATTCCTTCCGCCATTTCACTATTGTCGGTGTGGAAGTTCCTTTCCACAGCTGGGCAATATCCCGCATGGCAATTGTGAGCGCAAAAAAGAGTAAGTGTTGTTTGTAACGATTCCCTCCAATATCGTCTGTACTGTGGAATAGGAACAATCGAGGATCAAGCGGGAGGTCCCAAGACGGCACCTCCTGAAGGCACGTTGAAACCCTGCGCCAAAAGGGCTGCATTGCGATGCAGCTCCATATGGTATGGAAGAAGGACCCCTCCTCCCTGTTACAACGAAGACACTGAGGAGATTCTATGGTTCCCATCCTCCAGAGGAAAAGGCTTGTATACTATACGCGATGAACGTATTTGAATTGGATAAGACGGTACCTGGAGGACACGGCAGCCCCATGGGGACTAGCTATAGCCTCCACCCAATCTTTATCAGTGAGCTCTGTAAAATCATCTTGCCATGCCTTCCTAGTCTTCTGAAGGGTCATGGTTGAGTGTGTAGTCAATGTTTGATAGATCTGGCGGATTTTATGGGCACCCAAATTGCCCATAAGAAGGCGACCCTCCAAAGGGTGAAACTACGGGAGGTCATCTAAATTTGCAAGCAGTGGGGTAAGAGCATGCCGTAATTGAAGATACTTATAAAACTGGGATTTATGAAGGTGAAACTCCTCTTGCAGTTGCGTTAATAATTTTAGGGTAGTGCCTCTCACAATGTCCCCTAACGTGGAGATGCCAATTTGATCCCACTGGCGGAACCCCTGCAACGCTGCCACCTGGCATGTATATGTACCATGCCACAATGGCGTTGTCTGAGTCAGACGCCCATGCTACTCCATGCGCCGAACTGTATACCTCCACAGCCGAATTGTCGTTCTGCTGGCGTGAGGCAGAGGATCAATAGATTGCTCGCTGTAAGCAACCGAAGGAGGGGAACCCCTTCCATCCCTGCGTGTTCAAGAGCAAATGCCGGATCCGTAGGCATATTATACCACCAGTCATTAATAACTATATAGCCACACAATACGAATACACGTCTGCAGCCGCTATATCGCTGCATTATGTCGATTGCACACAGGTCTGTAGCGCCACTCAATCTGCCCCACCACCCCATAAGAATTTGTTAAGTATAGCACTCATTTGTGAGAACCAAGACCTTGGTATATGGTATGGGAAATTTTGGAGTCGATAAAGCATTCTGGGGAGAGATACCATTTTAAAAATTGCCGAACGCCTATATAGTGAGAGAGGCAGGGAGGACCAGACGGATGTCTCTCCCCGGAGGCCGGCCAGAAGCGGGTTAATATTGCTCGCTCAAGAGGTCGTAGGGCAGGGGGACATATATATATATACCTAGATATTAGTAGCCGTCAGTGATATGTTGGAGCTGAGATGCCCATGTACCTCTGCCCTGTTGTCCGCACACTGGGAATAGCACCGATTTAGAGGTGTTAGTGTGGAGGCCGGTGGTCTGGCCGAAGACAAGGAGAATCTGCAAAATTCTGGGACCCGATATCCAAGGATCCGTCATGAAAAATAAGACGTCGTCTGCATATAAGGCAATACGATCCGATTGTGATCTTGGCCATTCAAAACCGCAGAGCACTGGGTCTCAATGAACTCATACTGCCAGGGGTTCCACCGCCAAGGCGAAGAGAAGCAGGGACAAGGGGCAGCCCTGCCGCGTGCCCCTGCTAATGGGAAAGAGGGGAGAACGGTGACCAGCAATACGCACTGAGGCCATGGGTTCCCTATATAATGAATGCACGAAGGCCAGGAAGCGTGGGCCAAAATTGACCACCTCCAAAAGCTGGAATAAATACTCCCAGCTCAGGGAGTCAAAAGCCTTATCTATGTCCGCAAGAAGTATCGCCGCAGGGTGCCCCAGCCCCGGGGCCAATGCCATGGCATTATGGACACGACGAATATTGTGACGAGTGGCTCGGTTTGGCATGAAGCCTGATTGGTCGAGGTGAATCAGATCCTGAATGCAGGTACGCAGTCGATCTGCAAGGACCTTCCCCAGTAACTTGGATTCAAAGTTGATTAGGGAAATAGGGCGGTAAGAGGAGGGGTCCTCCGGCGGGCGATCAGGCTTCAAAAATAAAAGTATCTCAGCCTGATGCCAGTCCTGGGGCAATAGTTGTCATTCGAGAGCTTCGTGTATGGTGTCCAGAAGGTGCAGGCCCAAAGAGAATATATGAGAGCGGAGGAATTCAATGGGGAAACCGTTGGGGCCCGGGACTTGGACAGGTCGCATCACATTGAGTGCTGCTGTCAATTCATATGCTGTAATGGGGGCATCTAGTTGATCTCTCAACTGGTCTGTTAGTCTCTGCGGGGGGATGTCCCGAAGGAACTCAGCTATGAGGTCCTCCGAAAGCTGCTCCCTCTGAGTGTATAATGTGGAGAAATGATGCGTAAATTCCGAGACCATGTCTGCGGGGGATGAGCGTAAGGCGCCATCACGACCTCAAATGGTTGGGACTGTGGCCGGGGCGCGCTCAGATTAACAGAGCCTGTGTAATATTTTGCTTGATTTATCCCCCCACTGGTATAGTCAATGTTGAGACGCCAACCAGATCTCATTCAACTACTCTATAAGGTGTTGGTGTAACTGTTCGTGCGTGAGGGATAGGTTACGCAGGAGGGTTGAGCTGCGATCCAGCGTGTACTGTGTCTCTAGGGACGCGCACTGGGTTTCCAACTGTGTCCGCTGAGCGGCACGTTTACCTTTGTCGTTCGTCCTGTAGCTGATATCTACCCCTCTGATTGTGGCCTTGAAGGCCTCCCAGAGGGTCTCTTTGGATGGAGTGGAGTCAATATTCAGGGTGAGATACTCCTGGAGCGCCGTGTTCAGACACTACTGATATTCTGGATCGCGAAGATGCCAAGGAGACATTCGCCACCTGAAGGGCGGCTTACGGAAGTGCAAGAGGAGTGTCACCATGACCGGGGAGTGATGGGACAACCCCCTGGGAAGATGGGAGACTTGGGAGAACCTGTGGATATGATTTCGTGGTGTAAACATGTAATCTAGACGAGACATGGACCGGTGAACCTTGGACATGTATGTGTAGCCTATCTCAGCGTGGTGGTATTCAGGCCATATATCTGCCCACCCCAAAGCACAAGGCAGCAATGACAACTTAGAGGCCCCAGCGGGAAGATGTGTACCTGATCCCCGTCACCTATCAAGCGGAGATATAGTATCATTTCAATCGCCTCCCAGGAGAGACAGGCCTTTCGGGAGCTCGCTCTCCACAAACGTGTTCCCCAAAGGTGGGGGTGCTTACACACTACCTATGTTAAGTGGTTCCCCATAGAGTGTGCCTAACAGGAGGACATATCTACCCCCAGGATCCACCCAATATTTACTCTGGATGAAGGGTACACGTCAAATGAGGATAGCTATGCCTCTGGAGCCCCTAGCGAAACCCGCATGATAGACCTGCTGATACCCAAACCTGGCTAAGCAGGGAGCTTTGCTGCCCACGAGATGGGTCTCCTGCAGGAGAAGAATATCCCCATATCGTTTAGCTTGATGAAGAACAGCCCCCGATTAATTTTATTAAGCAGCCGACGAACGTTCCATGTTACTACAGGAAGGTCACCCAGAGGAGGGTCAATGTGCTGTGCGGCCATGCTGCGACATGGGGTCTAATGATACTGGCCTACCAAACGAAGGCTGGAATGAGCATCCGCATATGAAAGAAAACTGAAAACAACAAAACTGTAAACTCCAAACCCCACCCCTCCCATCTCCCCTCCCCCGATACCGCCAAGAACTAGGATCATCTGTCGCGGTAAGAGACACCCCGGAACCCCAACTGGGGATCCCAGAGCTCCCCTGCCAATGGATCCCAACATTCCCACAAAACATTAACATGGGGGTTCAAGTGTCCGGGTCAGGTCAGCCACTCTGTATAACGTCCACCTCTACTTGGTGCAGGGCAGACGGAGTAGTTCCAGCCCATGTACATTTGGATACGAGCAAGACGGAAACTTTACAAGCCGTGGAGTGATCAGGATGACTGCTCAGGACTGGAGGAGTGCCGGTCAGACCCTGAGCAATGTGGTCTCTTTGATTTTGTCCTTCGCAATCTCTTACGCTAGGAGCCCCTGGAGGAGTCGGATTCTAATCGCGGTGGTGAATGTGGTTTCAAATGAGCTCTTTCATCAGACCAGGCAAAGACTGTTTCAGGCGAATCGAAAAAATGAGTCTTAGAGTTATACACAACACGTATCCTGGCAGGATAAAGCAGCATGTAGGAGATATCAAGATCACGCAGTCTTTGCTTTGCCGCTGTAAAGGACTGTCTATGTTGTTGCAATAGACGGGTTTAATCTGGAAAAACCATTATAGGCCTGGAGTCAAAGATACGTTTATCCTTGTGTGTCTAAGTAAACTGCAGCACCGCGTCCCTGTCTGCGTAATTGAGCAGCTTGGCGATGACCAGCCTGGGGGCTTCCCCGGGAGGCGGTTTCCGCGTGAGTGCCCGATGGGCTCTCTCGACCACAAAACACATGGAGATGATATCAGCAGCCAGCAGGTCTTTGAGCCAGGAGGTGAGGAAGCTGTTCATTGAGTTGCCCTCGCAACCTTCCGTAAAACCAACAAATCGGAAATTATTGCACCTAGCGCAGCCTTTAGCATCTTCAGCCCGGGTTGTGAGTTACTGAGAAAGGACCGTTAGTTTAGTGACTTGCTGCTGCAGGGTCATCCCACTATCCTCCATGGAGGATACCTGCGTTTCCGCTTCCGTGAAGTGGTCAATAGCTTTCTCCAGGTCTTGGCCCGGGAAGGAAACTTCGTGCCAACTGCACCAATCTTGGCCTTGAGTGTGTCCTTGGCATCTGTAATGGCAGCAAAGACAGGCGCATTATCCGGTAGTGGGGGTTAGAGTTGTTTGACCGAAGTGGTGTGCGCCCTGGTTAGTTGGGTTGATTGTGAGTTCTGCAAATGCTTCTCGGCCTGTTGCCCTGCTGGCTGCGTTTGCTAAGTCTGCTATGCAGGTGGGGCGCCGTTCTTTTGTGTTTCCTGTTTCGTCCTGCTGTTCGAGGCTGATGGTTAGGAGATGATTGCCTAGACTCAGTGACACTGGAGCATGTAGTTAGATCAATGATCTCATCTAGGTCTGGGACTGGGTCTGAAGTCCTGCTAGGAAAGCTTGTTGGCTGTTCTGGCAGACTACCTTCATCGGGAGAGCCTTGGTCCGCCAAGGCGATGAGTTGAGGGTTCAAAGTATCCGTTGCTATCAGTTCAGACAGCAGGGCGATGGGGTGTGTGGCCTTTGGTTGAACTATTTATGGTGGCATTAAGGGGACTGGCAGTCCCTTGGTGTCCGATGTGTCTGAGAAGATGGTCAGATTTGCGTTTCTCAAAAATTGAAGTTAGGAGGTCAGACAGTCATTTAGACCAAATGTCCTTAAACAGCATAAAACATGACAATTTATATAAAAAATGTAAAAACATTGCCGATCTACGTACTGTTTTCATTTCCCTTCTACATTTATTGTGTGCTGATATGCACTATTTATACTGTTTGGAAACAGTTGACATTTATTCATATATTCCAGTTTTACTTGTTAACTACTGCCATTTATCATATGCACTATCGGTTTGTTTCCTTATCTTATTCTCCTTTTCCTCTCTTTCCTGGTGTGTTTCCTATCATGATCATTTATTATCTCCTGGATTTTTCACCACCTGTCCTCATTATTTGATTTTCACAATTCTTATACTGCACTTTATTCTTATTGGATATTTTATCTTTTTCTTCTTGATCCGTCCCTCTATTTACCTGGCTAATCGTTCTATTTTTTTGTTTTGGGCGTTCAGTTATATTCATTTCCATCGCCGGCACCATTTTTCACACTTCCGGTTTTCCGACACGCTTTTGTTAACCGCGTTCTAGTTGTTTAGACGCCTGCTGACTCCTTAATTATTTCCGGTTTCGGTTTACTGTGAGACACACAAATGCCTACATCGGTGCCATCAGGACGCGAGATCCTTTCTCTCTTGAAGTAAGTTTTACCGCGCCACCTATGGGGTATTTGTTCCCCCCCCCCCCTCACTTTTTGTATTTTTTCTTTGGTCTAATCATTTAGCTAGTTATCTTTACATGGCTTTTTTATGCCCACCTTTTTCCTTTTTTGTTTAGATCGACCAGAGGTACACACACTCTGACTTTGTCCCTCCTTCAGCAACTGCTGTATTGATATTTCCAACCGCACTTCGGTTCCGGTTACCTTGTTGGGTTTAAGAGATGCACTGCCATATGAATTGATATTCGTCCTCGTCTTGCGGCACCATTGGTTACGCTTTTATAATTAAGGTGAGATTTAGCTTGTTGCATGCGACTAGAATAAGATGCTTCCTAGATGTTTCTCACATATATACTTTTCTCGTACTATTAACGGATACCATTTTCATTGTCTGTAGCCTATCTACTGATATCCGAGCTACTGTTCGATGCTATATACTGATTGCCGCTTTGGATTACTTCACCGGTTCTCTGGTAAGGGTACCACGACTCTACTCTTCTCTGGTTGTGTTATTACTCTTCGCTTGGTGTCTCTGGGCCCGATTCACAAAACTAACTTAAGACAAAATCCTAAACTTACTACCATCTTGGTATTCACAGAAGGCACTTACTCATTTTGGAATTCTCAGAAGTTAGGAGTCCTAACTTTAGGGCTCCTAAATGCCTTCTGTGAATACCGAAAGTCTTAAAATTAGGATTTTTCTCAGTTTAGGAGTCCTAAAGTTAGGACTCCTAACTTTACCACTACTAAACTGAGAAAAATCCTAATTTTAAGGCTTTCGGTATTGACAGAAGACATTTAGGAGTCCTAAAGTTAGGAGTCCTAAACTTACTACTACTAAACTGAGAAAAATCCTAATTTTAAGACTTTTGGTATTCACAGAAGGCATTTAGGAGTCCTAAAGTTAGGACTCCTAACTTCTGTGAATACCAAAATGAGTAAGTGCCTTCTGTGAATACCAAAATGAGTGTCTTCTGTGAATACCAAAATGGTAGTAAGTTTAGGATTTTGTCTTAAATTAGTTCTGTGAATCGGGCCCTACGTTATTCGGCAACTACTTCAGTTTTAATTTTGCCTTTGGATTCCCTCTGTTTTTCCCGTAGATTGCCTCACTTTCATGAGATTTCCTTTTTACTCCCATTCCATTGCTTCTACTGTGTTCGTCACGTACCAAGCCGGGTTGGAATTATCACCGGCTTTGGGGTAAGATTATCTTCTTAGACTCTGCGCCACAGCAGAGCACGTCTGTTTATTTTGTGACCTCTTTTTCCCATACTTTTATTGTATTTTGACTATCTCTTTCTATTCTCTATACCTTTTTTCAGTCGTTTATTACGTCCACGCTACTAGCTTCAGGTACCTTCATTTCCGTTTTACAGTCTTCACTCTCTGTTTTTATCCCTTCCTCCTCTTCCCCCTTCCCCTTTTTTTCTGGTTTGTCCTCGATCCTCCTTGTTCTCGCACTCTCTTTCTCTCTATTTTTTTCTCACACTTGCATGATCATTTCTCTGATCAACACCTTACTATTTGAGCTATTGTGATTATTATTTTTAAACAGAGCACGGAGTTACTGATATCTCACTTCCACTTCTTTCTTCTTAGCATGATATGTCTACAATTTTTCAAGCCCAATTCATTCACATGGTCGATTTGATTCATCACTTGATCCATATGATGATAAGTACTTACTTTCTTGAATGTCTCAACCTTACACTCTACCTTTGGTTGATTCGGTTTATCACTGGACTTTTATGATGACGTTCACTTATTTTTCTGAAAGTTTCAACCCTACACACCACCCTCATGATGGCATTCTCTTTTTGGGTTTCCACGAGTGTTTGTGATACCACGCTGCAGGTAACAGAGAGGGTTGTTCTCTCTGGTTACTGTGACTCCTTAAAATGTTTTTGTATTCATATCAAACATTTGTATCATTCCCAGCCCTGAAGAGTTGTGGGATTACTTTCCCCGACAAGAATTATCACCAGCTTTGGGTCGTTTATTACGTCCACGCTACTAGCTTCAGCCCTGAAGAGTTGTGGGATAACTTTCCCCGACGAAACACGTGTCGGCTGGTTGCGTTTCCAAAAGGAATAAAGAACATCTATCACCACTGAAGATTTTAGTTTATCTTGTTTTCGCCACCACAGTCTCTACATGTTTCAATGTATATGTGTGCACAGGATTATTTTGTACAATTCTGCGGAACATGTTTAGTATGAATTCAGTTTCACCAAAGGCAACTAAGACTTATCTTTTCCCTTCACTGTAGGTCGCTTTGCCTTTCCTGGTGGTCTTTTCCATTTGACTGTTATTAGCGCCGGGATGCCCCTTTGCTGGGGCAGCTGTGCGCTCTATAAGCTATATAACATAACATAACATTAACCCCTTCGCTGCGGCGCGAATTCCGCCGCAGCGCTGGGGGGGGGGGTTTGGGGGGTTGACGGCGCCGCTATGCTCATGACGGAACCACGCCGTCATGAGTCACGGACGAGCTGTGCTCATGACGGCGTGGTTCCGTCATGACTCCACCCACTGCGCTAATTGTCCGCACAGGCGGGGAATTAGCGCCGCGTGGGAGGAGCGGCCGCCAACGGCCGCAGCATGACGGAACCACTCCGTCATGAGCACACGGCGCTCTTGCTCATGACGGAGTGGTTCCGTCAAGGGCATGCAAGGGGTTAATCAACTTTGCAGAGGAAAAAAACAAACGTTATCGTGTTTCATTTGCAGTACAGTTGTAACACTTTTATTCAAACATAGGTGGTGTTTAATTTGAGTTTATATTATATTTCATTTTGTAACCCTAGGAAAAAACAAGAACTTATAGATCCTTCAGCATCTGAAAATGGATTTATAGTTATATTTATGAAGCGTAAAACAGGTAATTTAAAATATAATCAGGGATACTTTTAAAGCTGGTGAGATAACTCATTTACAGGCACATGCATCAAGCAGAAAAATAAAGATTCCTCATATGCGATTTTTAGGGACTCGCAAATAAGGAATCGCTATTACCTATGCATGATGCAGATAGCGATTAAACAAAGAATTGCTAAAAATCGCTAAACATATTAGCGATAACACCATAAAGAATCGCTAATCCTGTAAAACACACAAATTGCGATCTCGCAATTTGCGAGATCGCTATTTGCGAGATCGCAAATTGCGAGATTGCAATTAGCGAGATCGCAATTTTACTGAGTCGCATTGGGAGCAGGCTGATGACCTCACAATCAGGAAGTCACTCAGCCCATGCTGCAGTCTGTGACCAGAGGAAGTGAGAGCAAGAAGCAGAGTGCTGGGGGAGAGCTTTGAAAAGAAAATCATTCTTTTGCTGACACCTGCAGAGACGAAAAATGGCCCAAACATCAGCAGAAGAGGGGGCAGTGGCCAGGAAGCGAAAGCTAACATTTTGTGAGAGGGAACTAGAGTACCTCATTGAAGAGTTGGTAAAGAGCCATGATAAGCTCTTTGGGAAGCTCTCACTTAAAGTACCAGAGGCAGAAAAAAAAAGAATCTGGAACAGGGTCAAGAACAAAGTTAATGCTGTGGGTGTGACACACCGCAGTATAGAAGATTTAAAGAAAAGATGGTATGACCTGCGTAGCCGGGCCAAGGAGAGAATAGCACAGAGGCTGAAGGAGACAAAGAGTACTGGAGGTGGACCCACAACAGTCCCAGACAATACAGCCCTGGAGGACCTGGTTGAGGGCACAATCCTGCCAAAAGCTGCTTTGGGAGTAACGCAGCTGGATACATCCGGGGCGGCCTGTAGTACACAAGGTAAGAGGCACAAAAATATACACATCAATGTAAATACTAATTGTGCACATTCTGTAATTAAAACCCAATTTGCTGTAATCAACTCCAGGCCACATTTCACATAGAGATCCAAATGCATTATGGGAGTTGTAAGCTCCTGAGTCAATTTGGTACTCAAATTCCACATCGTGGGCCCATAGTTCCAAAACTGAATTGCAGTCAGTGATTACAGACAGTGAGATCTTAAGAGTAAGGTAAATTTAATGTGGCAAAACATTAGCACCAACACAAATAATATTGCACTGTTTCACACCACAGATGCTGAAGAAGTAAACACTGATGACAGTGAATGTGGAAAGAGTACACAGGCTACTGCAGAGACTGCTGTTGCGACACCTGTCACACCACCGAGCACATCCCAGGCACCCCCAAGACGCAGGGCCACAGTCACTACTCTTCAGACAATGGAGACCGATCAGGATCCTGAAAGGGCTCCTGCGTCAAGCCAGCCTAGTGTGAGGACCACCACCACACCTCAGGCACAGGTCCAGGTGAGATGAAGACGCAGGTCAAGGGGCCTCATAGAAGCACAGGAGGCATCGACTCCAAATGTGTGGGGAGGCGTGGAGTCTCAGATGATGAGGGTGCAGCGCCTGCAAGCACGACATATGGGAGCTATCAATCTGCAAATGACAAAGATGAACAAGAACATATCAGTCATGGCAGATAGCGTGAGTGATCTAACTCAAGCACTTGTGGATGGCAACAGGCAGACTAACGCAAAAATGTAGGAGCTGGCTCGTGTGATGCAGGAGGGACACAACACAGAGAGGAGGAGGCATCGCCAATTCATGGTGCGCTTGGCTGGCTATACCAGGTTGAACAACAAGTTATGCAACGCCACTCCACTGCTGTCACAGACTCGGTGGCAATGCAAATAGACATGAGCCATTGTTGTGGGGATGTGGCCGGGGCCCTTGGCCAAGTAACCACTGCTGTTGAACAGCTCCAGGCTGGTACTGGTGGGCTCAGCAATGTCACAGGAGATGAGGGTAGGGAGGGAGCATCCAGCCTTAGCAGCATGTCTGCACCAGTCAGCACTGGCAGGAGGTGCAGTACACGTAGGATAACACCTACAGTTGCACCCAGGAGTGAGGATGCAGATGCAGGCGAAAGACGTCTTGGTGTGCGTGGGAGGAAGCGCTGAACACAAACATACCTCTGGACTATCTTCCATGGTGACGTAACAATGTCCAAGACATTCATAGTGACTGAGAATGAAGTCCAACATGCATTTAATTTGTGCTTTGGTGCATGCAGTTAATGTGCTATTAAGCACCATCTATGTTTAGCTACACACCACTACCTGTTCACGTGCAAGTAAATACTTTACAGTTCAAGAATGCGAGTGTTTTGTCTCATAATTACGTACCTCTGAAGTAATGTTGGGTGATGTCTGCACGTTTCCTCTGCCCTCCCGCTGAGCTTGCCACATGCGGCTGTCGTGGTTATACAGGGGGCTGGTTGTCCTCAGTGTCGGACACCTCTATGGGTATGCCTCTCCTTGTTGCTATATTATGCAACATTGCACATGCAGCCACAATCCTACAGCAGGTTTCCGGCTGGTACAGCATCGCTCATCCAGTTTTGTGCAGGATGCAACAGCGGCTTTTGAGCAATCCAAATGTCTGTTCGATCACATTACGTGTCCTGATGTGTGCTGCGTTGTACCTCTGCTCTTGTGGGGAGGCTGGGTTCAAGTATGGAGTCATGATATAGTTCCTCACGGCGTATGCACTGTCACCTACAGGGTAATAAGCATGGTGTTAGTGTCAGGTATGCATTGCCATATCATACTTTATTTGTGTGAATGAGTATATTGTCTTACCTAGCAGGTGTCCTTCGCCAAATTCCCCCCTGAGCAGACGTGTGTGAATGCCAATGTGTCGGAAGATGTATGAATCGTGGGTGCTCCCAGGGTATTGCGCTACAATGTCGGTGATGATGTTTTTCCCATTGCACACTGCTTGGACATTGATTAAGTGATACGATTTCCTGTTACGGAAGATATACTCATTGATTGCTGGTGGACATATGGCTACATGGGTGCAATCTATGCATCCAATCACATGAAGGAACTGGGCTACTTGATAGAAGTCGAGTTTTGTTTGGTTCAATTCCTGTTGGGTTGTGGGGAAGGTGATGTGGTTGTGGATCATAGTCATCATAGCAGCCAGGAAGAATCTGAAGAAACTTGAAAGGGAGCTTTGTGATACCCCTCCAGCTACTGCCACTACCCCTGGAAACTTCCTGACGCAAGTAGGTGCAGGCAACATAGCACCTGGACATGGGTAGGGATTGCATGGGTCCTACGTGTCTGGCGCTGCATTAGTGGTTCCAATTCGGCTATGAGGTAAAGTATCATAGCAGCGTTCATCCGGTACTTATCATATATGTCCTCAGTAGTTTGTCCCCACAGAGTGCCGCCATTGTGAAAAGCCTCTATGGCCTCATTGGTCAGTTTAAAAAGCCTTCTGATGTTTTGCAGCTGTAGGGAACTTTTTTTTTTACCACCTGCTTCTGATTCCCCTTAATCTGCACTTGTTAAATTGCGATTTTCATGAAAATCGCTATTTGCGATTTTACATGCATAGCATTGCGATTTATTTTAGCGATTCTTTATTTGCTCCTGCATTTTTTGAATCGCTAATGAGGATTCGCTATATCTTGTTTCCCGGTATTAGCGATTCGGTATAATTGCGATTTTGTAATATTTTGTTGATGCATTGGAAAATGCTGAAATGCGCTCGCAAATAGAAATTCGCTAATTTTGCAAGCACATTTTAGCTTGATGCATGTGCCTGTAAGAGTTTAATTATTAATACTGTCATGAGCTAAGTAGACAGCACATTGCAGTGGAATCTGTGATACCTTTGTGTCATGCTGAGATAGCTTAAAGGGTTGAGCCTGAGTAAGGAGTCCCGATGTGTAATGCAACCTTTGTCTTGCTGGCACTGTGTATTCTATGAATGGTCAGCATTCATTTTGTGATAAGTCCATATGAAAATATGCACACTGCAATAATACAGTGCGCCAACTCTGGCACTAGTCTGAAAAGGTTGCAGTGAAGAGGCCCTTTTGAAGGACAGCGATAATACAACATATGAATCTGAATGTAAGCTCATGTGTCTCCCTCCCCTCCCGGGCACCCACCCACCAACCCACCCTCCCTCCCTCCCTCCAAGAGCCTGGTAGCCAGTGCTATGCTGTTTGGCTTTTTTAGGTCAGTGTTAGCCAAGACACGAGGTCCTGGGGTGCTTTAGAAGATCACTCATGTGATTAATTGGCACTTAAAGAATTGTTGTGACAGAAGAAGTCACAAGCATTAAGGCTATTAAAAATAGTTATTTACAACAAAGGCATGCAAGCAGGCAACAGGCAAGCGTGGCTCAACATGCAAAATGAGTGGCTCAGAATGAACCTAAGTTTGTATGACATCATTCATATACACACTGAAAGTTCTAAGATGACATAACAATAAAACCATCAAGTTAGTGAGAGTATTGAGAGCAAACAAACTATGATAGATACTGCATACAACAAATATGTGAAGAATGTAATGTTCAAAAAGGACTAATTCAAAAGGTAAAATCTTTGATCTGGACAAACCTTGGTCACCCTCCTATTGTGCCCTGGTCCCTGACTATCATTAGCACAATGTGCTTTTTGGTGCTATTTACACATAACATTTAAAAAGTCATATTGCTGGTTCCCCGTATTGAATTTGTGCAATTTTTGTGTCATTTTATTTAGTAAAGTTTACTTTATTTTTTCTAATTTAGTTTGCAATTATTATAGTTTTGCATTTCCATTATATTACTGTTTTGGTACTGCATAAATACTTTACACATTGCCCTAGGTTAAGCTAGTCTTGAGCTAGGTTGAGCTCAAGTTAATTTAGTGACTTTGAGGGTTCATCCTGACAAGGATTGTGATTATTATTTGAGGTGGTTAGTTACCAACTTCAACTAGTAACCCAATTTCTTACAGGGGGTGTCTTATGGCTTATTCTCTTTATTTTTTTATTTTTTATTGGGTGGATTATAAAAGAAAAAAAAATGAAGCAACTCAATTGCATAATACAGCTTATATCAAATAACAATCAATTCCTTTATACATAAGTAAAAGCGAAGGAGCAAAGACAGGAGATATAAAAAAACATGACTCAGCAGCTTATGTCCAAACTAGTAATTAGTTCATAATTATAATGATAAAGTGCTAGTGCCATTGGACTAAGGTGCTATCCTTGCCGGATCGAAAGATCCATCAGAAAAGTGCTGATACAATATCAATACAGTGCTAAAAATTGAACCACCCGGAATATCAAAGGCATAAGAAGTGTCACAGCATATGGTCAATAAAACCATCTGTTCATGAATACCTTAATAAAGTGCTAATGCTATAATAGTGAAAATGCTGACAATATAAAGTCAGGCAATATATCCTTAGCAGCAAAGTATTTATACTCGGAAAATTAAGTGCAACTCATCTACTACCCCATAGATAATAATCTACCTTCATAATAATATCAAGAGCATAAGAAGCGTCACAGAATATGGTCAATAAAACCATCTGTTCATGAATACTTCCATAAAGAGCTAATGCTATAGAAATTAAAATGTTAACAGTATAAAGCCAAGCAATACATCAAAAATTACTTATACTCAGAAAAATAAAGTGCAAATAATCCAATACCCTATAGATAATAATCTACTTTCAAAACACATGAGAGTATAAATAACTAGGAACATTTTAAGGTGCATTATTGAAAAACTCCTGACCAAATTGCTACAAATCTTCTTAGCGACCCTACCCATTTGGCATATGCTTCCTCCCATACATATGTCTTAACCATCTTTTCTTGCCATTGCTGAATCAACGGTATGTTTTTCGACTTCCAATTTTGTAAAATTATAGACCTGGCCACTGCAATAGCTATTGGGCAGAAATATTGTTGGTATTTAGACAAATGGTGGACCTCTATTGAGCACCCGAAGAGAAATAATTTAATAGTAGGAATAATGTGAACTAATAAAGCTAGACATTGATTGATCTTGAAAAAACATCGGACCAGAATAGATATAGATCTGGACAATATAAAAAAATATGGTTCCAGGACCCTATCTCTGAGTTTCCACATCTAAAACAAAACTCAGAAGAAGCAGGAAAAATTGTATTCAATCTTTCAGGTGTATAATATGATAACCATCTTGACAAATAGGTCATTCTTTTATAGTTAGCAGGTCTAAGCGCTTTGTGGCCTATTTCACATAGAGACTGACATTCCTTTTTTTGCTGACACTGCAGCCGGTTTCTTTCAGTAGTTTAGGAAAAAAGTTATCAAGCACTGGCTGCTGGCCCAGATGAATTAGGCAAGAATACCAATTGCCAACTCCACATAGGTCCTGACCATATAGTTGTTTTAAAATATTTAAAGCTTCATTATTAGTCGCCACATAATTTGCTTTTAAGAAGCTTGAAATTTGGTTGAAACTAAATGCCAAAGCTGGAAACTCAGGGCCCTGCTGCTGGGACAACATCTAATGGGAAATCAGCTTAGATGCACTGAAAAAAGTCACCCAAATGATCAAAACCCACCTCTTGCCATAATTGCAAAGTCCCCCGAGAAAACTGCAGTCCAAAAGGCTGACCCTCACTAATTTTTCAATATAGATGTTGTCTAGGAATTTTATGTAGATTAAACAATACATGTATGCGACAAGCAAGGTCAGTTAATGCCTTATATCTTGATTTTTTGGTGAGTTTCGGGAAGCGTAGAAAGGCAGGTAACTGGATTGCACTCTCCTGCACCATACTTTTCAATAACAAATTCACAAAATGTGATGCTACCAATGGCAGTTGAACCAATATATTCAATAAAGCAGCCTGGTAATAAAGTTCAAGACTGGGGAGGGCGAGCCCTCCCTGAGATGTATCGAATTGTAAAATTGCTAAGGAAGTTCTTGGCTGTTTCTGAGCCCATATAAAATTCTGAATTAATGCATGTACTTGCGAGAAATATGATTTAGGAATTTTAATCCGAAGATGAATAAATAAAAATACAAATAATGGCAACATAGACATTTTGACCAACGATACACGGCCTTTTAAAGTTAAAGTAAGAAGAGGCCATTGCAATTTTTGTGTCATATCATTTATTAAAGTTTTCTCTATTTTGTCTAAGTTAGTTTGGGATTTTTATAGTTTGGCATTTCCATATATTACTGTTTTGGTACTTCATAAATACTTCACGCATTGTCCTAGGTTAAGCCAGTCTTTTCAGTGCCCCAGCTACCAGGGGGTTGAGCTCTAGTTAATTTAGTGACTTTGAGGGTTCACCCTGACAAGGATTGTGATTATTATTTGACGTGGTTAGTTACCAACTTCAACCAATAACCCAATTTCTTACAGGGGGTGTCTCATGGTTTGATCTCTTATATAAGAAGAGAATGCATTGCTGTCAATCTTTTGTACAGAGAAGCCATATCCTAGGCAGAGTCATTTCTCTCTCAAGTACAGAACAATTATTATAGATGTAGCCTCACCCAGGGGCACCTTTTTGCCTCTGGTTATAGGTATTGAGGGTGTCTTCTTGGTTCTTACTTTAAATCCCTTCTTGCTCCCCTTGTGTATAAAAGTGCCAAACATGGGATGGTGGAAGGAGGGAGTGGAGATATAAATCAACTCAGCTAAGGAGAAGGAGAACAAAAATGGATTGTGCCAAAACATTTGGAGTCACAGCAGTATGGGTCGGTAGGTGGTGGAAACAAACAACAGGGTGATGGAAGAAGGAGGTGACCAAAACATGGGAGGCATTGACTGAGGTGCTGGGGCCAAATATGTCGGTCACAAAAGGAAGAGACAAAAAAAAGACTCATGGGAGAAAGGGGTCAAAACATAAGGAAATGAAAGAAGGCAGATGGCATGAAAACAAAAAAGATAGTAAGACACCTGACTAAAAGAGATTGGCAGAAAGAGAGGACAAAAAAGATTTTAATGTGGTAAAATAGTAGAAGCCTGGGAATAAATGGTGCATGCAAAGTAGTAATAATGGCTGTGCAGAACCATCTTTATGCTTTATTTATGTTAAAAATATGTATGTAGTGATATTAGCAAGTAGTGATGTAACAACCGTTTAAGTTCAAAATGACCCACATTAGACAAAAAACAGATGGTAATTTTCAGCAGTTACAATGTCTATTACTTACTTGTAATTTTTTATATACATGGTCTTCTAAACCACAAACCAGGCTTCAAGTGCGTCAAGGGATTTGCTAAGTAGATAGGTGTCCTTGCTACAAAGAGGAAATGAACAAGACGTTAACTGAGCCCTACAGTGAAATAATTTGGTTATACTCAGGCATGGAATACATAAATTTGACATGCAGTTTAAGACTATTTTAATTTAATTAGTTTAAGACCATTTTATTTGACCATGCATTTTAAGAGGCATCACAAAATGTTAAAAACATGTAAGAAGTCATTGCAACATAGCGGGCAGAGAAAAGGCATAAAGACGTTTGTAGTACAAGCAAATTCGAAGTGAGGCATGTTTTTGTCCGTTAGTAGTAAAGAGTAGGGCTGTGCAAAATTTAAATTTGGCGTGCTTGATTGGTGACGTGGTATACTGAATTTGCACACCCATACTTGTCCATTGACTGGATCAGCCTTGAGAATGAAATGTCAGTGGTGACGTTTTAGCCAACATGTGATTTCGAAGTCTACAAGCTAACTGGTGTACGTCTAGAAACCTGGGAAACCTCTGAGGTGATCTCTAAAGTAACTATAACTTGCGCCACTTCCAAGCACACAATTGTTATCAATGATATTATTTCAGATGCTGCAGTGATGTTATCAATGGTGTCATAGACGATGTCATGAGTGATATAATATGGGAAGTAATTAGCAGTGCACGGTGAGGGCGTGAGCTATAGTTACTTTAGGGCACAAGTTAGTTACTTGAGATAAATAACTATAACAGGTGAATTTCAGTGGTTTTGTTAATTCAAAATGGTATGTTTTAACTGACGTTTTCACCTAACTTTAATGTCCCTTTAGCCTTGTTTTTTTCAGTGAATGTCCATGGTTTTTTAATGTAAAATAAGATGTTTATTGCCATGTGTGATATGGATTTAGGGGCACAACCCCATTCCATGCACAGCGTTCGCCCGTGCATGGCATGGGTGTTGAGCGCAAGGCCTGGTCTGAAATCAAGCCATGCGTCCAACCTCTCTGCCACACACTGTCATGTAACAATATAAAGGGTGTCAGGTAAGGGTGTGAGTAAGGTAGACCTATTAGTGTGTGTGAGTGTGTGTGTGTGTGTGTGTGTGTGTATATATATATATATATACATATATAGATATACATATATACACACATATATATATATATATTCACTGAAAAAACCATGGGTTTCACACACGTTATAGTTAGGAATTAGCATTTAAAAAACCTTAGAAATTCAGTGAAAAAACCATAGGTTTCACACACGTTATAGTTAGGAATTAGCATTTAAAAAACCTTAGAAATTCAGTGAAAAAACCATAGGTTTCACACATGTTATAGTTAGCTGGACATTTTACTCGTAAAAAACCAATGAAATTCCCCCGTTATAGTTAGTTCAGCTAACTATAACTCGCGCGCCCGCAATGCACTGCTGATGACATCACATATTACATCACTCATGACATGGTCAGTGACATCACTCATGACATCACTGATGACATCTCAAATGACATCACTGATGACATCATCCAGTGAATGTGGGTTTTTCTGAAAATTAAATATGTTTTATATATGTATATCTCAAGGTCGATGGAAGAATAAATGGGTTTATTACTGTCTAAATGGATGATTTCTTTTTGAAAAATTGATTGTGTAACTGACTGATTAAGTGTATCATAGTGAATACATGGCTTAGTGAGTAATGTTTAAATATGTAAATATCTGTATCATTTTTTCACTTTGTGTATAAGTGGCTGCATGGGTTGGAGAGTAGCTACATGGGTGTCTATATAGGTTATTAGTTGGTTTTTTGAGTATCAGTATGAGTGTCTGCATGGTTCGGTGGGGGGTATGACGTAGTGCATAGGTGCATGAATGAGTGACTCACTGTTTGTATGTGTTGAACAGAGCATGTGTGCAGGACTGCATGGGTGGATGAGTGTGTGTATGGGTGTGTTACTGAGTGAATGACTGTCTCAATAGTGTCTTTATGAGTAACTACATATGTTTAAAACTAGTATATGTGACTATTGGTTTATATATGTGAGTATATGTGAGAGTGAGAGATTGAAAGAGTTCCTGTATGAATAAGTATGTATTTCTATAAGTAATTGTTTAAAAGACTAAGTATGTGTAAGTTTCCGTAGAAGTAAGTGTGGTGGTGTGTGTATAACTGTATATGCAAGTAAATGTATGTTTGATTCTTTATTAGCATGAGTGACTATGTGTGTGAGTAGCTCTATGGATGAGTGGCATTGTGTAACAGGATGTATAGGTGTATGAGTACATATGATAAGTGAGTACATGTATGAGTGACTGTATTGGACTGTTGGTGAATGAGTGGATGTGTATGTGGATCTTAGAATTACTGAAGAGGTTGTTGTAACTGTTATTGGTATGTCCATTGTTTTGTAAATTTTAGTCTCTATTTTTGAATGTGTGTATCAAAGGTTTTATTAGGGGAAGAGGAGGTCTGCCACTCTATCACAAGGATGATGTCATCAGTGAGGTCATCAGTGATGTCATTTGAGATGTCATCAGTGATGTCATGAGTGATGTCACTGACCATGTCATGAGTGATGTAATATGTGACGTCATCAGCAGTGCATTGCGGGCGCGTGAGTTATAGTTAGCTGAACTAACTATAACGGGGGAATTTCATTGGTTTTTTACGAGTAAAATGTCCAGCTAACTATAACATGTGTGAAACCTATGGTTTTTTCACTGAATTTCTAAGGTTTTTTAAATGCTAATTCCTAACTATAACGTGTGTGAAACCTATGGTTTTTTCACTGAATTTCTAAGGTTTTTTAAATGCTAATTCCTAACTATAACGTGTGTGAAACCCATGGTTTTTTCAGTGAATTTGCAAGGTTTTTTAAATGCTAATTCCTAACTATAACGTGTGTGAAACCCATGGTTTTTTCAGTGAATTTGCAAGGTTTTTTAAATGCTAATTTTTTTTTTTTCTTCTATTTTTTCTAATTCTTTAATATGTTTTTTTTTATATATTTTTTAAAATAAACATGTAAAATTTATTTGCAGTACTGTTTTTCTATTTTTTTTTTTATTTTTTAATACGCGTACCGTAAGCTCACGGTAAGCGTACGGTTTACGCAACGTCCGTAATTTTCCTACGCTGCTTGCGTATAGTTACGCAATTTGCGTAGCCGCGCGTACTCCGCGTGGGACGCGTACGCGTGTACGCTACACGCGCACGTTACGCGGAAGTGCCGGGAGTGACTGTTATGCGCATGCGCGCAAGCGCGTGTCTTTTTTACGCGCATGCGCACTTTTGACGTAAGCGTACCGTAAGCGCACCGTAAGCGTACGGTAGGTCATGTGATCATGAAACACAACTTTTGATTGGTTGAAACTACTTTCAGTTCTAGAACTCTCCTACACCACACCCATTCCCCTCATTTCTGCTTGTGATCCCTTGGGAGAAGGAGCTGGTTTGTCTTTGGGATACGATGGCAGAACAGCAGAGCTCTTCTGAGAGTGAGGCTAGCACTAGCAGCACTGTCTTGAGGCAGAGATCGAGGAAACAAAAGCCCTCTTATGTATGGGATTATTTTACTTTTCCTGAAGGCCAGCAAAAGGTAAATGCACCCTTAGTGACTTGTAAGCTGTGTAAGTGTGTACTTTCTAGAGGTAATCCTAACAGGAAGTATTCCTTTGGGAATCACACCATGAAGAGACACCTCCAGGATGTACACAGAAGGACACATGGTCATCTTTTTGGAGGTAACTCTTCAGAAAGACAAGCCAGTACATCCACAGCAGCTCAGCCTGAACCATCATCTGCAGGGCTGACTCCTTCTTCTGCAGGTCAGGTGAGCCCTTCATCTGTGGGGGGAGAATCTCCTTTTGCTGGCCCTCTGGAAATCAACCCTCGATTTCGGAAGGTTGATATTCGATGCACATTTTGTCAAGATCTAATTTGCTATAGGGAGACCAGTGTTTCCCTAGTGAACAACAAAATAGATCAGCACATTTGTCGCTTTGAATAATTTTCCCATGCTTCCTTTCCTCTGTCCCTGCATGAACACAACGGTTCTTTTAAGAGCCAACCTTATCTTTCATCTTTTTTTTACATATGTTTTTAAAAACTTTTTTTTATTTCTTTTTACCGTACGCGTACGGTGCGCGTACTTTTTTTTTTTTTTTTTTTTAAAAACACTAAAAATCAATAAACACATTACAAGGTCCTTGAGAGACTACAATTATTATTATTGACTTACCATACTCACTCAAAAAAATATTTATTCATTTGTTTTTTTAAAAAATAGCTTTAAAAATGGTTCTAGTTTTCGAAAATGTTCTATATGAATCTGAAAAAAAAGAAAAAGTATTAATATTTTTAAAACATTTTATAATACAGTACACATATTTACATTTTTTTCCCAAAAATATTTTTGCCTTATTTTTGCTGTTTTCAGAATATATTGCATTTTACTATAAATTGTGAAAGCAATTGCATTCATCATTTTACAGCGGGCAAAAAAAAAGAACAATCACAAAGATTGTAATAAAAAAGCCCAGAATCTCTTTTTACTTAAACTTAACATTATAGAAATGCATAATATTCTAAAAAAATATCATCTAATACCAATGCTTATTTCTTTAAAATACCGTCTGATATGTTTGTTTCAGAAGTATAATCACAATATTATATCTCAAATAACTCCAAAATACATCTGATTTCATTTCCTTTAGACCAAATAGTAATTTTTAATTTTTTTGGGGAATAAATTTCCAACGGTAATCCAATAAAATTCTAAAGTTTAATTTGTCCAGATCTCACCGATTCTCTGTAACATTTTGGTTCACGAAAATTTTTTGAATAATTTATTAAGTCCACAATAGAATTGGTTACTTTTCCGCATGGCCAAATAGTAATTTTTTAAATCATTTTTGAAAAAATTTCCAATGGCAGTCCAATAACATTCCAAAATTTAAAATGTGCAGAAGTTACCGATAATCTCTAAATTATTGGTTTTTCAAAGTTTCATTAAAAATTTAAAAAGTCCACATTACAATTGGTTATCTTTCCATTAGGCCAAATGATAATTTAAAAAATCTTTTTTCTACAAAATTGTAATGGTAATCCAGTAAAATGGTAAAATTATTTTGTCGAGATCTTGCCAAATCTGTCTAAAATTTAGGTTTCAGGAAGATTAGATAGGAATTTGCTAAATCAAAAGGCAAACGTTGTTTGAAAATCAATTGGGAATCATTACACAGTGTCCAGCCTTTTTCACATTTAAGATAAACTGTGTAATGTTCAGAAGTAACAGTAGGTCCATCATGGAAAATTATTGCAACAGTTACAAAAGTTTTTCCTGAAATTGATAATTGCTGTCCTGTAAACTTCTTTATTAAAGTATCCAATTTTGAACCATCAGCTCTACATCGTTGCATCATTAAAATTACATACTGTCCGTATTCCTTTAAAATTAATGTTGAAAACATGTCAGAATTACACTCACTACATTTCATGCTATGATTAGCATCTTTAACTAATTTTGCAAAAGTGACTGTTTTACTCTCTGGCAATGTCAAATAAATAAATCTTTCATTATCAACAATAGAGCCACATATATTATAACAATTATCACAACTATGTTCCCATTTATAAGAGAGACCAAAAAAAATGTCAATGGGAACTCCTTCTTCTTCCACTACCTGAAGAAAATACATCAAAAATTCATGTGCATCTTGCTGTTCATTTTGAGAAAACTGTGTTCGTCCTGAACATACACCTAAAAGTTTTCTAATTTCAGTAGCACTTTCTATTTGAGTTTTATCTTTACTCAGCTTTTGAAAAAGGAGACTCAGCTCTGAACAGAATCTTTTTCCCGGATTTACTATTATCTGCTCTTGCAAACTTTTCAGATAAAATGCAACATTCAGCACTACATTTGCGTAGCAGTTGACACCAGAGCTATTTTCAAAATGACATCCTACAACCTGTTCTTCATTTTCCTTTTTCTTTTTGCTTGCAATTACATCACTCCTCTTTTTTTTCCTCTTCTCTACATCTTCATTACAGATATTCTCATTTTTTCTTTTACGAGAAACTACACGTTTCTCCAACACAGGATACTGACCTAAATGAGGAGCATAGCTTCTTCTTAATCTATTATACTCCTTTACACAGTTTGTATCAGCACTAACTTTTGAGTCATCAAAGTCTATCATGAATAAACCTGATAATATTTTCACTCGTGACAAAGCTACATATGCCATACCTTCTTTGAACACAGTTGAACCAATGTTCACAAATGCACAATCTACAGTCAATCCTTGAGACTTGTGAATAGTTACAGCATATGCTAGAGAAAACGGAAACTGCTTCCTACGTACATATAAGTCTTTCACAAGCATAAAACGTACTGTACAACGACAAATATCTTTAACTTCTTCTATCTGATCAAATTTTATTTTTAAACATTCAACTCCTTCTTTTTTCTGGTAATTAATAAAACCCACAACTCTTCCCATCGCTCCATTAACTAAACCTTTTTCAACATCCAAATTTCTCCCTAAAAATACTCTACAGTTCATGCAAACATATAGATTTTTTTCTAATCCAGCTGTTTTGGAGATGTTCTTCTCTAGTGAGTCCAATTTATTTTTCAGTTTGCCTGTTACTGTGACACTAATTCTTCCATCCTCAATTTTGTCCACTGCTTCCAATTTCCTGATCTCTTCCTTTTCCAATTTCAAAAGCTCCTCATTGAATATTGAGCATTCACGTAGAGTTGGCATTAAGCAGATGACACTTTTGTTTTCTGCAATGTTCTTGTATATCTTCTCTGCAACTATTTCTTCCTTTGGAAATAAATTATGTAGCAGCCGACTCTGTAATGTTTTTTTGCCAACTTCTGTGAGTAGTCCAATCCTGATATCTTTCAGAATACTTCCATATTCTTCATCGTTTGCTTGCCTCATATTAGTAGTAAGTTCCTTGTACTCAAAGAAGGACCAAATATTTGTATTTCCGATGCTTCCCAATGACTTCTTCGTGTCTTCATGTGTGACAGTATTAAACACTGGTTGTCCTTTAACTGGAGTAAGTTGCAAAAGATCTCCAAAAACTATGACATGTTTTCCACCAAATAACATGTCATAGTCTGTCTTCAAAATTTGCTGCATTCTTAAATGCACAAAGGCAAGCATTAAGTTTGATACCATGCTCACCTCATCAATAATGAGAACTTGCATCTTCTTCAATACTCTTGAAACTTCCAAGGATGCTTCTCCAGTTAGCTTGTTGAATTGTATTTTGTTCTCATGCTCCACTGGTAACATTAGCAAACGATGTAAAGTGATTCCTTTTATGTTATATGCTGCTAACCCAGTTGGAGCAGTAACCACACAAGACAAAGTAGAATCCGTTTTTTGCTTTAGGTAGCTTCTGATGACTTTTATAAGGAAACTTTTTCCAGTTCCAGCTTGTCCGCTTACATACATCCTGATTGGATGAAATGATGTGCATGAGCACTCTTTTTTTCATGTAGAAATCCGTGATCAATTTTGTTTTTGATCTCTTCATAAATTTGTTGCTGCTCTTGATTCAGTTGTCTTTCCAAATTTTCTAAGTCTATAAATTCTTCTTGAGCTTGATTCATAGCCGTTTCCACTTCATTCATGGCTATTGATGCTTCATTTTCAATGATTGGTTGTCCTAGGGGATCTTGACTGAGTGTTCCTGAACTTTGGCTGTCCTGAGAACTATCTCTAGCGATTTCTGCTGCAATTGTAGTTTCCTGATCAATTTCTTCATTTAACATTTGCAGATAAGTTGAGAATGTACTGCATTGTATGCTGTCTTTGCAAGCATTAAAAGAATCTTCATAGCTCTGGAATTCTCCCAGTAGTTCATCCTCTGTACGCCATGGTTTAAACAACTGTAAAAGAGCCAAGTAGTAAAATTCCTTCTTGTCAGTAGTGTCGCAACTCAGCTTCCGGTGATTTATCAAACTTCCTTTTGTTTGCTTCACCAAACATCCTTCTTCACCAACGACTTTATATTTTCCATTATTGATGTCTTCTGTGGCTTTCCGTGAATAAATGTAGTTCTGCAGCACTTCATAGAGACACATGTTCTCCAGATGTTGACTTCTCTTGGGATAATATGTGTCCAACATGTTTGTTTTCAAAATATCTGTACTTTCTGGGTCATTCTCGGCCAAATATTCAATTTCTCCTACAGATTTCAGTACCCGATTTCTCATTGCTGCAAGGCCTAAACTTGCCCAAATTATTCTTCTTGACTTCGAGTAGAGACTTGCAGAAGATAACCTATCTGAACATTCGTAGGATCCAATTTCTCGATGCGATAACATCTTCAAACTGAAACTGTACAGCTTCTTACTGACAGTCTTCTCGTGAGAAATCTCTTCCCACATTTCCTTCAATTCTGTTTTTTCTGATTTCGTAATGTAAGACGTTACATATCGAGCAACAGCAATGGAATTGTCAGCTACATACTGTATATCCATGTTAGCGTTCCACATGGATAAAATGACTGGGTTGTAGTCATTTATATTTTTTGATTCTTCTTTTCTTTTTAGGTTGTAGGTATTCTTAGGTGATTTTCTTGTGATAGTATGTCTCACAGCTGACATAAAACTGTTGACTCTTCCATTTGAAAGAACAGGTCTAGGAAATCCAAATCGACATTTAGTGTAGTATTTTTCTTTGCTCTTGTATTTCCGTCGACAGTATTTTCCACACCGATGACTTTGGAAACGTAAAACTTGCTCCTTTAACTTGTTCTCTTCTGTGCTTTTTGGTATAGCACATGTTGCATATTCTTCAATGTAAGATAACACTGCTTCATCAGCATCTGTTCCAAACTTTGGGGCATCCTTGATCCACAACAGCATATGAATATGAGGAGCACCTCTTGCCTGGTACTCTTTTCTCCAAAAGAAATCCACTACTTCTCCAAGGGGTGGATTTTTTTTATTGCAGATGAAGGACATCATAGCCTCAAATCTATGATTGAAATATCTGCAAACATTAACCGGATCCAATGAGCACAGTTCTCCTGCTGTCTTGTATTCGATGTTTTTAATGTTTGAATTGGCCTCTCGTAGAAAATCCAGTAAATCATCCCAAGCGTACTCGGCACAGCTTAGGGTAAGGAACCATGTTGGTGTTCCTAAATTCCGTAACATGCATTTTAGTTCACCATGGCGTCGGTACCAATATTCATTTGTCCCACGCTGACAAGCCATCAGATTGATCAGTTGTGTTTCCAAATGATCATCTCGGTGCTGCACTTTCTCCATAAAATCCTTAGCAGACACATTTTGTAAATGTACTCCACTTTTTAAAATGTGATTTACTGCATAAGACAGTGCAGACAAATCGCTTTCAAATAAAAGATGGAACAAATAAGGAATACTTTGTCGAAATCTGGGATCTTCAGCATATAGTCTTGTAGTCCGATACTCAGAAGCTGGAATCTGTTCTGGACGTTCATCGTATCGTCCTCCTTTTCCTTTAGGAAACAGCTGGGGAAAACATCGAGCTTCCAAGCTCTCCTCCCATACACTCACGGGAGTTCCTTTTGCTTTCTTCATCTGAAAGAGATCAATATTGTCTCCCATAACTTCTTTCGAATGAAGAGGATGTATGCTAAAATGTTCATAAATTTCTTCTTCCTTTGACTTGTCCACTTTTTCAATTTGTCCAGTTGGTATTTCTGTGTCTTCTTGTAAATCTTCTTCTTCTTCTTCTTCTTCTATATAAATTGATTCATACCATTTGTTATTTTTTTCAAATACAAATTTGCTCTTTGTACTTTCCGCACATCTACCAGCTCCTGCCAAATCTTCTTATTCTTTGTAGGTACACCATTAACCAGAATAATTAATGGTTCAGTTTCCAAAGTATCCGCATCAATAGTTTCCATATTTTTTTTCAAATCCAAGGGCAAATACACCACTCTACCTTTTAAACCTCTCAGTAAATCTGAAGGAGGTAATTTACCAGTTTTGGGCTCCATACGTACTATGGTCTGGAACGGATGAACACATTGAATGAGTATAGACTCATATGTATTTAATTCAGAAAGTTCAGCAGGAATAGCATCCAATTCTAAATTATTATGTACAGCTCTGGTCGGCATTCTATTTTCCTCTAACTTGTAACAGTATTTACAAATACGCTGATCTTCACCCAATTCAAAACAATTTTCTAGAAATATATATGTGGCAAAATCCTTCCACTTATAATTATCTTCATTTTCACTCTTTCTGTAGAGATCAACATTCCTAGTTTGTTTTCTATAATGAGTTCTGCGGCAACAAATACAAGTAAAATTTGGTCTTTCATTAGAGACTATTGCAAATTTTGTTATGTGATCATTAAATGTGTTACTTACAGAGGGTTCTACATTCTCTTCCACTTCTTCCTCATTTACTGTGTCCTTCTCTGCACTGTTTTGTTCAGGACCAAAGTAACAAAACTGAATTTCATCAACAACCTTCTCTACATCTGATACTGTTCCTCGGAACAGAGCCCTATTCAATTCATTTAACTTTATTGCTGGACTTTTGGCAAAATACAACCGTCTCACAAACTTTCTCATTTCAGTATGATGAACAGCCAGCATCCTAAAATGATGGAAAACACTATTGCACACTTTTCTAGATAGACAAGCCAGAGAATGACCCTGCAAACCAGTATTCTCTCTCACTCTGCATGGATCCAGACTTTGAAGCACCTTAATCTTCTGTTTTACACTTTTTTTACTATATTCTCTTAGAAACTCTCGAAATTTGTCAATAGATTCCTGACGCACAGTGCAAATACTACTACAATTCCAAGTGTACACTGGGGCTTTAGGACGTCTCCCCATTGCCTCATCTGCCATCACTTGTACCTCATCTCTTGGAACCATTATCTCCTTCTCCATTATGCAACCATTTGTTACTTCGTATGAACGACCTCTGGTGTCAACTGCATGCAGCAAACTATTACTTTGAAAATAGCTCTCTTCATTAAAAAAAGGTTCACTACTTGAACTATGCATCCACTTTCCTAAAAACACTTTACAAAAGTTTGTTCTGTTCACTACTCTTTTCCTTTTGCTATGTGATTTCAGTACATTAACCATTTTGTCTAATGTAAACATCCTATTCAAAATTAATATGAATAGTTTCCTTTTTAATTCTAATGCCTTTGCTGCAATGGCTTCAATTTCTTTTTTTCTCTTGTAATATTTTGCCTTTTGCTTATATTTCTTCACATCCTTTATCAAATTGGACATAACTCTTCTCTGAAACATTTTTCTACGTATCTCTTTAAACGCTGTTTTTCTGTTTATGTAAATCTTTTCAGTTGCAGAAGGTATATTTGCATTAACTAAATTCTCAATTTTTTCCTGTTCTGTTCCTTTCGTAACATTCTTTCCAGTACAGACATTTTGTACATTTTTCCTTGTTTTGAATATATTTTTAAGAAATTGTTTTTTCTGCTTACCAGAAGATTTTTTCTTTTTCCCAACATGAGCATCTTCTACTAACTTTGGTCCTCCAGTTGTCTTCAAATATAGTTTTTTTTTAGCGTTTTTTGAACTCTGGATTTTGTAGGCATCTTAAATTTTGTTCACTGCTCTTCAGCAATACCTGAAAAAAACTAAAAAAAAATTCCTTTATTGTATTTAAATATATTACTACATTTCTTTTCACAATAGTCACAAAACGAAATTTCTATGCCAATTTGAATGCACACTAACTGCTCTTTTTTTTGGGCAAGTGAAAATCACTTTTACAAACTGTCACATTATGAAACCACTTTTCAGATTTTTTAAAAAGCCCATGTCCAGACTGCTACACTACAGCAAGGGCAACCAGCCTTAGTGATGCTGAATGTATTTGCATTACAGACTGAAACCTGAAAACCCCACTCGCTTGTAAATACTGTGCATGATTATACATGGCAAGCACATGGGTGTGTGCTAAGAGTCTGCTTCTTCCCCCAAAAATTAGCTCCCCCTTTCCATCTAATGCAACTGTGAAATCACCAGAGCAATACGCAATAAATCTCTGCCTATAATTCCTCTCTGCACACAGAGTCATGTTTTCACATTAGTCCCAAAACGAAATTTCTTTGCCAATTTGAAAGCACACTTACTGCTCTTTTTTTTTCGGGGCAAGTGAAAATCACTTTTACAGACTGACACATTATGAAACCACTTTTTTTGATTTATTTAAATGCACATGTCCAAACTGTTTTTTCAGACCACCACCATGTGTATTCTCGGTGACTGCCTACACTCCAGCAAAGGCAACCAGCCTTAGTGATGCTGAATGTATTTGCATTACAGACTGTAACCTGAAAACCCCACTCGCTTGTAAATACTGTGCATGATTATACATGGCAAGCACATGGGTGTGTGCTAAGAGTCTGCTTCTTCCCCCAAAAATTCGCTCCCCCTTTCCATCTAATGCAACTGTGAAATCACCAGAGCAATACGCAATAAATCTCTGCCTATAATTCCTCTCTGCACACAGAGTCATGTTTTCACATTAGTCCCAAAACGAAATTTCTTTGCCAATTTGAAAGCACACTTACTGCTCTTTTTTTTTTCGGGGCAAGTGAAAATCACTTTTACAGACTGACACATTATGAAACCACTTTTTTTGATTTATTTAAATGCACATGTCCAAACTGTTTTTTCAGACCACCACCATGTGTATTCTCGGTGACTGCCTACACTCCAGCAAGGGCAACCAGCCTTAGTGATGCTGAATGTATTTGCATTACAGACTGAAACCTGAAAACCCCACTCGCTTGTAAATACTGTGCATGATTATACATGGCAAGCACATGGGTGTGTGCTAAGAGTCTGCTTCTTCCCCCAAAAATTCGCTCCCCCTTTCCATCTAATGCAACTGTGAAATCACCAGAGCAATACGCAATAAATCTCTGCCTATAAATCCTCTCTGCACACAGAGTCATGTTTTCACATTAGTCCCAAAACGAAATTTCTTTGCCAATTTGAAAGCACACTTACTGCTCTTTTTTTTTTCGGGGCAAGTGAAAATCACTTTTACAGACTGACACATTATGAAACCACTTTTTTTGATTTATTTAAATGCACATGTCCAAACTGTTTTTTCAGACCACCACCATGTGTATTCTCGGTGACTGCCTACACTCCAGCAAGTGCAACCAGCCTTAGTGATGCTGAATGTATTTGCATTACAGACTGAAACCTGAAAACCCCACTCGCTTGTAAATACTGTGCATGATTATACATGGCAAGCACATGGGTGTGTGCTAAGAGTCTGCTTCTTCCCCCAAAAATTCGCTCCCCCTTTCCATCTAATGCAACTGTGAAATCACCAGAGCAATACGCAATAAATCTCTGCCTATAATTCCTCTCTGCACACAGAGTCATGTTTTCACATTAGTCCCAAAACGAAATTTCTTTGCCAATTTGAAAGCACACTTACTGCTCTTTTTTTTTTCGGGGCAAGTGAAAATCACTTTTACAGACTGACACATTATGAAACCACTTTTTTTGATTTATTTAAATGCACATGTCCAAACTTTTTTTTCAGACCACCACCATGTGTATTCTCGGTGACTGCCTACACTCCAGCAAGGGCAACCAGCCTTAGTGATGCTGAATGTATTTGCATTACAGACTGAAACCTGAAAACCCCACTCGCTTGTAAATACTGTGCATGATTATACATGGCAAGCACATGGGTGTGTGCTAAGAGTCTGCTTCTTCCCCCAAAAATTCGCTCCCCCTTTCCATCTAATGCAACTGTGAAATCACCAGAGCAATACGCAATAAATCTCTGCCTATAATTCCTCTCTGCACACAGAGTCATGTTTTCACATTAGTCCCAAAACGAAATTTCTTTGCCAATTTGAAAGCACACTTACTGCTCTTTTTTTTTCGGGGCAAGTGAAAATCACTTTTACAGACTGACACATTATGAAACCACTTTTTTTGATTTATTTAAATGCACATGTCCAAACTGTTTTTTCAGACCACCACCATGTGTATTCTCGGTGACTGCCTACACTCCAGCAAGGGCAACCAGCCTTAGTGATGCTGAATGTATTTGCATTACTGAGTCCAACCTCAAACCCTTAAACTATTCTTTTTTTTTCCAGTACACCTTAATTTATTGTGAAAACATACTCCATATTATTTTACATGTTCCTCACATTTAAATTTCTCCCAAAACAGAAAATGATAAACGCAACTACAACAAAAACAATTTCCATTTCTATTATTCATTTCTTAAGTTACCACATACATCCCCTCTCAAACTGTAAACTCACCTTTATAATTAGTTAGTTGTGAAAGAAATGTGACACTCAAACAGCAGATTATCAGAGCCAGGATCTCTGTTGTGTTCACCTCTCTCCTCTCAGCAGAACCAGATAATGGCAAACTTTCCCTCTATTTTTCCACACATATACATGTAAGTTTCAAATCTCAGTGCTTCCCCCTTTTTTTCAAATGTAATCACACATTTCTATTGGTTGAAAACCAACCCTTTTCCAAAAGTACCCTTCCCCCAACTTGACTTCTGCCTAGTACCCTTCCCCCAACTTGACTTCTGCCTGCTACCATAGCAACAGCTCATGGAACACTGCTGTGTTGAGTTAGGTCAGAAGTTCGCCAAACAATGTTTCAATTCCACAGAGCAAGAGTGCTTGACTTTTCAAACCTAACAGCAAATCCATAGTACTGTTCTTTGGTTACACATTTTTTTTGTACCAATACAAAACATGCTTCTATTAATTTACACATACAGCCTAGTTTTTATTCTAGAATGGTATGAAACAGCCAATCAGTTCTTTTTGTTTTGAAAAAAATATGTATGCCTCCATTTCCAAACTGTCTTTCTTTTCATATTGCCATTCTACTGAAAGACACCTCCTGAGTGCATCCAGATCTCCTTTGAAGATGTTCACAGTGTGGATTGTAGGGCACAGCTATGTCTTCTGGAGTGAAAAGTTTGCAGAGAAAACAGATATGGTGAGAGACCTTGCTTTGCCAAATGTAGACATTAAATGGATTGGTCAGAGAGGGTTAAAGTGGCACCAATTGATGCCATTGGTGAAATCCTTCATGCAAATCCAACACCCTGACCTCATAATAGTGCACTGTGGTGGCAATGACCTAGGCACTTTGACTGGGGTAGGTCTGGAAATGCTTATGAAGGACACCTTTGCACAACTGTTTTCACTTTTCCCTAAAACTGCCTTTGTGTTTTCCAACATATGCCAAAGGCAAAAATGGAACTGGTCCAATCATTTCTGTCCACAGATTGACAAAGCAAGAAAGCACGTCAACAAATCTGTTTCTGCTTTCCTCCGTGACTATGGTATGGGTGCCATTTACCACAACAACTTGCGTTATGACATGCAAGACATTTATAGAGGAGATGGTGTGCACTTCAATGATGAAGGGAACAGAGTCTTCCTTTTGAACCTTAGACTCTGCATCGGTACTTACTTGTAGGTACCACTAAAAAAATGACTTCATAAACACAACAGCTCTTTTTAGAGCTCCCTAATATCTAAACTCTTAAATCTGCTTTTCATTTATTTATTTTTATTTTTTTTACCGTACGCTTACCGTAAGCTTACCGTACGCGTACCCCGTGATTTTTTTAAAAATCAATAAATGTTTTTTTTGTACTTTTCTGTCCTTCTTTGACCCCCTTACAAATGTTAGGGGGTCTGTAACTCTCCTCATTGCCCCCTTTTCTTGTTTTCACTCTTTTTTTTCAGAGTGAAATACACAAAATGGCGGCCGCCGCTTCCTGGTTTCGGCCGATTCGAATGTTTACTAAGATCTAAGAGCCAATCAGAATCGCGCTCGCGCACGCCACCGTACGCTTACGGTAAGCGTACGGTAAGCGTACGGTAAGCGGGCTCAGATATATATATTGATTTAAAGGCTATTTTCTCAGAATCTACTGAACAGATTTACACCAAACCTACAAAAGGCACTTCCTTGACCTAGGGGCTACCTCTCTGCCAAATTTCGAGTAATTCTGTTCAGCCGTTCGGGCTGTAGCTCGTTCTAAAGGTCCTATGGAAAAATGCATGGGAAAAATGCGTTTTGGGACCCCCCTTTTATCTCAGCCCCCGCTTGACGGATCCCCCCGAGACTTTCAGGGTAGGAGCGGAGCGTAGCGCCCCACCTATTTTGAGAAATTCGCGAGGATTCATCGACCGGCGCCAAAGTTATTCAAAATAGAATGTTGCGGATTTCCTATGGAAAAGGGGTCCTAACTATAACTACCTACTGGCGACCGCCAGTAGGTAATATATATATATATATTCACTTAAAAAACCATAGGTTTCACACAAGTTATAGTTAGCTGTACATTTCACTCGTAAAAAACCAATGAAATTCCACGTTATAGTTAGATCAGGTAACTATAACTTGCGCGCCCACAATAAACTGCTGATGACGTCACATATTACATCACTTATGACATGGTCAGTGACATCACTCATGACATCAATGATGACATCTGAAATGACACATTGTGCATTGCGGTCGCGCAAGTTATAGTTACCTGATCTAACTATAACGTGGAATTTCATTGGTTTTTTACGAGTGAAATGTACAGCTAACTATAACTTGTGTGAAACCTATGGTTTTTTAAGTGAATTTGCAAGGTTTTTTAAATGCTAATTCCTAACTATAACGTGTGTGAAACCTATGGTTTTTTCAGTGAATTTGTACGGTTTTTTAAATGCTAAGTTATGTATTTATTTTTAATTTTTGCGCGCACGGTGCGCTTCGCGCACCGAGCGACCACGTTGCGCCTTTCGTACCGTGCACGCCTCGCCATTTTTTACAAAATATCAATTGTTTTTTGCTCCCTTGGGGGTCCTTAGATTTATATATTAAATGTGATTGTTAATTCTTTTTTTTTTTTTTATTTTTTTTTACCGTACGCGTACGGTAAGCTTACCGTACGCGCACTCCGCGATTTTTTAAAAAAATTATTAAATTTATTTTTCATACTTTTTGGTCCTTCGTGAACCCCCTGACGAACGCTAGGGGGTCTGCAACTCCCTTCGTTGCCCCCTTTTCATGTTATCAACCTTTGTTTTTCAGTGCGAGAGACAGAAAATGGCGGCCGATACTTTCTGATTTCGACCGATTCGAATGTTTACAGTCATGTAACCACCAATCAGAATTGAGCTTGCGCACGGCACCGTACGCGTACGGTAAGCTTACCGTAAGCGCACGGAGCGCGCTTACAGATATATATATTGATTTAAATGCTATTTTCTCAGGACCTACTGAACAGATTTACACCAGACCTGCAAAAGGCACATCCCTGACCTGAGGACTACCTCTCTGCCCAATTTCAAGTAATTCTGTTCAGCCGTTCGGGCTGTAGCTCGGACTAAAGGTCCTATGGAAAAATGCATGGGGAAAACGCGTTTTGGGACCCCCTTTTTTCTCAGCCCCCGCTTGACTAATCCCCCCGAGACTTTCAGGGTAGGAGCGGAGCGTAGCGCCCCATTAGTTTTGAAAAATTCGCGAGGATTCGTCAACTGGCGCCAAAGTTATTCCAAATAGAATGTTGCGGATTTCCTATGGAAACACGGTCCTAACTAGAACTATCTACTGGCGACCGCCAGTAGATAATAATATATATATATATATATATATATATATATATATATATATATATATATATATATATATATATCCAAATACCGCAGAGACGATTGAAGAGGACAATGGAATGCCTTGACTCCAAAGACCAAGCGGACACGGACCTTCAGTTAAGTGCTGCTTTTATTTTATCTGCAGTGTCGTCTTGACGTTTCGGCTCCCATGAGCCTTGTTCACATATATATATATCCAAAGAAAATCCTAGGGCTGGTCCAGTAACACCGGCGCAACACCAAGGCACAGACTCCACAAGCGATGATGAATCAAGTGTCTTTATTACAACATAAATATATCCAAAAGTGACGCGTTTCGGCCGCCAGACATGCGGCCTTGTTCACACATTGGGCTGCATAACAGTGAGTAATATTTATACACATACATGGTGACACATAAGAAGAATAGTAACTTTACTATGTTCATGCAGTGAGTAGACGTTTTGCAACATGACCGTGCGTTTTTACAGCAGAAGAGATGCTTTACTGTCAAAGATTACAGTGAGTCCAGGATTGTGACTCATCAAGCAATATGGAAAAAAGACTAACTGTGCCATGTGGCACTAGAGGCTAATAAATATATATATATATGAAAACTCAAATAGCTTCTTGTTTTATGGCTTTTTCAACAACAATTCTTCCGCTACATAACAGAATGGGAACTCTGAACATCGCAAAATACCTCTAAACAATATTACTTCCTGCACTCCTTCTAACCAAATTCTTAAACCAATGCAACAATGCGTAGTTAATTCAGGTCAGTTTTCTTTGCACATTCTTATGACAACAATCGTAATAACTGTTTTTTGTCTTTCACGTCACTGAAGAGTCAAAATCTTCAGGCGACTTTCATTTCATAACTTCAGCAACAATTTCTCAGATAAGTGTCTCCAAAACGTATTACCAGAAGCGTGTTACCCGTTTGAAAAAAGTTGCCACTTTCAGTAATGTTTCTTCTTTTTTTTTCCAGATACAGCAGAAGTCTTCCAATGCTTATGACACCTCAGGCGCAGTAGGACTGATCCGACGTGAACACCGCAAAGGTCAGGAACTCTGGAGATGCGACAAAATAGGATGTGGAAGGAACAGACGCTGAAGCAACTCGGTGCTAGAAAATAATGTTCAAAACATGTGAGACACGCAGGTTCCTAAGACGACAAGCAGTTGGTTGCGGTGCAGTGCACGTCTTTAAAGGCTGTGTGCTCCACCCCTTAAACGAACCGATCTTTTGGGATGCTGCGGTTATGGAACAGCTAGGAACATGGCAACTACCCCCTTCAAAAAGGCTACATGGGGAGGCAGGAGCCTTTTCAGATCAGCAGCAATGCTGTGGAATACATTACCCATTACCTTAAAAACAGCTCCCTCCTTGATCAATTTCAGGAAGGGTCTGAAAACCTGGCTGTTTACACAAATAACCTAAATCGTTCAACATGATCACTGCTCTGTACTTGTGTTCTTACTGTTCTCAGATCATGCACAGCGCCAAGACGCCTTCGGGTATATGTTGCGCTTTATAAAGTTTTATTCAATTCAATTTTAATTCAATTCAATGGTGCGCCCAACAGTAAAGTTAACATCTGCATTCCAACTTAAGTGAGCCCCATAGGGGCTAATTTCGAAACCATTAGTGTTCAGTTCTCCGGCGTACCATTCCAGAGTTCTTCTGGTCAGAGCCATGGTGAACCCCCAATTCTGTTTATAATTCTAAATACCTAATGCTTGATGGAACAAGCATTTGCATTGCAACTGGTCTCGCCCTTGGGGGCCTAATAAGTGTTTAGCCATGCAGCATATTGCCTACAGCTGGGGGCCAGTGGCGGTGTCACCGAGGAGTAAGTATTTAAGAAATGAAAATAAAATAAGTAAATTGCTTTGCATGTGTCTTCCAAGAAAGGCAATGTTAAAATTTAGAACTAACTGTATACTTGGTATGGTAAGCTAGCTTGAATCACAAAACCATGTGCACTAACCGATAGCGCCTTAAAGTGTCAGGCTGTAGGGGGCATTCCAAAAGCAACATAAAACAAAACGTATGCACTCTGTAACCAGGTTTTTGGATAAGCTATATATATCTAGCAATTGTAATTGTATCAAATTGATGCATGGCAAATAAAGTGAGAAGTGCTTTACTATGTGATGTTATACCAGACTTTTTAATAGATTTCCTTTCACTAAAGAAGCGAGTACAATCTAGCAGCAAGTGGGTTACAGAACACATCATTTTTAAAGCAAAAAAACATTATTTTCCTAAATACTCTTTTTATATCCAACGATTCACCAGCCAGGATCTATACCAACACAAAGCTGTAGAACGGTGCTCCTCAGTTGCCTGTCTGGACCTGAGATAAAGTAGGGGAACAAGACAGCCGTTCCAAGGTACTTCAAGGAATGGGCTACATACCTTTAGAACCCAGATAGTGGCTATCCGCAGGTGCGCAACCTAACGTTACTCTCTATTTGAGAATTGTCTTCAGTACACTTGCCCTCATGATATTCTCACCCTCAAATATATCAAACCCTAAGCTCATTGTTCCCACTGATGCTAAAAAGGTTCACAAGAATTTATTCGTAGACAGCCTGATATCCTGCACCATCATCCAAGACAATTTATCATGGCTTCATGAATTAGACTATGCACAAATCTAACTGAGCGTGATCTGACTAGCAAGGTCCAGGAGTCAAGCATACATTCCAACCTCAGGGCCTGCAACATTGAGCTCATTGGAGGCCCCAGGAGGACCTTTAGACAGAAACTCTACTGGAATTTGTAACTAACAAAGTGATCCAAGACCAGCAATTCAGGTCCATAGAGGGCCTGTGGGATTAGCTTCACTGCCTGGGTCCACTGACAGCCCCCCAAAACCTCTGGCCAAATCTTCTCAACGCAGTACTGTATGTAAGAGTCCAGTTTGCATTCTTGTCATATGACTGTTCAAATTCTCAATCCAAGTGAAGGTGATCCCTAAATATACAAAAAACTAACAGAAGGTGCAAAGTCTATTAGGAGGGGAATAGCAAGCTACTGACTGCTGTGTAAAAGAATACAGAAAAGTACAAAAAAATACAAAAAAATCCCTGAAGAGGTCAGGATAACACCGGGCAGGAGTTAAGAGTTCATCAGCCCACCCTTACTGGCGGAGCATCGTCATCTGAAACTCTGAGGAATAAAGGTCTGAGTTCACAATCGCAGACCGAAAGGCTCTGCTAAGTGCTAAGCCCGATTATTCCTAGAAGAAGAATACTCCTGCCAGGGGTTATACTCAAAACCTGAAGAGTATAGTGCAGTGCTCTAGTGTGAATGTGGGTTTAAAAATGAATACTCAGGCAAAAAATGTGTTTATTAGGGATTACCTAAGTTTCATATCTAAAAAAAACAGTCTTAAACAAAGATAGACTATTTCCTGGCTCGATTATAAAATGATCCCTAAATATATGTATTCATTAATCTGCAATTCATTTGAATATCCATTGCAATTACATAACATAACCTGCCTTAGAGGAGCTTTATCTAGAAAACCAAGAAAGATTTGTCAGCTGCTTTGCGAAAATGATAGTTTTAGTTTTCTCCACATTTATGATAAGCGAGTAGCTCTCACAATAGGCCTGTAAGTTTTCAGTTTCTGCTTCAAGCCTATCAGGGTGTAGTCCATCAGGACCAGATCATCAGGATACTATAGGCAGCGAGTATGCACCTTTCCTATCTTAGGAGAACATGAATTAGAGCCTCCAAATGTTTCCAGGAGATCCAATATGAATAAACGAAAGAGCAGGGGTCCAGTAAACAACCCTGTCTTAGTCCATTATTCACCGGAATTTTATCAGTTAAAATTCCTAAACCATTCACGTCGACCTGCACCCAGTTATTTTCATGTACTAGTCAAATTATAGATAAAAGGTCTTGAGGTATACCCCATCTGGCCAATTTGGTCCACAGAAGGCCCCGATTTACTATGTCAAATGCTGCCCTAGAATCGACAAAACAGCAGCCTAGCTTACCCACTGTGCTTACTGCACTCCATGCAGCGCCCCAGAAGGCAAAACAATGATCAACTGTGGAATACTGTCGTACTTTAATATTCGGGACCGCGTAGGGGACAGGGCCCTACCCCTGTCTATCTAGGTATTAACAAACCGCAAATGGTAAATGCGGCATGTACGAGTGCTTTATATATCGTTCTAGCTATGAATGCACTGTGTACACGTTATTCAGCTTCACTACGCGGGTTCCATTTTTGAAGCAGTGGCCATCTTGTCATTGCCCTCACATAGGCTATAATGGAGTAAATACGGGCCTCACAGTACATGGGCTTCTCCTCTGACTTCTCTGTGACCTGGGCAGCTGGCTCTGCTGCCCCAGGTCAAACCGGTCTCACGAGCTCCCCTTCCTCCGTCCACCTGTGATTAGCATCAGGGTTTGACCCGTCATAAAACCCTTTCATTCTACACAATCCCCCGGCTAATCTCTTCCACACCTGCTTGTTCCTGCTTTATGACTTGTTTCCCAAAACAGGAGATGCTCATGTTTATTGGGGGGTCTATTGACATCCGATGTGGGATCTGAACCTTACTGTGTAAATCATTGTGGGCTGGCCGAACTGGAATGTGGGATGGTCATCATGACTCTGCCTTTTCTTTGTAATGTACACTTGTATATTGCCGTATCATAAAACCTAGGAATGTATGCTTGAGGCAAGGAAAAGGGTATTTAAGATGAAGTCCGTTTCTATGATTTTCAGCAGTCTCCTGAGAACATACACGCTGTTGTACTTCTAGGATACCTGTCATTGGTCTGCAGCCAATAAACGAATCTTTGACTTCACCCAGAAGACTCTGTGTTTCTGTAGGTCTGGAACAGGGTGAACCCAGAAGTCATAGGGTGTGTGCCCCTGCACCGCTGGGTCTAAAATACCCAGTACTTCAATACTTTGGCTGAAACCCACCCCACTCTTTTGGGATTCACCCACTCTCAAAGGCCCAGGCCTTAAGGGGGATCATTAACGCTGAAGCATAGGTCTTGGACGACACATCCAGCAAAGAAATTAATCATAATTTGCAGAAATGTTCTGGGATCCTTTCTTGTGGAAGGGCTTGACTATAGCCCCTCGCCAGGAATCGAGGATTCTCCCATTTAAAAAAAAATGTCTTAAAACTTTGGCTCACCTCAATGAATTTGCCTTGCAGAGGATTGCTGGTCCTCCCGCGCTGGATGGTTTCAGGTTTGTGTGTATCTCTACTATGATGCCCATCTCCTGAACTGGCAAGAGTTTGGCACACTCTGCCTGGCGAATAACGAGATTGCTCTTCCCACTGTTGTTAGGCATCTTATATAACTCCAATATGAACTTAATCCATTGTGATTCACAAACCTAAGCCTCTAAGTCCAAAGGTGATATTAAGTGCACACTGTTTACCAGGCACTAAACAGTCTGGAGTTACACTTGGCAATAGCATTCTGCATTTTACTTCAGTTTGCCTCATACAACTGCTTCCTTTTTTGGGATCAAACTACCCAATATGTCCTTTTTAGACCCCTTAAATCTTGCACTGATTTCCCTTCTCCTTTTGGAGGGACTGTGCGCTCCACGCTGTTCACTTCTCGTGACATTCCACATCGAACCACCCAGTATTCTGTCTTCCCTAAACAGCTGTTTGGAGGATAGTCATTTTTTAGGAAAACCTGGACTTCATTATTTAGCCATTCGTATTGCTGCGCCCCCAATCAGATATTTTCCTTATGTTCTGTGACTGTCTGATCACACAGACCTTCTGGGACGGGGTCTGCATGACCAGACCGGGTCGACAGCTGTGTACCGGGTTTCTACAAACTCCAGAGGGTAAGTGCTTTTACTGACCAGGTGGACAATCATGATGAGAGTGAAAGCCAGGCCGCTCCCAAGGACTCTACAGTGACAGACCACGGCAGTGTAATAGGCCGAGGTGGAGTCTATGCGCCTACGAAAACGCTCCATAGCCCCAGCAGTGGTTGTTGACCTCTTGCCAACAAACTGATGTGCGGGGTTCACCATGGTGCACGGGAGCCCCACCCACACTCAGGCATGAGACACCTGACTTCCGGTCTTCGCGCTTCCTTTTTGGGGCCCGCCTACAACAGGCACAGGTGCCTGACTTCCGGGTCACACTGCTTTCTCCGGCCCCAAAGTGCGGGGTAGGCACCCGCCATTAACTAAGCACAACATTAGGCAGGGTGGGCTCCCGCCTCAAGGAACACAGAATGTGGGGTGGGCTCCCTCTCAACCACAATGCGGGGTGGGCTCCTGCTCACAGAGTGGTGTGCTTGTAACTGCACACTACTTTAAAACTAGCATTTGCAATGCCATACGACTCACATTTACGCGAGACGTATTGCATTACAAATGGGAGTGCGGGCATTTAAGAAGGCAGGAACGGGAGTGGAGGTGGCGACGGGGGGCATGAAGTTACGAACTGCGGGAGGGGGGGGACACCGAGCATAAAATAGTGTTTGAGTAAAGGGCCCAATAGCCAGGAAAGGATACAAATGACACGATGACCGTCAGGAGGAGGGACTAAGAAGCCTAAAACCAATCAGAAGGAAGCATTTAGGATGTAAGCCAATCAAAAAGATGGGCGGAGAGTGGGCGGAGCTTCCAGAAAGCTTTCACACTATTGTATATACTGCATGTCTCAACAAGACAACGCAAGCGCTGCCTAGGCGAGACCTAAATAGGTGTTATGCTTATGGATGCTTTAAATTTTCCTCTAATTATTACCTGCTGTAGGGTCGGAGATGACGTACGGGAGTTAGGAAGTCAGGAAGTATGATTAGACAAAAGGATACTTTGAAGGTCAAAGCCGATCAGCCACAGGTGAGAGCTGTGAAGCCTAATAGTGACTGTTCACAGCCTCTCCATTGCAGGGCCACTACAGTATCATGCCCAATGTACCCCTCCAAAGCAGAGGAGAAAATGTGAAGTTGGTAAGAGGCGCCTATACAAAAATGATTTTCAGCTCTGCCAGCTGGAGTGGGCATGAAGCTAGGTGGGCCTATAAAATCGAGGGAACTGATAAATTCCCACTCCGATCAACACTTCTCTTTGGTGTCAGGGACGCACACTTTGCTAATGCATATTGTACACAAGTAGAAGAAAGCTAGAAAATTGAGACCTTTAAATCGGTCCAAGTTTTTAGCAGTGCTCTAACAAATCCCTTCAATGTCAGGGATTTCGTCAGGTGATCGAGTCCATGTAAGCTTTTTGCCCAGTGAGGGGGAGACGGAACTAATGTAGACATTTTGGGGCCGATTACGATCCTGGAAAAACCCGGTACAAACCGTGGGTCGGAGCTTTTTCTCCGTCCGACTCGTACCGGGTTGTAAAAACTTTACAAACATGCAATTACGATTCGTACGGAAACACCATTCCCGTACGAATCGGAAAAAAGACCAACCGACAGAAAAATACATACAAATGTGATCTGGGACACCGCGGACGTGACGTCCGGACGGAGTTAGGCATGTTTTTACGTCCCAGCAATTACGATTCGCACCGACTGCAGTCCGGATGGGAACATTTTTACGGCACCTAAAAAGTGCCGGAAAAGCTAAGTACGCAGCGATGCGAGCTGATTAGGGGGCCCGGTACACGCCGTACCCCCCCCCATCGCCCCGTATGTACGGAGCGTACCCCCCAGCCCCCCGTATGTACGGAGCGTACCCCCAGCCCCCCCGTATGTACGGAGCGTACCCCCCAGCCCCCCCGTATGTCCCCCCAGCCCCCCGTATGTACGGAGCGTACCCCCCAGCCCCCCCGTATGTACGGAGCGTACCCCTGTACCCCCCAGCCCCCGGTATGTATGGAGCGTACCCCCACCCCCATATGTACGGTGCGGACCCCCTACGCGCTGGGGGTCCGCACCGTACATATGGGGGTGGGGGTACGCTCCGTACATACGGGGGGCTGGGGGGTACGGGGGTATGCTCCATACATACGGGGGGCTGGGGGGTACGCTCCGTACATACGGGGGGCTGGGGGGTACGGGGGTACGCTCCGTACATACGGGGGACTGGGGGGTATGGGGTACGCTCTGTACATACGGGGGGCTGGGGGTACGCTCTGTACATACGGGGGGCTGGGGGGTACGGGGGTACGCTCCGTACATACGGGGGGCTGGGGGGTACGCTCCGTACATACGGGGAGCTGGGGGTACGGCGCGCCCATCCGCGGGGGGGCTGGGGGTACGGCGCGAACATACGGGGGCGGGGGGGGTACGGCGCGTACCAGGCACTTGTTTGGACATCTCCATGGTTGCTATGGGAGTTCGCTCCGGACGGTCTTTTTTCCATACAGTTGTACAATCGGACGGATCGTAATTGCGCATTGGGACTTCAGTTTTCCCATTTGTACGTAAAAATGTCCGGGGACGTGTCGGAGACTTTTCCCGACCCGAGGACGCGTGGGGGAATTTTCCCAATGCGATTTGTATGGACTTTTTCCCATACGAATCGTACTTGGCAGTTTGTACGGCGCTTTTACCATTTGTACGGAAAAAAGTCCAGATTCAATTCGGTTGGGGAAATTTTTTCCAGGATCCTAATCGGCACCTAAATCTCTCCCTTGATTGGTAACCTGGTAGTGGAGGCAGAACAATACTTAAATGGGGCTGAGGCTGAGAGTAAGGATCCTGTTAAAGGGTGAGTGTATTATAAGAGAGTCTAGTCCTTCTCCTATTTCTAGTTCCCATAGAAGGGTAGCCCTGGATCAGTGGGAGGTTATTTTTCCCCATGCTATGTATGGGGACCACCAGGGGTCATTAGCCAGGGTTTTGGGGCAGCCTCCCAGTACCTGGCTTATATGAAAATTGTAGTTATGAACGGCAGGGCTTTAGAGCATACAGGACCTTCCTATAGAATTATGTTAAATAACCATCTGTTTTGCCTCCCTGCTGCACTTTCAGGGCTCGCAAGTTGGGGAATGCTAAGTAAATGATGCATAGAATCGGGAGTCCTCTCGCAACCTGAGACTCCTAAGCTGGAACATTCATGGTTTTATCAACTCATGAAAATTGGTGACTGGAGTGAAAACTGAGTGGTAGCATATCGTGTTCCTAGAGGAGTCCTGGTTGTGAGAGGGCAAAGACATTGAGGGCTTTGTAACTGTCAACTGTATGTGTAACAAACAAGGGAAGGGTAGAGACTTAGGGGGTGTGTTGACCTTGATCTCCACTAAGGTAGTAAAGAAAATTTCAGAAGTAATCTTCCTTTCTAGCAGAGTTCAAATTATAGTAGCTGAGCTATGGGTGAAGGTGAATGGTCATGGGCAGTTTGTATTGATAAATGTCTTTACACAGAAAGAAGAGCGGTATAGAATGAATAATTGGGTTCCTTTAGAAAAGTGATGGGGACATTTCTGAAAGCTATGCTAATTCTGACTGAGAATTTCAATGCTCCGCTGTACCCTAGTTACTTGTCTTGGAGGAAGAGGTATCGGAGGACTGCGGAGTGGTTGTGGATGCCTGTGTGTGTGTGTCTGCAAACCATCCCCTGTGATTGTGGTACCAGTCCCCTGAGGTTGCTTGTGTACACGTCTAGACCTTGTTTTGGGGGTTTGTGTGCTGCCTGTGTCTTTGGGTGAATGTGCTGGTGTGTGTGTGCTTGGGACAGGTAGGGTGCTAGGAATCGTGGATGGGGCAGGGGTAGGAGGGGTGAGGGACTGTTGGAGGAGGGACACTGCTGCCGTCAGGGAGGAGGCCAGGGACTGATTGGTCCTTCGTAGGGCAGACATGCCCGATGAAATGCCCTCCATGAACGACACCAGTTGTGTCAACAGACTGGTGTGTGCATGGAGAACACTCAGCACTGATGTCTGCCCTACATGGATCTATCTAAGCAAGTCCAAAGACTCCACACTCAGGGCGGCAGAGGACACAGGGGCAGGGGGTGCGGTGCCTGGCACAAAGGAGACATGCTCCCGAACACGGGAGCCTCCACGGACCTCTGGGATGGGAGGCGATGGGAGGGTGGTGATGGTGGTGGTGGGGGCGGGGGTGGCGGGGAAAGCCTCACTAGCCTGGGTTTGGTGGCTGCTGACACCCGCCTCCACAAGGGAGTCCTCCTCCGAGCTGCTGTGGCCCTCAGCTAGGGTGGATGGTGCTGAGGACTCCTCGGTGTGGCTCCACTCGCCCTCCGTGCCACTGGGTCCCTCCAAATCCTTGCTCTCTGTCCCAGTCTGGTTCACTGGCTCCTCCTGGTCCATGGAGCTGTCCCCTCCTGTGGCCGTGGATGTATCTGGATGTAGATAAGAAAAGAGGAACAACATCAGTCACCTGCACTGACCGCACACAACACTGTGAGTGCCGCACATCACAGGGCAAGCCCTGGCATCATCAGCTGAACACTGCTCTAAGTGCTCACACTGTCTTTAATAAGCCAATTGTCAGTCACACCACCAACCATAGCACTCATATCCCTCCTGGACTTGCAACCATTTGTCTGTTGCATGTTTGATGCTAAAACCCCAATGTGCAGACATGCACTACCTACACATTTTTTGGACATTCCAGTGGCTATATAGGAGTATGTCACCATACACACATCACATATCTTGCCACTGACTCAGTACATGTGTCAGGAAGAAGGGATGGCCAGAGTCTCTTTCACATGCTTGTGATGCATACCTGAAGCACACACTATGATTATCTCGTGTCCTTATAGTAAATGTCAAAATGGGGTGCCTGGAGGCGATTTCACCCCAACACAGGATCACTCATATCAAGTTAAATGCCATGGCACAGGCATGCCTGGAAAGTCACTCATATCTGTCTCCTGTCACAGGGGCAGGGCTTACAGACAACAACAGTATGCACTGTGTCACAATCATAGGTCAGGGATAAAGCAAATCCTGCAGCTGCCAAGTGCACATCTCCATCCCCTGCAAACAACATATCCCGGACCCAGATGACCACACATCATACAAAACAGACATGTGACCCTCTGTGAACATAACTCCCTGTACATTAGCACATCACAGTCTGCTGTGCATGTAACACAGCTTTCTGAAGTTCACTATTGCATACCCCATTGTGCACTGTCAAGTGGTCACACACCTACATGTCACACAGGTCTTGTCTCTGATGATCACATCTCAGATGTCCTGTTGACCCTCAAACTCATGAACACCCCAGTTGTCCAGAAAAGGAAGCCACACCACAATGACACAGAGGCAGGCACCTAAAGGCACATGTCACGAAGAACAACCTGTAAGTTGATACACAGGAGTAGGACTACAGAGTGTTTCTATATGCCCCTGAGTAGTCATTCCTGCCCATGTCTACGGTAAACAGTGTATAGCCCTGGACAGTAGTCCGGTGACTAAGCAAGTGTGACACACTTGCCATACATACTCCTGAGACCCACAATTTGGAGTTCCCTGCTGCATGTGTGTGTGCAAAATACCCCAGGCACATGTGGCGGGTCACAGCAGCTATTGGAACACATGTCAAGGGCACACACAGAACACATGTCAGATCTCAGGCATTGTGTTAACAGTTTCCCCACCCATTAAAACCACTACAGAGTCACGGTAACAGATGCTGTCCGGAACATGAATCAAAGCTGAATGCAGGGACACAGTGCCCTAGTGACACAAGCCATAGACTGTAGGGTCCACACCTGTGGAGCAGATGAGGACGGTGCTTCACACAATTGAGGGACATGAGTCCTGGACTACAAGACCTACGTAATGTGGAACTGTTACCAGACCAAAAGACTGCAAATAGCATGTCAGACATAGTACACAGATCAGGCATGGACTTACCCCCTCCTTGCTGCTGTCTGGCCTTTAGCTGCCCATCCAGGTCCGGGAAGACTACCGCCAGAATCCTGAGCATGTGGGGGGTCAGGGTCCAGTGTCCACCCCTCCTGCGAGGAGGCGACTGCTTCAGCTGGACCCTTGCGATCCTCCGGGTCCAGCCCCGAAGGTCCTGCCACCTCTTCTGGCAGTTGCGGATCCGGCGCTTGTAGACCCCCACTGATCGTACTGCCCGGGTGATGGTCAGTCAAATCTCCTGCTTCTGATGGGCATCAATCTGTGAGGATGACAAAGTTAAAAGTCCATTTACACACATGCCCCATATTTATGCTGCACACAGTTGGATATACATGTAGTCATCACAAAGGGAGATGATTTACCCAGGTAGTGCACCCATGGAAATGAGAAATGCCCTGCATGTCTGACATTTTAACAATACCTGGGAAGTTTAAGCTTGCACAAATGCACTTTAGCTGCAGCACACCTGTACATTATATGTAGCTACACACTTTGGGGGTTGAAATTACTCAGTGAGTACGCTTGCCACTGGTTGACACACTGCTAGTACAGCTAGTCAGACAACATGCACAATTAGGAAGGCAGTGGACTGCACACTCACCTGCTCCCCTGGTTTCCCATGCAGCTTGCTGTACTGTGGAAGGAGCCCGTCCAGCAGGGCCTGGTTCTCCTCCTCAGTGAAGGCTGGGGCCATCTCCAGAGTACGTGCCATAACAGTGGCCAGGGGATGCAGAGACAGCAGCAGTGGTGGCAGAGATGTGGTCCAGTAGCATGTAGTACAGGCAAGTGATCTCCCTGGGGGCCAGCCAGCCTTATATCTGTGCTGCAGAGGCAGAATCTGTGCCATGTTTCCCAAGTGAGAGGTCCAACACGGTTGCATTCTATGAATCTGGCCAATACATGGAATTGTACTACTCGTACACGTCTTCCGCATCGTTCAAATCTTCACCTTCACAAAACCCTAGCAATTGCAACATTGTTGTAGGCTTCCAACTGAATTTCCAGCGCACCACTCGTACAATTTTTTAATCCGCATCCGTCTCCATGACAGTCCTGAGTCAATGGGTGGCCGCGGCTCAGTCACAACGTGTAGTTTGAAAATACACACGCACCCGTCTCCATACGATTTAATGGCCAAGGTGTGCGCAGGTCTCGGTCCATGCCTGCATGACGCGTACGCTTGATAGTCACCTGCATCGGTTTGCATTGGTTGTCAATGGACAAGCGTACGCACAGCTCGGTCAGGAACTGTGCAATGCGTACGCTTGATAGTCACCCGCATCGGTTCGCATTGGTGTGACTTTTTGACGGCTTCCACACACAATTACTTGCCAGGGACTCAGGTGCACACCCACCTACCACACCACAGCATGTGCCACACTGTGTCCCATGGCATGTAAGGCTGCATTACCTGTGTGTTTTGCCGGCTTAACATCTGGTTTGTTGTGTGGCACTTTGGTGCTGCCACTCCCAGGCTGTGCACAGGTTCATGGGGACAGAATTCTTTGTGTGTTGTGCACATAACCACTGTGATGTGCAACTGTACAGTTATGGGCATGAGTCATGGACACAGTTTCAGGTTGGATATGTTTGAGTCCTGGGTGTGATGGTATGTACATCACAGTGAGATCTATAGCCCCAATTCTGATGTACACCCACAGTCTCCATGTGGATTGTGCATCAACATTGATATGTGTGTGTGTCAACGATACGTCCATGTAGGGCAGGCAGAGACAACAGTGGCCACAACCTGTGGGAGTCATGTTTGTTAATTGGCATGTACATGATACGCCATGTCATGCAAGTGTCCATGTGGCAATACATGGACCCTGGGTATCCGCATGTCAAAGAGCTGTGATGGCTGGGAGACGTACGGCCTCACTTGTCACTGTGGTGTGTGTTTGGAACGTGACAGCACTACATAGATCCTGTGACGCAGCCCCAATGCTTGGCCATTGCACTACATGCTCCGTATGTAGACATGTGGACTTGAGATGTGATGAGATGGGCATGTAGGTGACATATGTGTCCATACCCGACAGCACACACCTCAGTACATTGTGTGTTGTCACGATGTATCGTGTGATATTTTGCATGTTTATAGCCACATGGGTGGATGACTTGACAATCTTCCTTTGTTCTCCTTTGTACTGCAGGGCACCAGCTGTCCAAAGACCGTTCCCAGACATCGAGACCATGCGGGAACGCAAATGCATCCGATGGTACCGCTTCACCAGGCCAGTGATTGAGGAGTTGGCGGAGCAGTTGACGCCACATCTGCTACCTGGTGGGACATACCCCACAGCACTGACCCCAGAGGTGAAGGTGATGGCAGCCCTCCACTTCTTCTCTACGGGTACCTTCCAGTACATAGTGGCTACTGCTGGTGGTATGCCCCAGACTATGTTCAGTCGTGTGCCACGCGATGTCTTGGAGAGGATGTTGCATTTCCTTGACCGGTACATCAAGTTTCCTGGCCCAGGTCAACTCACTGACATTAAGGATGCCTTTTATGCACTGGGGAGGATGCCGAACGTCATCGGATCTATTGATGGTACACATGTGGCGCTGGTACCACCACGGGCACATGAGCAGACATACCGCAACAGGAAGCATTACCACTCCATCAATGCACTGGTGGTATGTCTAGCGGACATGTCTATCACACGTGTGTGCACGTTTCCCCGGTTCTGCGCACGCTGCCTACATAATGAGGAGTAGTCGCATTGCAACGCTGATGTCCCAGATGCCTAACCAGCGTGCGTGGCTTGTCGGTGTGTACTGACTGCTTACCATTGTGTGTGTTTTTCAAACTCAGCTAATTGTTCAATTGTTTGTATGTAGGTGACTCCGAATACCCCAACATGCCGTGGTTGCTGACACCCCTCAGGAACCCTGTGACACCAGCCGAGATGTGCTACAATGAGGCACATGGTCGTGCCAGGAGGGTGATTGAGCGGACCTTTGGTCTCCTGAAAAGCCGCTTCCACTGCCTGGACAAGACCGAAGGGGCCCTCCCATATGACCCTGCAAAGGTGTGCAAGATTATCCTTGTATGCTGCATGCTACACAACCTGGCATTGCGGAAGGAGTTGCCTCTCATCCAGGATGACGATGACCTAAACCCGCCACCTGTGGAGGATCCAGGCCTGGGCCACGATGCCAGTGATGATGATGATGAGGGTGACGTCCGCACACAGCTCATCAACAACTTCTTCACCTGAATGTGAGTTTACAGGGTTGCTATGTCAATTTATTGGATTAGCCTGAAAGTGTTGTGGCCGCTCGGTTGCTGTTTGAGTGTGTCTGTGCGCTACTTGACTGTATGCGTGTTGTGATGTGTCCTTTCAGGTAGTCTGTACTCCACAATGTTGCCGACATGCTAACTTGCTTCTGTGTAGGCTTCTTGTGACATGTTTTGTGCATGTGTTTTGCATTTCTCTCATGTTCTGCTGTGCTTTTGACTGTGTCTCGTGTCTGTCCTTCCCAGGGTACATTGCCTGTTGTTTGTTCAACAGTGAGCCACAACACCCAGAAGACAATCCCAGGGTGGAAGTAGTCGATTCCCATCAAGTGATTGACCACACACCCATGGATTTCAATTGTATGACACTTTGTGACCGTGTGTCCACTGTCACGTATGATTACCTTGCAACTGTGGTGGAATAAACATGTTGCTTATGTGTAATGAACCTGTGCTACGCTTTGTTATGTGCGTTGTCTGTCTTCCCACATCTGACTGACATTAGCTTACCTCACCTGTGGACTTGTTACCACTGACTGTGAATGGGTGTGGTGTATGTGCATTCCACTGTATTTCAGGTCAACATCATTGTAGGCGATGCAGTACACAGCCATGGTGAGTATGTGTTGTGGTGCCATTGTGGTGTGTCTCCCTCACATGTGTCAAATCACCATGACTCACATAATGGTGATCACATTGCTGTGGTAGTTGGCATGCACTGTGTTCAATGGATCATCACCTCCATGACACATGACAAGTTGGAATCGCAACAGAGGCAAGTATAGTGTACCGATGATTTTATTTACATACATTTGTGAGGATGGTGCACAGGATGGTGGGTGCTGTACATTGAGTTTTGAATCCAAAGTTCACAGAAGAGTTGGAAATGTTGGTAGCTGAGATGTCCAGAGTAAAGTCCACAGTCATCTGCTACATTGGTGCAACATGAACCCTCCATGTCATGTAGGCGAGTTTGGTTAGATACGACAAGGTGAACGTTTTGCGCACAAAGGACATTTTCCAGAACAGGTTTTGAGGCCCTGGGGATGTGCATGGCCATCTGCGTCTCACTTGTCCTTCTTCGGATGACCCCTCTTCTTCGGGGGGGGGATCCTCAGGTGCAGCCGTCTGCGGTGCAGAGGACTCTCCCCCAGAGTCATCCTCCCTCCCTGTGGCACTGGCAGATCTGGCGTCAACAGATGTTGTGGCCACACAGGGAGGTGTGGACATGTTGGTGCTTATCTGGCGGAGGCATGTAAGTATGTCCCTATGCACCGCAGTCAGTGCATCCCACTTTGCCTCAATGCGACCATGATGGGCAGCCTGCTCCTGTTGAATGTCCGTGAGGATCCCCACTACCTGGCAGAATCCTCTGGTGCTATCCTGATACGCATTTATGATGCCTGCCAGTTGGGGGTCATCATGCAGTCCAGGCCCCTCTGCAATCCGCGACCCCTGCCTACCACCCCTCCCACCACCCCTCCCACCACCCCTAGCCACACGGGCGGGACCTGCGGCGGCAGGCACAGGTGACACTGGGCCCCCTTGGGTGTTGTTACTGCTGGTGTTGTCCGTAGCTTCCGTGGGGGCCTGTGTCCCTGTGCTGTCGTTATTCTGTGTCCTTTGTCTGTCTGTGTTGGTGGGGGTGCCCTGTCTATTGCCAGATGTTAGTGGCGTGGGTACAGGGGGTGCAGATGTTGGTACTGCGGGGGCTGCATGCTGACTCACACCGGAGGTGTCAGGTTGGTCTTCATCATCCGAAGAGGACAGTGATAGATCTACACCAGAGAGCTGAGGGTCCACCGGAGTCTGGGACAGGGGCTCCTCTTCATTGGCTGCTGTGTCCCCGGCAACACCTGTGTTTGGAAGGGACATACAATTTAAGTTATGTACATTGCTTTGTCCAAGGTTGTCACAAACAGAGATTGATGTTGTTTGGGCACATTGTCCAGCCACCATGATGCATTTCAATGCCCATACATCCTTCCTTTGGACTCTGCCTCCCTGTGGCTCTAATCTGATGATCTCATCTACCAGCACTTCTAACTCACTATCTGTGAACTTTGGATTCTTCTTTGGGGGCATGGTGTTGGGTGGTGGTGGGGGGTGATGTGTGTGTGAGGGTGCAGGTGGGGGTGGGTTGGTGTCGGTTTTGCTAGGTGTATGTGTGAGTGCTTTTGGTGAGGTGCTAACGGTGTAGAAGTTGTGTGAGGGGTGAGTTGTGGTTGCTGTGTGATGGTTTTCTCTGCTGGCTGTTGTATTCAATTTGCAAAGGATCATGGTAGGGATTGGTGTCCTTTATATGGGCGCAGTTGTGGGTGTGTTTTTTTTTTTATATTTATTGACTTTGTCATTGCTTGTTTGGTCCTTTTTGTGTATTTCTTCCTTTGGGTTTTCTAGTCATGAAGGAGACGTTCTTCTGACCAAGACGGACGCTGATGTTGGCTCGTTCTGGCTTCTCCGGGTCTTTCACGCTGACTTTCTTCTGTGTTTCATACACGTCGGTCGCGGAGTTCTCTATTGCTTCAGGTCCCTGTTTGGTGTGCGTGTCGGTCATGCGGCTTAGGCTCCGTGCGAGTCAGTGTTGTTTTACGCGCGTTGCATCGTACTGCACGGATCGGACATCGCGGGTACGTGTCGGTGGGGTTCATTCCTGGTGCATGTTGGTCGGTGCTAATTGCGTCCGTTTTCCGGGCAAGTCACTGTTTTCCATGCTGCTCGGTCGTACGGCTTGTATTCCGTACATTTCGGTTGTAATTCACACGTGTTGCATCGTACTGCACGGGTCGTATGGCACCGGTCCGTGTCAGTCGGTCTCCGTTCCGGCACCGTCTCGGTCGGTGCGTATTGTGGCCGGAATCGGAAGTAGCGTAGTGTACTTAACACAGGTTATAACGTGAGTCATCATTCATCATTTTGTGACCCCACTTCCTCATAAACAAGGGCCTCAAGAAGTGAGTTATTACGTCTTATTTTAATTGCCTTCTGGATAAAAACCACCACTGCATTGCAAACTTTAACATTTACTAGGCCACAAATATATAAAAAGGCAGGTTTATATAAAAATATCCTCTCCCTTAAGAACAGAGGGCGTAAAAGACCCTTCCTGATCCCTCTATAGAAATCACAAAATAAAAGAAAGTGCAATGTTGTCTGGTTTGATTTACCGTCACAGGGACACTTTGGCAAATTTCGATCCCACTTACCCATTTCCGGAAAAGCTATTAAAAAATGAGCTAGTCCCATGCGTAATCTTATAAGGTACAATCTATGTGTTGTGTCGTAACCTGTAATAAATCATTTTGTATCCCTATCCCAAAGGTCCTATCACAGTATTCCGTTGTCAAGGGTTTCATTCAAATATTTGAAGCTCACATGTACTAGATATTTACATAGGATGCCCATATGAGGAGTATAAGTAGGCTTTCCTGTTTTCAGTTTCTATTTTTGGTGAATTCTGGTGGTGTTTTTTCAGTGTTTTCCAGTGATTTCAAAACCTCAAAAAAACAGTGCTTTTCAGTGGTTACTCATTTTCGCCCCATAAAAAACAACTGAAACGGTGTTTTACCGGTGTTTATGGAACGCTTTGCTTTTATTATTGCTTGCTTTCTTCATTGATGCATGGTATATAGACAGTGTACATACAGTGTATATGAGGTCCAAATAAATTTTTACAAGTCGAAGGTTTCAAGATGGTTGGTAGAGTTGACTCGCCCTGATTTAGATTTATTTAAATGCCCGCTCTACTTGCCACTCCTTAGAAATTTCTGAACTTTTGGTTGATCTGTATTTGGAAAATGGGATTACTGAGAGCTGAGTTTGGGCCATATCTGGTCCGTGATTAGGGATGAAATTTCACCTAGCTACAAAAATAATTCATGTTGAATTTATCATGGACACAATATGTGGAGGCATAGAGTTAGGACAGAATTGTCCGCAAGCATGGCTCAGTAGTGCGTAACGCCTGCCCTGATTTACAGCATATTTTGGTATATTTTTAAGTTTTTTAAACCACATGTGCTCTCTGAGGAGAAGTGAAATGGTATGAGAGCCAGGGTAAGCTCAGTGGTCTTCATGTACACACTAAATATAGCCATTGGAGTAGCTAGACCTACTGCCACCCAGGGCAGCCCCTAAGTTTAGGTGCAGGTAAGAGCGGGCAACAGACAGATTGTTCTCGGGGTGCAGGAGGGGTGGCAGCCAACTGACGACTTGTTCACAGGGGTGGGGTGGTGGTGTTAGTTGACAGACACAACTTGCTCACATCCGCTGCCCCCAAAAAGAGTGCAGCCCCATTTCTGAGAAGAACACCAAGCTAGATTGTTGGCCACCCCTTAACATAAAAAGACAAAGAATATGAAGCTGAACTTGAAAGAGCTGAAGGGAATTCAGGAAAATGTAGTGAGGAGCTGCTGGAATAAGAAACCAAATATTAGTCTAGGAAAGAGCAGAGGGACAGGGACCTAAAGGGAGATGGGAGAGGCTGACTATTAGATATGCATGAAGTGGAAGGAAAATTTACTTACAAGGCTGAAAGAAAACCGCGAGACAGGACGAAGAAACTGCAGGAGGCAGGAAGGAAAAGGACAAAAAAACATCGGAAGAAAGGGAGGAGGAGGAATGAAATAGGAAGAGAGAAGCTAAGAGCACTGGGGCGTTGAGGCAGAATGTGAACATGTCGATAGAAAGCCCTGCTCTTTGAAGTTAGTCTTTGCCCTTTCATTCTGAACACCCTTGTCAGTTTTTGAGTCAGGCACTAAAAAACACACAGGCTTTTCATGCTAACAAACCATACGTTGCATGTGGGAGGGAAAATGTATGGTGTATTTTTTTTTTAATTTGTAATCACGTGGGTTCTTACGTTATTGCTTTCTAACTCACTGACGACCCAAGTATGTTGTATTTTGGGGTTTCCACCTCATTTCACAATGCATTATCTTGTAGACTGCCCATGTGAGAGGTTCAGACATGGTCGGGTTATTTTCGGCTTTTAGTCCCAATAATAATTCAAGTGTTTTTAAATGCGGAAAAATAACTAAATGGGAGGCTTCCTTTTAGCTTAAAACACAGTTCGGACGCATCTCACCCCAGTAGCATTTAAATGTTTTTTTCTTCACCAGTCCATAGTGTCGCTCTAGGATATGGGCCCATTGATTGTGAAACGCTGCCATAGATAGTGCTTATCTCACTCTGTTTAGTTAGTAAGATAGCCTGCCGAGTTAATGCGCTTGCTGCAGAGCACTCTCTGAAACTCGAAGGTCACCAGTAGTAACCATGCTAAGAGGACCTACTTAACCTTTCATTCTGCTGAGGTCAATGAGAAACCGGAAAGATAATTTTGGTCAAGAAAACTTTGGTCAAAGTGGAAGGTATTTTCGACTTGTTAAATCAGGCAACAGAAAAAAAAATGATTTCACCCCAGCTTTCATTTGAATGTGAACGAATGAGCTATCACCTGCGTGTTCAGAGTGTGGACGATGGGGTGTAACGTTTGCTGGCACCTGTCTGAGGTAGCGCCGAGACAGCATCATAGGCCCGCCCGGAGCGCACACAGGGAGGCGCTGGCGTCACTTCCTCTTTCGAAGGGCTACATAGCCAGGGATTGTCGGCGAAGGATAAACACACCACTGCTGTGGTAAGAGCAGACACTGCCGTCCACGCACCGAGGAGGAACTGAGCGGCACAGCCTCTGACTACAGGGCAGCCGGACCCAAAACACCGTGGCACCTACAGCAGCGACAAGCGTCGGTGGGAAAGGGAAGCCGGCACCATGGCAGACCCCTACATCAGGCACATCGAGCTGCTGGGCTTCGAGAAGCGGTATTTTCCCAGCGAGCATTATGTAAGTTGCAGAAGCGATCCCAGCAGCACCACAGCCTTTGGCGGTCAGGTCCGGAAGGTCGCTCCAGTGCCGCGATGATCTGCATAAACCTGGCAATGAAGACCTGTGAAGTACTCGGGTGCGGCCGCAGTCAGAGAGACGGCAGTCCACAACAGTTCCTCTCCCCCGTCAACTATGAAAATCAGTGACACTCGGTTTAAACCGGGTCAGCGGATTTTCATCCGGTAGGGTACTGTCGGTCAGAATCGGTTTAAACCAAATTCCGGACAGCCTAAGTATAAGATGTAGAGCTCAATTACAATACATGTGTCTGACTATGTTTAATCAGATGTATGAAGGGGTATCTTTGGCTACCCTCTTGAAAATTTATGAAGAAAAATTCCCACCTCATGCCCTGAATGGCGCAGAAATTCTTCCTTCAATTTGGACTTGGGCGAAAGTGCAGTTCTTAAGGGCGTATTAAGTTTGCTTCAGGGCGCAATGGTCCAGGGCATAGGGAGAGAACTAACCCTGGCCTTGTGGTGCATACTGGCCAAATTCTCGCACACTGAAGTTTTTAAATGAGCTAGGAGAGGAGGATAATATACTAAAAATCTCTAAATTACACTGGGAAGAAAATGTTGCCAGTTAAGGGTAGTGGGCTGTAACGTTTTCCACAGGGTATGGTTTCTTAAAACTCTCCATAGCACATGGGGTTCAATTGAACAATGGTCTCCTTTCCCCAGAAAATAAGTATTGAGGGAATCAGCCTAGAAATGGGGTTGTATGCAGGATATGGCCTACCTACTGGAGAAACCCTCAATAAAGTTTACACTGAAAACACAAGGTGATGTATTTCCCTACTTGCCACAGTTGCCATACCTTAAGCTTCGTAGTAACATTTTGAAAATAACAGTGGGGTGTAACCCTATCTTTTCTAGTTCTGTCTGGTGCAAAGAGTTAAGTTTCAAAAATGGTGTGTGTGCATGTCCTCTTCATGTAAATGGCCCAGTATGCCATCTCTTGTAAGATTGTACATTTTATAAAGTTGCTCGTATTAAGTTTATAAGACCTTTATTTTTTTAAATATCAGATACATTCCAGGCAGTTTTACAATATTACAGCAGGAATTGCATTTTTATACTGTTTTATATTAAGCAGGGTTTATAAGTTTGGATTGATCTAATTCGTTTAAGTGTATGTATTAGTGGTTTTATGGACATGTATCTCCCAAAAAAAGAATGAAAAAAACAAGGGTCTCTGCACTCCAGCTGAACAGCATACTGTTCCAGACTGGAATGGTTTAAAAATGTATGGTAAGAGCTCCTGGGTCATAGATTCATTGGCCCAGGAGACTTATTGTGCGCTTATTTTTTTTTTTTTTAAACCTTTATTTAACACAAGAAATATGTACAAACATGGGCCTACAACCACAGGGGCCAGCCGCTAGTATAAAAAGAATACCAAGGACACAAATTACATATCATGTTCAATGATTCGGACATGGGCAGGTCATACATGAACAGGGTACGAACGTCCCCAATACCCATCAGATCAACAAGAAGGTTTCGTTTTCTGTTTGTGAAAACAAAATAAACAGAATGAAACAAAAACAAGGCAGAGATTACGCTATTGCAAGCATGTGCCCTCGCAGACAGGGGACAGTGACAGTGACGCAATATGCTATACCCCAACTCACATCGAGGCCATCAGGGGGGGGGGGCAGGAAGAAGGCCAACCACCATACGTATAGTTCAGTAAGAACCGGGAACATCACAGCTAGGGGGACAATGGTAAGTCTAAGGTGACCTCCAAGGGGGGGTGCAAACTTCCCCGCGGTAGGAGTTCCACGGGCCCCACATCTTGCCCCATGCCTTAGGTTTGCCTCTAGCCACATACACCGTCTTCTCTCTGAACATACACCAGTCCATATTTTCCTTCCATTTCGACACCGTGGGCGGCCCATGGGAGCCCCACAACTGTGCAATGTCCCTCTTGGCAATCATGTTGCCCAGAGTGACCCAGCGCTCTTGTTCCACCCTGCAATCAGTCGGCTCCCATACATTCAACACACATCGCCGAGCCTCGGGACACAACGCCACCCCCGTCACCTCCTCCATTACTGCATGCACCGCAGCCCAGAAACGCGCCACCATCGGGCACTCCCAGAGAATGTGAAGAAAAGTACCAGGAAGACCACAGCCGCGCCTACACAAACCATCAACGGAATACCCCATATGGAGCAATCGAGTGCCAGTAACATAGACCCTGTGTAGTATCTTCAACTGTACAAATCGAAGGCGAGCCGGTGTTGCCACCTCCCTCGGTGAAGCTATAGCGGCGGTCCAATCCTCGTCATCTAGTTCCAGACCATCGGCGATCCAGACCTCCCGCAGATGCGTGAGGAGGTCCGCACGAGTGTTAATCAATTTCTTATAAATCAGGGAGATGGTACTATCAGGGAGATATGCGGTCCTCCAACGGAGAGGATTCAGGGATAGCCCCTGGAGTCGGGAAAGCCGCGCGCAATGCATGGCGAAGCTGCGCATAACGAAATAATTCCCTGTCATGCAGCTTGTACTCCACCTTAAGCTCTTCAAATGTCTTAAAAGCACCCCTCGCCCAAAGATCACTCACCCGCGAAATGCCAATCATATCCCATTTCTCAAAACCCTTCGTCCTCCACAGGCCGCCCAACCTATCTGAAGCTTATAGTGGAGTTGCGCGAGACAGACGGCCCTTCCAGCCAGTAGCGGCAGTGGCACAGTGCCAGGCACGTACAGCTGAGTTCGTGGGACCCGTCAACTTGACACCGCCAGACGTGGAGTAAAGCGCTCTATTGTAATCTCCGCCTGGCAACAGTAGTTTATCCATCTCGTAGGCAGGATTCACAGCTGGGCCGTACGTCCCATGATTCACTGCCACCAGCTGGGACGCCCAGTAGTACCTCCGGATGTCCGGGAGAGCTATGCCCCCGTCATACCACGGGAGGGTCAATTTAGCGAGAGCAATCCTCGATCTTCCACCCCAGATCAGCTGTCTCTGTAGACTCTCTACCTCACTCAAATACCGCACGGGCACCACATCTAACGTATTCTGTAAGGCATACAAGAAACGGAAGAGACATCATCTTGAATAGGGCCGCCCGGCCGAGCGGCGAAAGTGGAAGCTTCCGCCAGCGAGCAACATCGGCCTTCAGCCGTTGGAGCAGGGGCAATAGATTCCGAGCATAACGAACCGCGGGGTTCAATGACATATAGACGCCCAAATATTGGAATCCGGAATGCGCTATCGGGATTGGACACCCGCGGGGGAGAAGAGGGGGATCGCCAACGCAGGATTTCAACCAGTTAATAATGAGCCCAGAATTGCGACCAAAGGAGTTTAACACATCAAACTATACAATAAAGGACCTCCGCGGGGATGTAAGATAGAGCAGAATATCGTCTGCATAGAGTGACACGCGATCCTCAAAGGTCGGTGTCCATTGAATACCTTTCAAAGAGGGTTCCCACCGCAACCATGCTGCAAGGGGTTCCAACGCGAGAGCAAAAAGAAGTGGGGACAAGGGGCAGCCCTGTCGTGTACCCCTACCAAGCACAAAGGTGCGAGACACTCTACCGTTCACCACCACTTGCGCCAGCGGGTCCTCATATAGCAACTTCACCCAACCGATGAATCCTGGCCTGAAACCAAACTTAGCCAGCGGCGCCCAGAGATAAGACCATTCCAGCGTATCAAACGCCACTGTGGCGTCCAAAGACGCAAAAATGGTAGGCTCCTGTAAAGAATCCACTCTCGCTAAAACTCCATGGAGGCGCCGCAAGTTCAGAGCGGTGTTACGATGTGGAATGAAACCAGACTGATCCGGATGAACCAGGTCTCCGATAACTGTAATCAGGCGGTTAGCCAACACCTTGGCGAGAATCTTTGGTTCAGCGTTCAGAAGCGATATAGGTCTATATGACGCACAGCGATCGCGTGGCTTTCCCTCTTTATGAATCACCACAATAGTGGCAAGGCGTTGTTCACGGGGAAGGGAGCTGACATCACGGGACGCAATAAACATCTCCCGGAGATACGGCGCCAACTTATCAGGCCGAAGCTTATAAAGTTCGATCGGAAGGCCATTGGGACCAAGAGCCCTACCGGAGCGAACAGAGCGAATCGCCAAAGCTATCTCATCACTTGTCAATGCGGCATCCATCAAACCCCTATTCTCGTCAGAGAGACACGGCAAGGCGATATCTCGCAGCAGCAGGTGAGAGTCCTCTTCAGGTCTATCAGAGACCCGAGAGTACACCTCATGAAGGTGCTCCGCAAAACAGTTCACAATCTCCGGAGGTTCCGTCACACTCACACCGTTGGCACGCACAATCACCGGAACCACTCGGTTAGCACTCTCCCTTCTGTCCAGCCACGCAATCAGCTTTCCGGCCTTGTCGCCAACATCATACAGGCGTCCCTGTTGTTCGCGGCTCATGTGTTTAGCAGCATCAGTAACCAGCGCCCTATAGTCCGACTGCTTAAGGCGGAGGGTATGGAGCTTGTCACTCGTGACACCCCGTCCCAGATCCTCCTCCAACTCAGCTATGTCAGACTCAAGGCGCACCACCTCCTCATTTTTGCGTTTCTTGGCTAAAGAAATCAAAGAGAGGGCCTGCCCACGTATGACCGTCTTGAAGGCTTTCCATAAGGTTACAGCCGAAGTGACCGACCCCTGATTTTCTGCAAAATAATGGTCCAGTGACTTGACCAGAAGAGCACGAGTTTTGGGGTTTCGCAAATACCAGGGGTTAATCGGCGCCACCCTCCCCGCCGCCCCCAAGGCAACATCCAGGTGTAGGAACAGTGGGGAGTGATCTGAAATGCCTCGGGCAAAGTGTGTAACTTCCCTAATCATCTGAGCTTGGGCGGCCGGCATCAGCACATAATCCAGTCTAGATAAGGAGCCGTGGGCACCAGAGTGAAACGTATATTGGGTTAGCCCCGGGTGCAGCAACCTCCAACAGTCCATAAGCCCCATAGTGCTGAGAAAGCCACCCAACCAAGAATGCGCCCCGGGAAGGTCCCTGGGTGGATACCGATCCTCCCTCCCTGACACCACGGAATTGAAATCGCCACCCACAAGCAGGAGGCCCTCCGGGAGTCCAAGTAACAACCACCCCAAATCGGCAAAAGTGGTAGTTTGCAGCCCAGGGGGGACATAGACAGAGACCAACAATAAGACCTTCCCCTCCCACCGGCCCACCAACGCAACATAGTGTCCCCGCTCATCGTGTATGACGTCATCAACTTCTAGTGGGAGAGAAGCTCTAACCAGAATCCCCACTCCCCTAGAGCCAGAAGTGAAACCAGAGTGAGCGACCAAACGGTAGCCCCTCCTATTCATGACTTGGCAGGACTGTCCTATCAAATGCGTTTCCTGCAGTAACACTACATCGGGCGAAAGACGCTTCAAGTACTGCAGCACCATCCCCCGCTTCACTCGATCCCCTAACCCGTTGACGTTCCACGTCAACACACGTAATCCTCTACCCCCCATCCCCGATGCAAAGATTCCCCCAGCAACAGCGAGGACACGAAATAGAAAACCAATTGCCTTGTATTAAACTGAAACAACCCCCCTCCCACAACTCTACCCCCACCCACCCAACTCCCGTCACACACCCCCCCACCCTGCACCCCTGCACAAGACCAATCAGCCCCCCCAACTTGCAGTGTGCCTGTCGCCCCAACATCAAACCTACTCTACGAAAAGAAAAACCCCCTAGGAGGAAGAGTCTCACCAGTTACCCCGCAGCCCCCAAATTTATGAAGGAAAGAGAACACAATACAATAACATCAAACCTAAGTCTGAGGTGAACACGATCCCGTCCAGGAATCAGCACTTGAGCGCTCACAGTCATCCTTCCGGTCCGCTACCCTCGTCCGCGGTCCGCTCCTCATTGTTACGGCGACGTTGCAGAGTGTCCAGCCAGTCCCCAGCCGCCTCAGGCCGATCAAAAAAATAGGTCCGTTCTGCTGATTCAACACGCAACTTGGCCGGGAAGAGCATAGAATACTTTAGGCCCATGTCCCTCAGCCGCCGTTTAACAGACAGAAAGCTCATTCTTTGCTTTTGGACCAATTGTGCGAAGTCTGGATAAAAGCTAATACCCACATTCTCGTACTTCGTCGGGCCATTCACACGGGAGGTCTGCAGAATTGCGTCCCGGTCCCTAAAGTTAAAGATCCTGGCAATGATAGGTCGCGATGGAGCCCCCGGCCTCGGTTTACCCCCCGGAACTCTGTGGGCCCGTTCAACCATAAAATATTTACTCAGTCCTTTCGGCGCAAGTTTATTCAAAATCAGGTCTTCCACAAATAGAGCGGTCGATTCCTCCTCCGAGTGCCCTGGCACACCAATGATGCGCACGTTGTTCCGTTGGGCCCTACTTTCAAAATCCTCCAGTGTCTTGACAAAGAGATCGTTGGAGGTACGCAGATTGTGGATCTCAGTCTGGAGGCCAGACACATCAGTAGTCAGGGTTGAAGTTGTGAGATCTAGCGATTTGACCTTCTCATTAGTTTGACAAGTCTGCTCTAATCAGGTTGACATCGATCAACACAGTGTCCAATTTGTGGGCCAAGGAATCAAATTGTTGGCCGACAGCAGCTTTCATGGCATCAATGGCACCCATGACGTCCTGTAGTGTCAATTCCGTCAAGGAAGATGAACCTTCCTTGGTCCCGTCTGGGGGTACACGCGATGATCCGGGGGATCCTTTCTGTTGTGCGTAGCGATCCATGTTGTTAGTTTGAACATAGCCGCCTCTCCGGGTCGCTCTAGACTTTTGCATGTCGTTGTCTGACCGGCCTGTCATTACTCAGCGGAACCACAAAATCCAGCGCAGGCTGTGAGGCGCTGGGATCTCCTTGGGGAGGCCGCACCAGGCAGTGGCCGGCAGTCCCCGCAGGCCAGCGGTCGCCGTCCAGTCCAGTTACAACCCCTCTGCGCACGTCCGCTACCGGACTCGCGGAGGAGAGCCGAGACCGAAAGTGAAACTAAAGTGGCGAGCCAACTCAAAGATCCAGCCCGTTGTTGTTCAACTGCAACTCGGGAACAATGCCAACTTGAGTTCGGGGCGGCGTCACAGTGTTGGCCTCAATCTTGGAAGCCACATAGGCAGAAGTCCCGAAGTCCGATCGAGATTCCGAGAACGGGAGCCACATCAGCTGCAGTTCGCCCGTGTTACCCCTTCAAGATAACAGGATAGGGGCCAGGATAGAAGAGGGAGGCTGCGAGGGTCTCAGGAGCTCTGTGCCTACGCGTCCATCTTGGTTGCACGCTAGGCTCCTCCCCCCTGTGTGTTTCTTTTAATGTTGCTGGGGGGACTGCAGCACTCCCTGCAGCCCCCACAAAATAAATAAATAGTTGGTAGTGTACCTGGTCCTTCTAGGAACAAGAAATATAACATAAATGCCCTAGTAAGGCATTATCGAGCACTCATTTACTGGAGCAGTGAATAATTAATTAGCAGCTCCTGCACTCATTTATTATTAGTTTTCTTCTTTTTTATGGTGGAGAGGGTCTCAAATGCATGGGACACCTAAACTTTATATTAAGTTTGGGGCTGTGGGTGGAACCCCAAGGCCCCCACAGCTCCTGCCTGGTCCCTTGGGAGTGGGCCATTATTTTATAGTGGGTGCCTATGTGCCCACTTGAGACACCCAGAACTTCTGTTTTATGTTGAGGGGTACAGGGGTGACCCAAGGCTCCCACAGCCAGTGCCGGCTCCACAGCCTGTACCCTTAGTGTATACCAACAGAAGCTGGCCATCATTTCTAAGTGGGTGCCCCCGTGCCCATCTGAAAACCCCAGAGACCTCTGCAAGCTCCCCAGCCAGCACCCATCCTGGGTGTCGGTGGAAGCCGGCTCCATTGCTTTGCTTTAGCCTAGGTGGGAGCAACTTATTTTATCTGCTTCCACTGGGTGGGAACAAAGTTGTGTTCTCTGCCCGGAAAGTGTGGGCAAGAAATATAGTTTATGATCCCTGTCTGCACTCTCCTGGACAGGAAATACAGCAGCGACCCCGGAATCAGATTCCTGGGACACTGCTGTGACTGGACCCGGGGGGATGAGGTCTCCGGGGCCGGTCCAAACCTTGGGGAAGAGGGCGGCCAACACACCCCTTCTCATTAAAAATAGCCCAGATGTGAGGTCACCAGGACCTTCCTAAGACTTGGGGAGGGCAGCCACACCCTCCTCCCCCAAAACTATTAGATCGGTCCTCAAAGACACTCAGGGAGGCAGGCTGCATGCAGCCCTCTTCAAATAAAGTAATTGATTGAAAAATACATTTCACTGACCCCGGGCCCTGCCTCACGCCTGGGTAGCACATTTTGAAAACATGTATAAGCCTCTATCTTTTTGTCTTGTCACCAATGATCTGTGGATTCTCCGCCAATCTGTGATGTTGAGACCTTACCTAGAGATCAGTTGACTCCGCTGATGCTCTGCAGAATAAAATATCTATACATTTTCAGCCGTAATTTCTCAAAAATCTCTGAATAGATTTACACCAAAGCACAAAAAGCACGCTTTCTGGACCAAGATCTAGCTTTCTGCCAAATCTGGTGTAATTCAATTCAGCCATTTTGGCTGTACCTGTGACTAATTTTCCTATGGAAAAATAAATCGAGAGAACAAGTTTGGAACTCACCGCTGACATATCATCCTGAAACTTTGCACGGATTAAATGAAGTGTATTTCATTTTTTCGGGGGGAAGTTTCATGAAGCTTCAACAGCGGTGCCAAAGCTTTTAGTAAACCAAGTGAAGGCTACTAAAAACCAAATTAAGAAACTGGCACTTCTCTGCAATGTGGAGATTTTTATTTCACTGTGAAAGGCATTGGTTGCACTCATTAGTATGAGTTTAACACCCAAATACAGCAATAAGTACGGAAAGGTGATCAGCCCAGCTTTGCAAAGGGCCTTCTACTGAGCAATAACATATGGTGCTGCATTTTTAGTAACTTTTGAACTATTTGAGCTGCAGGTTATGTGTCAAATGATGGATTATGTGGTAAATACTGAAAATCTATACTCATGCGACCGTGGTCGCACAATCACATACTTCCAGTGGCCCTGTTTATAGCATGGTAAAAAGTGACATAAAAGATAGACTGCAATTGTGGTGAAAAAAGATAATAATAACAATCATATACACAGTTTAAGACATGAATGTGGTTCCTAATTCTCTGTAAAAAAATAAAACTGAATCAATGATTCATTGCGCTCCCATCAATTTAAAATTGTGGCATGTCATGACATTCATATGATCCATACATAAAGGATTGTGGGCAAATCAACTTCAGATTGTTCTTAATTCCAAAAATAAATCAGTCATCATGTATGAAATATACATTCGTTATAGTCAATCATAATTCAAAAATTTCAATAATATTCATAAATTCAAATAATTATTAAGGGGAGCCTGTCAGTTCCCTATAGTGTTTTCAACAAAAAATGCAGATAATTCTCATACCAATAATATCATGTCAATCAATAAGCCAACAGACAATGTAGCCCAAGTGGGTGTGTGTTGTTAACTATATTCATGGTAAGGACAGTAATGCTTCACTATGCCTGGTCATAAACTGAGCCATACAATATCTCCGGAAGGAGAATTGTTAATTTCTGTTATATACCAGGAACCTCAAACCTATGCTATAATGAATATCGATAAACAAGAAAAGGAAAAGAATGAGAAACAGAGAGAATTATATATCATAGAAACGAAGGAAATAACATAATGATCAATTATTGTAAATTAGTGTTAAAAAAGTTGAGTGTAATCCTGTATCAAGATTAACATAGATTTCAAAGCCTTGTGAAGTACACCTATATAGTTGACGCAATATATAAAAACAGGATGTTCCCCTAATCATCAATATAAATTAAATGAAAAATCTTATAATGTCACAACAATTCAGACATTGAAAGTCTCATGTGGCCAATTTGCTGATGGGGTTAACTCAAATGAGCTCCTAGTCCAACATCTATATTGATTCCAGACTGGGCTTCCATGTCTAAATCAATAATGAGGGGGGACATTTTGATGCAAAGTATTTTCTCTCTGTCAACACCTCTTGGTAATCTGTCAATCTTGCCAATTTCAATAATCTTTAATAAGTGCACATTACGTCTATGTATACTTGTGAAATGTCTCACCACAGGATATGTGGCATACACTTTATTTATGGCACGTAAATGTTCCAATATTCTTTTGCGTAAAGGAACAGTGGTACTCCCAACATATTTAATTCCACCAGGACATTCCAGAACATATTTACAACAGTTAGATGCACACAAAATACGCTGAGTTATATTTTTCTCTATACAATTGGGTAATACATATATATCACAATCCTGACAGTAAGAGCAGGTTTCAGTTAACACATCTATGAAATTCAGCATGTGTTTTTAATCATCTACTTTGTGCTAGTTATTGGAAATGACTGAGGACTAAAATATAATTAAGTGATCTTGCTTTCCAAAAAGTTGTAGATACTTGGGTATCTAAAACAGGTTTGAGGATGTGGTCTGCTTGTAAAATATTCCAGTGTTTGTTCATTAGATATCTAATAGTTTTCTTACTACTGGTGTACTTTGTAATAAATCTGATTTGTTTGTCTACCCCTTTCTTCGCTATGTTATTAAACAGTACTTCATCCTTGTCTTTTGAGGACACTTTCAACCGTGCCTTATGTAAAACTTCAAATGGATAAACTCTGTCTAAATCGTGTCAATACGTTTCCTTCCTCAGATTTATATAGAGGCACAGTGGGAAAATGTATTTTCATCTTGAGCAAGTCCCCATAGGGGATGCTCCATTATGACTGACAGGATTATGATGAATTGAAGCATGCAACAGGCCTGTAGCCAGAAGTATATTTTTACGGGGGCTTGGCCCTCAACTATGACCAAACATTAAAACTGTACTATATGGGTTAATTATTTCCCAAATACTGGTTGTACTACTAAATAACGACCACCGGATTATTGTGGTACAAGAATATTGAGGACAGAATATTGAAAGGTAAGGGCATACAGGGAAGTACAGATTTACTATTTGGAACTCCACATCTACATACCTTAAAGATATATATATATATTGCTTTGCTACATATATGTGGAGTAAGGTATAGAAAAACTATACTTACCTTTTGATATTTTGGATTCAATATTCTGTCCTTAATATTCTTTGCCATTGATATTCAGATTTCGATATTCAGGTGCACACTATGTGATGGTATATGAAGTAATATGTGGATTTTTAAAGGTGCATATTAAAGTACAATCAACATTTCAAATCCCTCCTTAAATCTTATCAATTAGAAGGGTGTAAAGTAGGCCACATCATAACTTTGCATATTTTTCAAACTGTTCAAGCTTTGTGCAATGCAAAGCTTATCAAGTTCATTTTGAAAATAAAAATAAGCTGCCTTCAGCATACAGCCCTCCCTCCCACACCTCCTACATACGTTGGTGAATGTCTAGCCTCCACAGGCAAAATTCGTTTCCTGAAGGATGTCCTACCCGTGACATTTTACACCAGGAATTTATCATACCTTACCTCACGTAAATTTAGTAAAATCCATCTGCTTCATAACGTATGGAGTTTCCTAATTCTGATCAACTTCATAAGTGAAGTTTAAATTTAACTTGCCACTTATTTAAATAACTTTACATATAGCTTGGAGCATATCAAGAACATTTTGGGAAATTACAGGCGAACAGCGTGCTTCACACATTTTAGGCGGCAACAATGGAGAAAACGGAAAAGAATTTAAAGGCCATTTTACAGAGGAAGTTGGGAAGGTTTCACAATGAAGTTCTCTATAAGGCGTGACAAAATGATGGATAGTTCAATTTCATTTCATCAAGAGCACCAGTCAAAAATGCATGGACTTGAAGGAGACTACGACATTGGCATGTACCCCTCATAGTTACAGGCAGTTTGCTTAAAAGGAAGGAAACCTTCAGTAGACATTGACCAGTAAGACAGGTAGGCATGTGTGCCTGGGATGTGTCAATGTGAGGCCTGTGTCCTGGCTGAGGACACTAGTTCTATCTCCAGTTAGAGGAGCCGTAGAAGGGCAGGCAGCAGCAATGCCTCTAATTATCAGAGTGGTGGTTTCACAGTTTGCATCTAGAATCCTTCTCTGTTATAACATCTCTATTTAATTCTGCTTACATGGTACTTCCCATTTGTATGCTACAGATCCCTCCACTTACAGAATTATGGATATGCTCTACTCTTTCCAATGTAGTAGACTCCTTGTATAGAATCCTCAAGGTGGCTAACATCGCTTGGACAAGCATGCACTTTCTAGGTGTTGAATGTAGAAAGCATGGAAGCCTGCCTTGTGCACTAGAAATTGAAGATATTTACATGCAGAGGGACTGTTCGCCATTACTCCAGGTGCAGATAAAAGTCATGTTATGAAACAGTTAATAAGAGAATGCTGTATTTAAATGTACACTAAAAAAGCTAAATAACCTCCTTAATGGAACTTGGACTTCTCAGCAAGTAGGTTGTAATTTCCATTGACTATACCAGCAAATGTAGACATGGATGATGTGCGTTAAAAGAGAAGGCACCAGTGCTTCTCACCAAGCACATATAGTAACAAATAACAAGGGCTTGCCAATGCTAAGCAATTTCTAAAAAGCAATATGGATCAAGTAACAATGGCTAGAACATATCAGGTTTTTAAACACCACTATGCAAGGTGGTTTTTGGTTCTTATACTAAGATCTCATTTAGTGAATTAAGTGCAAAATTGTGCTTGGAAATCACATTGGGCCAGGCGAATTGGCCAAAAAATGATAAGCTATACATTCCACTTAATATCTCCACTCATAATTTCTCTACGTGATCCTAGCACTCATTTTTCTCTCTTAGGCTCTCTCTTACTTTCTCTCCCACTCTCCTAATCTTTGCCCCCGGTGCCTCCCTCAACCTTTTCTCTACTATCCCTTTTTGTTTGCTGCTGCATCTATCTTTCTATCCTGCTCTCTCTTTTATTTTTTCTATTTACTCTCCTTTCTTTCTTTTAATCTACTCTCCTTTTCTAGAACCTTTTTCCTCTATCTTCTCTACTATGTTCTTTGTACTTCTCAATTTGTTTTATTCTTTCTATGGCCCTCTTCTCCATTGTCCATGTATGGCAACTGAAACTTTCTCTTGCCTGTGCATGGCCATTAGCAGCATCTGCCACCTTTCTTGACCACTGTGCTTTTCTCTGCTCCTCAGTCCCAGATGCCTACCATCTTGGGGACCTTCTGGAACTGGAGACGTTCCCTACAATCATGGAGCAAAGAAGTTAGTGCAATGTAGCCATCAAATCCTTGCAGCTTGTTGTCAATTCTTGTTGGACAGGACATCAGACTGCATGATCTAGTGGGCTTGAACTCGTTCAGGGCAGACAACGAACAACTGACGCCCATCACACTAATTTCACAGTATTGAGGACTACAATGGGTCATCCACAGTATTGGAAAAGAAAATGTTTCTTGTAAAAACACAAAATCAATGTCGGCATGCGAGGGAAGCGCGCACTACAAGTCTCAAGTTTGATATTTAGTTTTGTTGTATTGCGTAGCAAACTGTACACATTGACGTTACAAAGCAAAAGTTAAAGCAGACCGCGCTAATGAAATCTGTGAGAATCCACAAAGTAGCTACCACACTCTGTTCCTACACTTCTCCAGATAACAATAGTAGCTCACTTGTGTGGCTGAGCTATCACCCCTGGAAGGAAAGGCTCCCTAAGACCCTTAAGACACAAGGAAAGATCCAGATTTTGCCTTGCAAATTGACTAATTCTAGCAATGTGGGTAGTTGATATATTTAGGCCAGACCTGGGTGGTCACCCGCGGAAACCTGATGGCCTGAGACATTTTTGAAAACATGGTACCTAGGGTAGTAGAGGGTGGTGTAGCCTGCGTGGTTCCCACTACCTGTTCTTACCCAGAATGCCCTAAAACATCAACTTTAGCAGAATAACAGACTTTCCTCATTTTTCTGAGAAGGAAAATTCTGAAATCAGTTAGGAACCATTTAATTCCTACCACCGAGCATTCACACTTCTAATAATAAAAGTGCTACCCAAAGTGTACACCAAATATTATGCATTTAGTATGTTAATTACATAGTACCTCATAAGAGCAAGTTATTTGCTATGACTATAAATTAGATAAAGATAAAGCAGAATTTTAAAGGAGTCAATACATTTCAAAAAGCAGATTCATACTTCATAGATCTTTTAAATTACAATATACAAAAATCAGAAAATGTTAGCCGATGTTCTGTGGTGATGTTTAGAGTGGTCACTTGTAACACAAAAGTGTTCAGCCTAAGATGTCCTGCTTATGGATTCCTCAATACGTCGTTCATAGAGATGAATCCACAGCATATTGACCTTCGCAGGTTTATCTAGATGTAAAACCATCTTTAAGTATAGTCTGTTATAGCAGCCTATGTGACATGACATGCTATATTGGGTGATTTCAGACTCACACTACTGCTAGTTTGGGTATTTGCCACCCTATTCAGTAGGCAATTTAACCCAACAAACAATTTGGTTCCCACAAACAAAGAGGAGATGCAATTTATTTATTTATTTATTTATAAATTTATAGAGCGCCTGGTGACCCGGAGGCATCCCCGCGCTATATAGCTATGATAACCCAAGAGGAGGGGGGACCGGATGATTATTTGGGGAATAAGAAAGTTTTAAGTTTTTTCCGGAAGAGAGCGTGGCAGGGTTCCAGACGTAGGTGGCGAGGCAGTGCGTTCCAGCCTGAGGAGGCTTTGACCGAAAAGCGACGGCCACCGGTCCGAGCCTTCTTAAATTTAGGGACGATGGCCAAATGCTCGTCGTCCGAGCGCAGTGCCCTAGGGGCTTTGTAGGGGGCGACAAGGTCTTTCAGGGCGGCAGGGCCGGCACCATTAATGAGTTTGTGACTGGTGCACATTGCCTTAAACTCAATTCGCTGGCGGACAGGGAGCCAGTGCAGGGCCTTGAGGGCTGATTTGGCAGAGGCTCTGGGGGGGAGGTCCATTATAACCCGTGCCGCAGCGTTTTGTGCCCGTTGGAGTTTGGCCAAGGTAAACTCCGGTGCACCGAGGTAGACGGCGTTGCTGTAGTCGAGTCTGGCTAGGATGAGCCCTTGAACCAGCAATTTCCTGGATATAGGAGGAAGGAGAGGGAGAATTTTTCGAGTTGACCGCAGAAGACCAAAGCATGATCCAGCGGTCTTGGTTGCCTGGGTCTTCATGGTGAGGCTTGGTTCCAGCCAAACGCCTAGCGTTTTGACTTCTGACTTTGGAGTGGGTATCTCACCAAAGGTGTCCGGCCACACCGAGGCGGGGATTGATGACCATTTGTTGCCCAGGAGCATAATTTCGGTTTTAGAACCGTTCAATTTTAGGGAAGATTCGCACATCCAGGAGTAGATGTCTTGGAGGCAGTTCCGCAGGCTGTCTGGGTGTATGTCCAGCTGGGAGAGGGAGACGACAAGTTGGGTGTCGTCAGCGTAGTTGCCAATTTTGATCCCATAAGGGGTCACGACGTCTTCCAGAGGGGCCATGTAGACATTAAACAGGGTGGGACTAAGCGAGGACCCCTGCGGGACTCCACATGTGAGTGGAAGGGGGTCTGAGCGAGAGTTGCCGTCCCACACCTGAAATGAACGGCCTGATAGGAAGGAGTTAATCCAGGCGTGTGCTGAGCCCACAATTCCTGCCCTGGCCAGGCGATGTAGAAGGACACGGTGATCCACCGTGTCAAAGGCGGCACTGAGGTCCAGGAGGATCACTGCCACTGATCCTCCTGAATCCAGAATGCGCCTTGATTCCTCAATGACGGAGAGGAGGGCTGTGTCCGTGCCCTGGCCGGGCCTAAAGCCAGTTTGAGATGGGCGCAGGATTTTGTTGGTCTCAAGGAATTGGGAGAGTTGGGAATTAACTAGTTTCTCCGCCATCTTGCTGATGCAGGGAAGGAGTGATATGGGTCTATAGTTAGACATATCGTCAGGATTCAGATGGGGTTTCTTTAGCAGGGCTTTGACAACCGCATTTTTCCAATTGGGCGGCACTGTGCCTTGGCGCAAGGAGGTGTTAATGAGATCCCTGATGGTGGAAGCTATGCTGGGGACGGCAGCTTTTAATAGTCTGGCCGGGGCTGGGTCAAGAGGGGAGCCGCTTTTCATTTTAGCTAACGTGGCGGAGACCTCAATGAGGGAGGTTGCTCTAAAGGAGGACAGCCGCGGGCTGTTGGTACAGACCTCAGTATCAGTGGAGATGTGGGGGGTGATACTGGGGAGAGAGTCCAATATTCACGAGATTTTAGAGTCGAAGAAGGAGGCAAAGTCATTACTTCTGTCTGGGGGGGCATGGGAAACGGTGGGTGCTGATGGAATGTTGAGGAGTTCTTTGACAATCAGATACGCTTCTTTTGTGGAATTGGTGGCGTTTTGTATTCTGTTGTCATAGAATCCTGCCTTAGCGAGTTTGAGAGCTGATTTGTAGCGTCTAACTGCACTATTGTAGAGGACTTTGTTACTGTGGAGCCAGTCCTTTCTCCACTGCCTCTCGGCCTTTTTGCACTCTTTGCGTAGATCCCTGAGGTCAGGAGTATACCAGGGGGCCTGGCCTTTTATCCTGTTTTTGATCTCCCGATTTTTTATGGGGATAAGATTATCGAGAGTGGAGGATATCCAGTCTCTGACTTGGGAGTCGGCGGTGGAGGGGTCCTCAGAAAGACTGGGAGTCGAAGCGTCCAGGGCTGTGGACCACTCCTCCACCGAGAGTCTGGCCCACGCTCTGTCTCTGGTGAAGGTGGGGGGTTTTTGAGGCTTTTTGAAAGCTCCAGGGAGATGGGTCGTGACTAGAAAGTGGTCCGTCCACGGGAGGGGTTGGGAGTTGATGAAAAGGAGGGAAGGGATGTTGGAGAACACCGGGTCGAGAAGGTGCCCTTTCGTGTGAGTTGGTTCAGAGTTGGCGAGAAGCAGACCCAAGGCCGCTAGGTCGTCAATAAAGTCGGTTGCCCCAGTGTCAAGGGGATCCTCGAGATGGATGTTAAGGTCGCCTGTTATAAGGAAGTTAGGTGTCAGGTGTGCCGCGGAGGAAACGGTTTCCAGGAGGGCGGCTGTGAAGGGACCAAAGTGGCCGGGCGGCCGATACACTAGAAGGCCTGACAGGGAGTTCGTCGAAGACAGCTGAATCGTGAAGAGGCAGCTCTCTGAGTCTTGGATCGCGCAGTCTTTGGATCGACAGATAAAGTGGTCCCTGTGGATAATGGCTAATCCACCTCCTCTACCTAGGGGACGGGGTTGAGACATGATGAGGAAGCCCGGGGGGAGAGCTAGGACGACATCAGCGTTGGAATGCTCCGTAATCCAGGTTTCTGTGAGGAAAAGTATGTCCAGTTTAAGGTCGACAATAAGATGGTTGATAAGCAGGGCATGTTTGGGAAGTGATCTGCAGTTAAGGGTCGAGATTTTAAGGACAGGGGGAGGGGCAGGGGGTTTTGGAAGAGAGAGGTTGCCTGGTTTGCATTTGTCACAGCGGCGAAAAGGGACAGTGGGGTCGTGTAGTGCCAGACATGAGCTGTTTTTAGTGGGTCTAAGGCTGAGAAGCTCTCTGCGGGAATAGCTTACCTTAGAGGCGGCTGGGACAGGCATATAGTCTGGCCCTAGGCCCGGTCGTGCGCGGACGGGCGCAGACGGGCTTGCCTTAGGCGCGCCTTCGGCGCGCACTCATCGCGCCCGCTGCGCTCGTCCGCTGCGCTTCCGGTGGGGGCTCATGCTATGTGGCGGAGGAGGGGAGGGGTTAAAGGGGGCGTGGCTTCGCTAGTGGGCGTGTCCTGGCAACAGGCCAATCACGTCGCGGCAGCTGGTAAGACCTTGTCCACGTCAGCAAGCAATCAGCTGAGTGGCGAGGGATCAACAGAATCGGCGATTTTAAAAACAATTCACAGTAATTGTTAGAAGTAAGTAAAATTAGCTGTTTGTCCCTGCTCCCGGCTGTGCCTCAGGAGCTAAAGCTAGCAAAACGCTGCGCTCGTAGTCAGCGCGCGTTTTGTATGAAAGGGGGCGTGGCTTCGCTAGTGGGCGTGTCCTGGCAACAGGCCAATCACGTCGCGGCAGCTGGCAAGACCTTGTCCACGTCAGCAAGCAATCAGCTGAGTGGCGAGGGATCAACAGAATCGGCGATTTTAAAAACAATACACAGTAATTGTTAGAAGTAAGTAAAATTAACTGTTTGTCCCTGCTCCCGGCTGTGCCTCAGGAGCTAAAGCTAGCAAAACGTTGCGCTCGTAGTCAGCGCGCGTTTTGTATGAAAGGGGGCGTGGCCTCGCTAGTGGGCGTGTCCTGGCAACAGGCCAATCACGTCGCGGCAGCTGGCAAGACCTTGTCCACGTCAGCAAGCAATCAGCTGAGTGGCGAGGGATCAACAGAATCGGCGATTTTAAAAACAATACACAGTAATTGTTAGAAGTAAGTAAAATTAACTGTTTGTCCCTGCTCCCGGCTGTGCCTCAGGAGCTAAAGCTAGCAAAACGTTGCGCTCGTAGTCAGCGCGCGTTTTGTATGAAAGGGGGCGTGGCCTCGCTAGTGGGCGTGTCCTGGCAACAGGCCAATCACGTCGCGGCAGCTGGAAAGACCTTGTCCACGTCAGCAAGCAATCAGCTGAGTGGCGAGGGATCAACAGAATCGGCGATTTTAAAAACAATTCACAGTAATTGTTAGAAGTAAGTAAAATTAGCTGTTTGTCCCTGCTCCCGGCTGTGCCTCAGGAGCTAAAGCTAGCAAAACGCTGCGCTCGTAGTCAGCGCGCGTTTTGTATGAAAGGGGGCGTGGCTTCGCTAGTGGGCGTGTCCTGGCAACAGGCCAATCACGTCGCGGCAGCTGGCAAGACCTTGTCCACGTCAGCAAGCAATCAGCTGAGTGGCGAGGGATCAACAGAATCGGCGATTTTAAAAACAATACACAGTAATTGTTAGAAGTAAGTAAAATTAACTGTTTGTCCCTGCTCCCGGCTGTGCCTCAGGAGCTAAAGCTAGCAAAACGTTGCGCTCGTAGTCAGCGCGCGTTTTGTATGAAAGGGGGCGTGGCCTCGCTAGTGGGCGTGTCCTGGCAACAGGCCAATCACGTCGCGGCAGCTGGCAAGACCTTGTCCACGTCAGCAAGCAATCAGCTGAGTGGCGAGGGATCAACAGAATCGGCGATTTTAAAAACAATACACAGTAATTGTTAGAAGTAAGTAAAATTAACTGTTTGTCCCTGCTCCCGGCTGTGCCTCAGGAGCTAAAGCTAGCAAAAAATATCCCACCAGGCCATATTTCACAACAGGCCAGTGCAGGTTGGAGCAGTGTCAGTCTAATGTTTGTCGAACCTAACTTGCGATAACTCTTCCCCAGCACAAAAGTGTAATCAAAGCAACATGCCATATTGGAATCTGGAGTTTCCTGATTGGACATTGTTTCTGAATGGCTGGTAGGTTTAGGTAGTTACAACCACTTATGTATCAGGAATAGAAAATGTCATGCAAATTGCTGGCTTGAGAACATCATGACTCAATGTCCTGCACAGTTGTGTAATCCCTTTGCACAGCAAATTGTTGCTTGACATACTATATCTGAAAAGTGAGAACAGAGTTTCACTAATGCCCATTAAATTCTTGGCCTCTCAGCTGTGTCAGTGAACTAGTGTTTACACCTCCTTTCATATCAGCTCCTCACACATGTGATGGATTTCTTGTACCTTACAGATCCAAGCGAGCACACATCAACTCTGTCGCAACAGCTTACCTCAGGAACTCAGAGTAGGGCAGAGTGGTCACCCCAGCCCCAGTCTGAGGTGGGAACACTCATAGCAAGGGGCCCAAGTGGGTGGCGGGGAGGCCCAATCCAAGCTGATGGGAGTCAGTTAGCTGCTCAGTGGCTGCTTGATCAACTGTACCCCAAAATGCACCCACATCAGGGCCTGCAAATCATTTAAATTAAGTGTCCTCAGTTAGGGAATGCATTAGTGTCTTTCTTACAGGTTCTGCAGTGCACCTGAATCTGCAGTCCAGCGGATGTCAAGAAGGGCTCCTCACAGTGCCGATCTCTGACAGTGGACCTGCCCACCAGGGCTTGAAGGCATGGCCAGGTCGGGAGGGAGAGCAAAGTGCACAGCTTCCCTCACCCTGATGAAGCCCCTTGTCAGAACCCTTCTCTTCCAGAGTGGTCAGCATTAGCACCCTGACAAGGGTAGAACCTGGGTTCCCATAGCAGTTGCACCACAGTGGGGAAGACGCTGAGTCAAGAGGCCCACCACACTGAGCGGTGAACCAGGTAGGGTGCAGGTCTCCAATCAAGGCCAGGTGGTCTCCAGGGAGCCATGTCCTCCCCAAAAAGCGTGAGGTCTCCAGGCGGCCATGTCCTTCTCAAGAAGCATTAATGCAGTCTACATGCTCCTGGGATCATGAGGGTGTGTGGCTCAAGTTATTATGATATACAAGAAAAACAGGAGCAAGCCCGTTAGCCCAGCTGAGACCGGGTAAATGTAGTAACAAAAAACAATGTCTCAACAGGGGAAATAAATGAGAGGACCAATCTATACACAATTCAATCAAAAACAAGGAGGGACAAGAGAGACCAAAGGGTAGAAAGGAAACAGATTTTATAATTAGATACACATTTGGTATGTACAATTCAAAATAACCATAACAAACATATGTGCACTGACAGTGAAGTGAAAAAGTGAATGGCGCAGTGACATAAGTGTGAAAATGACAACAAGGTACGGCAAAATAATTCAAATAAATTCAAGGTCGAGGAGAAGTATATACAATGAATAATTTACACATAATCTTAAAGGTCTCACAGGACCCTGTAATTAGCCGCAAATAATGCTGTCCGGTCGACGACGTTTCAACCTCCTTGCGTTGAGGTCATCATCAGGACTATGGTTATTGAAATATTTAAAATACCTGTGTACGTGGTTAATTAAATCACCACCTCATAGCTAATTGCAGGACAATGTAGAACAAAATAAATCAAGTCCGTCACACTTAGAAAGGTATCTTCAGTTGTCTATAAAGGACACAGGAACAAAGGAGGCCCACAAGAATACCTTAAAGCATGCGAGTTGCGCTTTTGAAATCGGCAATCGGGATTCTAATGGTGAATCAATTAATCAAGTGTGGGCAAAAGGCACAAGACATCCAGCGGTGAGCAATCCGCAGTGTTTGAATGAATCAACACTTAAGATGGGCTTGTCAAATCGCCGAGTCGCGGGATCAGTCCAAGCAGGGCCAAACAGTCTAAACGAGTAAGACAAGTTATTATGAGGCCAAGTGGCAAATGATTATGTAGAATTGTGGGAGGTTGTAGCAGAGCATTTTAAGGTACGGTCATCTTGCCCAATTTGCTCCAGGATGCCGATTGGGATTGCTTATTTGTATCTGACTTTTATGTTTCAGTTGGTCTTTTTATTTGCTCAGGATTTGTTTTTCCCTGCTGAACACTGACAGTTTCATTAACAATCGCTTGGTTTGGCAATTTGCTCCTATTGAAATGTCCCTACGTGTAGAGCAAATTTAGGACTGTTGAGGGATTCACAAAGAATCTGATAAGTAATGCAAAACTCTCAGCATGAAGAAAGACTCTGCGTGCGAAAATGTGATGCTTGTGTACAAGTCACACTCTTCTTGTTTCTCTATGACAAAATTATCTTTCCCAGCGGTGAAACTCCTTTTCTTACACCCACATTAAATAAAGTGGTATTCCCTCTCCATTCCCAATTCTGACAGCGCATTCGCTGGTGTCCTTCACAGGAGTAGATTTGTTTGTGTTTCAAGGCCAGCAAACTACATGCAAGAGTGGTAAAAAGACCCGCCTACAGGCTTTCTGCTACCCCCACAAAACAGACGCTACTCTTATGGGGTCTACTTACAAATTTCTCATGCAATGTAACGCCGCAGCCAAAAGTGTTGCGCTGTGTTGCTTTAGGAGGAGAGAGCAGAACAGCACAGTGTGTACAGAGATATGGCACTCTCCTCCTCACACCCTCGTGCTGGCGCATAATCAGGCTGCCGAGCACCACACACATGCCTTTGGGCTATAGTGCAAAGATGTCTGCGTGAGTCTAGCATAGGTTTTGTACTGCAAGGATAACCTTCCAGTACAAAATATTATGCTTACTCTAACTTTAAACCTCTTCCTACTTTGTAATTATGCTGTACAGTGCAGCACACATATAAGGTAGAAAAGAAATTAGAAAAATTTGTCCTGGATGGCAACCTGTTTCAAAAGGGCATTATTTGACGCAAAACCCTGTCAACTTTTTTCAATAGATATGGTTTTACATAAAAAACTATGGATGACTGCATGGAAACGCCCATGCACCCTCCATGGACCACCCCCTTGGCGCTAAAGAATACCAGGCGCTGCTTTGCGCCACTTTAAAGTAAATTTCTAGCATAAAACTAATATTTCACAGCAGTGTGTTTTTGCCAAGTCTCCATGAACTCTAGTAACCCTCGGGGCTGGCAGTATTACTGCAGGTCACTGGAATCCTGCCAGCACAGGAAGGCAGGACTGAACCTCGCTCCAGCAGTGGGAGAGTTTCTCTTTGACTTTCCACACAATCGGTTTCTTTTTGCCTGCAGTAAAATATGTTCCTAGACTTTGATTGCTGGTTCACTTCCCACACCCTCTCAATAATTATATCACTCCTCTGACGCATCATTCTTCAACTCTCTATAAGTCTAACCTGCTTCACCACAGCTCTGTCTCTCTCTGCTAAGTAAACACAATAATAAGTCTCCCTCTCTTATTTACATCTATGAGCTTCATGTCACAAGATTTACGCAACACCATTGGAACATCCCCCCCCCCACCCCAAAACTAAACGCACCTCGATACCAAACTCTTCTCACATGCAACACGTGATAGTCCCACTCTCGACCACCAGCACACAAAGCACAGAGGGACACCAGAACATGGGCTTCTATTGGAATTCTCCAGGGCATATTATCAAGCCCATTATCGCCGCTTTAGCAGCAGTTTTCTGCCACTAAAGCGGCGATCATTTTAACTCGGTTTCTTGATAATATGCCCCAGAGTAGCTTCTATTCAGAGATGGTTACTGTAAGAAGAGTGCCATCCCAGCCCAGTGACACAAGGGCCAGGATGGTGACTATAGGAAGCGCGCCAGTACTCTCCCTAATATAAGGTAGTGCACAACGAAACAAGAGCCAGCACGGTGACTATAAGAAGTGCGCCAGGACCCTCCTTTATACAAGGCAGTGTACAGAGATACAAGGGGCAGGACAGTGACTATAAGAAGCACACTAGTACCCTCCCGAAACAAGGCAGTATACAGCAATACAAGGGCCAGGACCGTGACTGTAGGAAGCACGCTAGTACCCTCCTTAATACACGGCCGCGATTCAAGTGCCAGGGTCATGACTATAGGAAGTGTGCACGTACTCTCCTTAATTGAAGGAAGGGTCCAGCGACACAAGGGCCAGGACAGTGACTGTAGGAAGTCCGCCAGTACTCTCCCTAATACAAGGCAGCATCCAGCGATACATGGGCCAGGACAGTGACTGTAAGAAGCAAGCCAGTACCCCTTCTTAATACAAGGCAGCGTGCAGAGATACTAGGGCAGGTCGGTGACTATAAGAAGTGGGCTACTACCCCTCCCAACACAGTAATACAAGGGCCGGAGCAGAGCTCCCTTTTACATCACAAGTGTCTTGTTCAAATCGACTGACAGTGGCAATAAATGTGTCACACAGTGCTTGGTGTGTCTTGAAAAGTAACATGCACTTCTGCCTATATCCGTAAATGGAAACAGACCTATTTAGAAATAAATGTCCTCACTTTATTAAAATTCCAAGTATTTAGCTGTGTTGATGTTTGTGCCTTCACAAGGTGGTTTAACTTGTGCATCATGTGTTTGATGGGCCTATCATTTAAACTCTCCTTGCGACACGCGTGTCACAAATTTGAAACACAACAAGGCCGTGCCAGTCTTCCACCCTTTGTAGACCTTTAAATTGAGTACCAGTTATGGATGAATGGGTGAGTGTTGGACCCGGCCTCGTAGGATGGCCCTCCGTGCCCCCGCACCACCGAAACCTGGTGCCCGCAGCCCTAGCACGCGGCCCAGCCGACCTTTCCCACCAGGACACCTGCGCCAACTCCGGACATCCCCGTCTATGGCCTCTCTCCTTTCGGCCACCCCGGGCCTGCGTGCCCACTCCCTGCAACAAGATGGCCGCCCGGCCCCAGCGCGACCCGGGCCTAGAGGCGCCACTCCGGCTGGAGGACATCACGCTTCCAGGGGATGAGAGAGGGAGGAGCAGTTTCTATCGCACCTCTGAACTCCCCTGGGACGATGGGTTTCGATCGGCCCTCCGGCCTCCCTGCGGGCTGGCTCCGTGCCTGCTGGGTGTCTGGGACTCCTCCCGACCCGGCCCTGAAAGGATCAAAAGACAATAGCAGGAAACCCCGACAAGCGGCCCCCAGGTGACAAGACCCCTGCCTGCGCAGACTCCGGACATCAAAGCAGGGTCGACCTATAACAAGGGGTGCTCTGAGACTGTCCGGCAGATTCGACGCTGGAACAACGAGAGCCTGCTGACGTGGTCGCGGCTCCTGGAACTGGAACTCACCTGAGCCCTGCTGAGTGACTCGCGGCTCCCTGAAGATCGTAAGACCTCCGAACTTGTACCTGAGCCCTGCTGAGTGACTCGCGGCTCCCTGAAGATCGTAAGACCTCCGAACTTGTACCTGAGCCCTGCTGAGTGACTCGCGGCTCCCTGAAGATCGTAAGACCTCCGAACTTGTACCTGAGCCCTGCTGAGTGACTCGCGGCTCCCTGAAGAACGTAAGACCTCCGAACTGGTACTTGAGCCCTGCTGAGTGACTCGCGGCTCCCCCAGACTCTCACGGTCCCGCCAGACCCCAACTCCGACCACGTATCCCCCAGCTCGAGGATTGTGAGCTGTGCGCCGGATACGTTCCTGCTTTGAACCGCTACCAGAGACAGTCCCGCTACCCCCTACCTTTCCGAGACTCTTGAGCCCGTGCTCACCTTGTACATATTTGCAGTGATACCTATTTGATAAAGCTTGTTCTGAGAATACCCAGTGTGGTCTCTCTGTGTCGTGTGGTGCCAGAAGTACGATCCTAGTTGCGAGATTCCTCCCCCTGGGGAATCTCCCGCCAGCGCCCGGCTACAATACTACACGGGTGGGACTCAGGGAAGTCAGGACCCCTGTCCGGGCTCCTCTGAGGTCGCCGTCTAACATTGGTGGCAAGCGACGGGATTCGGGCCCATCACCTAGAGATCGTACAGTGAACAACGGACGCACGACCAACAAAGATGGCAGAAGGAAGCGCCACGAGCTCCGCAGAAACCAACGCCAACAGAGTGTTCCAGGTGGAGCATCTGGAAGAATACACACACAAAGAGCTAAAACAATTTTGCAAAGAACTTAAAATCGCTACCACTGGCCTCAACACTAAGGAAGACTTGCAGAAAGCACTGAAAACTTGGGTGGAGACCGGGGCCTCCCGCCCGGAAGGCACGGGGGAGCGCCCCGACGAAGCCGAACCCCCCCAAAGTGAAAGCAGTAGCAATCAGGTGCGAGGCATCGTACCAGACGGGGGCCTATCCCCGGAAGAGCTCGCGGACAGAGAGAGAAGCCGCAGTCATGAACTCGAGTTAGCCAAACTCAAAATCGAGGGCGAATTGAAGTTAGCGGAGAAAAAGCTAGCAGTAGAGCAAATGCGTGTACAAGGCGAACTGGAAGAAAAGAAGCTCCAACGGGAGCACGAAGGAAGAAAGCTCCAACTGGAGCACGAACGGAGCTTAAAGGAACTCGAGCTCAAGGCCCGAAATGAGGACGGGAGGCCCTCGGGGAACCGAGAGACGGCCCCACCAGCGGAACAGAAGGTCCACATCCCCAAGGATGTGGTCAAAGAATATTATAAAAACGATGACATTCAGCAATGGTTTCGGGCCTACGAGGTCGCCATGACCTCCCATCGGATTCCACAGAAGGACTGGGGGGCGGGGTTGTGGGGACGGTTTCTGAGCGAAGGAAGGGACACCCTGCTCGACCTACCCCTCTCCCTGCAGACCTCCTACAGCCACATGAAAGAGGCTCTCCTCACAAGATACGGCCTCACCCCAGAAATGTACCGCCAACGGTTCCGGGACTGCAGGAAGATCCCGGGCACCACCTGGGTGGAGTATGTAAACTTTTTTAGTCGGGCCTTCGATGGGTGGGTCAAGGGCAGCAAGGTCACCACCCTTGCCGAACTCACGGACCTCCTGTTATGGGAACATCTGGCTGCGAACTGCTTCGTAGAGCTACGGCAACATCTGCTGGATAGCAAGCTCACAGATCCCCGGAAGCTGGCCGTGGAGGCCGACCGCTGGACCAACACCCGGGTCTCCCGGGGCATGGTAGGAGAATACCCCCGAACCAGTCAGGGACCACCCCGCCAGAGAGGGGGAGGGAACCAGGGAGGGCCGAGGGAGTCCCAGCCTAGCCCCCCGAAGACACCACCTCCACCTTTCCCGGCGCCCCCCCACCAGTAACAGGGCCCCCTGGGAGACGAGGACACCGGGTGACCGTCACATGTTTTCGTTGCCAGAAACCCGGGCACTACGCCAATGACCCAGAGTGCCCCATGGCCACCCAAGTCACCCCGGCGAGACAGATAGCAAACGTAGCCCTGGGGGAGGAGGTTGAGGAAGCCGAGGAGTGGGAACCCGCCGCTATGGCCCTAGTATCCCTGGGAGATAGGGAAATGATCCCTGGTAGCCTCCTACCGTCCAACACACAGAAATATGGGCAGCTCGTCAAGATCAATGGCCACCAGGTAGAGGCCCTGCGGGACACCGGGGCCAGTATCACCGGTGTCCTCAGGCACCTAGTTCCCGAGGAGCAGATCCACCCCAATGTCTTTTGCCCCGTAATCTCTGCAGACAATAGGGAAAGTATGTGTCAGGTAGCCCTGGTGCCATTTGAGTGGGGAGGGGTGATAGGTAAACTCAAGGTGGCCGTAAGAACCTCCCAGCCGGTCGACTGCCTCTTAGGGAACGACCTGGAGAGTTCTCCCTGGAAGCACGTAGAGCGCAAGGCCCACCTAGGAATGATGGGACTCCCCGAGTGGGTGTGTGCCACCACCCGATCTATGACAGCCCGACTCACTCCCCGGAGAGAAGTCGAGAGCCCCCCGGTCGAAGAACCCAGTACCGTCCCCGCCGAGGGTCCTCCCGTTCCCCCATCGGAAGGGTCCGTCGCCAGCGACGAACCCGCACCATCCGACCCCGCCCCGGTCCCCGAGTTGGGGGATCTACCCGAGTTGGCCCATTGGCGCCACGAGGGCGGGCCCACCCGAGAAGAATTTTGCCGGGAGCAAGCCACCTGTCCTTCCCTGGTCGGGCTGCGGCGCCAGGCCGAGGGCCAAGCCGCAGGTGACCAGACCGGAACGCACCGAATCTATTGGGAGAATAACGTCCTGTATAGTGAGCAGAAATCAGTGGAGCTGGGATCCGGACGGGTACTGGTGGTACCCCTCCGCTTCCGGGATTTCCTCCTGGGCTTAGCCCACGATGTCCCCCTCGCCGGTCACCTGGGTCAGGACAAGACCTACAGCCGTCTCGTGACCCATTTTTATTGGCCTAAGATGAAAGCAGCGGTAGAGGCACACTGCAAGTCCTGCCCCACGTGCCAAGCCAGTGGGAAGAGTGGGGGGAAGCGCAAGGCTCCCCTCCAACCCTTCCCGGTCGTCAGTACCCCCTTCGAACGAGTCGGGATCGACATCGTGGGGCCACTGGACCCCCCCACCTCCCAAGGTCACCGTTTCATCTTGGTCCTAGTGGACCATGCCACCCGCTACCCAGAGGCTATTCCCCTGCGCACCATTACGGCCCCCGTGGTGGGCCGGGCCCTGATGGGGATCTTCTCCAGGGTGGGTTTCCCCCGCGAGGTCGTGAGCGATCGCGGCACTAATTTTATATCCAAGTATATGACGTCCCTGTGGCAACAATGTGGGGTGTCCTATAAGTTCACCACCCCGTACCATCCCCAAGGGAACGGCCTAGTAGAGAGGTTTAATAGGACTTTGAAAGGGATGATCGCTGGCCTAGAAGAGCCCCTCTGGCGTAAGTGGGAAGTCCTGCTCCCCTGCCTCTTGTTCGCTTACCGGGAGGTCCCCCAGAAGTCCTTAGGGTTCAGCCCGTTTGAATTACTCTATGGGCACCCCGTCCGAGGTCCCCTCAGTTTGGTTAAGGAAGGGTGGGAGGCAGCACTCCAGACCACCCCCCGAGATGTGTTCCAATATGTCCTGGCCCTCCGGAACCAGACCAGGAGGTTCCGAGAACTGGCCGAGGCCAACCTGGAGGCGAGTCAAGAAGAAATGAAGCGCTGGTACGACCAGAATGCTACTCTGGTCGAGTTCCAGCCGGGCCAGCAGGTGTGGGTCATGGCCCCCGTGAAGCCTGGCGCTCTCCAGGACCGATGGACTGGGCCATACAAAGTGGTCGAGAGGAAGAGCCAAGTCACCTACTTGGTGGACGTCCAGTCGCCTCGGGATCCCCTCCGGGTCCTGCACGTGAACCGCCTCAAGCCTCACTTCGTGCGGACAGAACTGAGCCTCCTGCTGGCCACCGATGACAGGGCCGAAGATGAGTCGGATCCCCTCCCGGACCTCCTGTGTGTCAAGGAGCAGGATGGCTCCGTGGAGGGGGTGAACCTCTCCCCAGCCCTCACTGCCCAGCAACAAGCGGACTGCCGCCAGCTCCTCAGACAATTTTCTGACCTCTTCTCCCTGACCCCCCGGGTCACCAACTGGTGTGTTCACGATGTGGACACCGGGGACAGCCCGCCGGTGAGACACCGAGCCTACCGGGTTCCTGACCGGGTCCGGACCTGTATTCAAGCCGAAGTCTCGAAGATGTTGACCCTGGGGGTGATCGAGCCCTCTGACAGTCCCTGGGCCAGCCCCGTGGTCCTGGTTCCGAAGGCAGCAGCCCCCGGTGTCGCCCCCGAGCTCCGGTTCTGCGTGGATTACCGGGGGCTCAATGACGTTACCCGAGCCGATGCCCACCCCATTCCACGAGCCGACGAGCTCATTGACCGACTAGGGGCCGCCCGGTTCCTCAGCACTTTCGACCTCACCTGCGGCTACTGGCAGATTGCGCTCACCGAAGGGGCCAAGGAGAGGTCTGCTTTCTCCACCCCCGATGGGCACTACCGCTTCCGCTTGATGCCCTTCGGGATGAAAAATGCCCCGGCCACTTTCCAGAGACTGGTAAATAGGGTCCTGGCCGGACTAGAACAGTTCAGCGCGGCCTACCTGGACGACATCGCTGTCTTCAGTTCAGAGTGGAGTGAGCACCTCCAACACCTCCGGAGAGTGCTAACCGCCCAGCGCCAGGCAGGCCTCACCGTAAAAGCCAGCAAGTGCCAGATCGGGCAAGGATCCGTAGTCTACCTGGGGCACCAAGTCGGGAGTGGCCAGGTCGCTCCTCTACAGCCAAAGATCGACGCCATCCTGGCCTGGGACCCACCCATCACCCAAACGGAAGTCCGGGCCTTTCTGGGACTCACGGGCTACTACCGCCGATTCATTCGGGGATATGGCAGCCTGGTCGGCCCTCTCACGGAACTCACGTCTAAAAAACAACCAAAGAAGGTGCAATGGACGGCTGCCTGCCAGGAAGCTTTCGATGCTCTAAAAAAGGCCATGTGCACGGCCCCCGTCCTCCAGGCTCCCGACTACACCAAGGAGTTCATAGTCCAGACCGATGCCTCCGAGCATGGCATTGGGGCCGTCCTGTCCCAAGTGAATGATCAAGGCCTAGACCAGCCCGTCGCCTTCCTCAGTCGGCGGCTGCTACCCCGAGAACAGAAATGGAGCACCATAGAGCGCGAAGCCTTTGCCGTGGTCTGGGCCCTCAAAAAACTACGACCCTACCTGTTCGGCACTCATTTCAGGGTCCAAACTGACCATCGGCCCTTGCGATGGCTCATGCAGATGCGAGGAGAAAACCCCAAGCTACTGCGGTGGTCAATCTCCCTCCAGGGAATGGACTTCACCGTAGAACACCGCCCTGGTACGGACCACGCCAACGCGGACGGCCTCTCCCGGTTCTTCCGCTTCAGCGAAGAGAACCCCCCAAGGTGATGGGCAGTTCTCTCCGGCTTTCAGCTGGGGGGGACGCGTGTTGGACCCGGCCTCGTAGGATGGCCCTCCGTGCCCCCGCACCACCGAAACCTGGTGCCCGCAGCCCTAGCACGCGGCCCAGCCGACCTTTCCCACCAGGACACCTGCGCCAACTCCGGACATCCCCGTCCATGGCCTCTCTCCTTTCGGCCTCCCCGGGCCCGCGTGCCCACTCCCTGCAACAAGATGGCCGCCCGGCCCCAGCGCGACCCGGGCCTAGAGGCGCCACTCCGGCTGGAGGACATCACGCTTCCAGGGGATGAGAGAGGGAGGAGCAGTTTCTATCGCACCTCTGAACTCCCCTGGGACGATGGGTTTCGATCGGCCCTCCGGCCTCCCTGCGGGCTGGCTCCGTGCCTGCTGGGTGTCTGGGACTCCTCCCGACCCGGCCCTGAAAGGATCAAAAGACAATAGCAGGAAACCCCGACAAGCGGCCCCCAGGTGACAAGACCCCTGCCTGCGCAGACTCCGGACATCAAAGCAGGGTCGACCTATAACAAGGGGTGCTCTGAGACTGTCCGGCAGATTCGACGCTGGAACAACGAGAGCCTGCTGACGTGGTCGCGGCTCCTGGAACTGGAACTCACCTGAGCCCTGCTGAGTGACTCGCGGCTCCCTGAAGATCGTAAGACCTCCGAACTTGTACCTGAGCCCTGCTGAGTGACACGCGGCTCCCTGAAGATCGTAAGACCTCCGAACTTGTACCTGAGCCCTGCTGAGTGACTCGCGGCTCCCTGAAGATCGTAAGACCTCCGAACTTGTACCTGAGCCCTGCTGAGTGACTCGCGGCTCCCTGAAGAACGTAAGACCTCCGAACTGGTACTTGAGCCCTGCTGAGTGACTCGCGGCTCCCCCAGACTCTCACGGTCCCGCCGGACCCCAACTCCGACCACGTATCCCCCAGCTCGAGGATTGTGAGCTGTGCGCCGGATACGTCCCTGCTTTGAACCGCTACCAGAGACAGTCCCGCTACCCCCTACCTTTCCGAGACTCTTGAGCCCGTGCTCACCTTGTACATATTTGCAGTGATACCTATTTGATAAAGCTTGTTCTGAGAATACCCAGTGTGGTCTCTCTGTGTCGTGTGGTGCCAGAAGTACGATCCTAGTTGCGAGATTCCTCCCCCTGGGGAATCTCCCGCCAGCGCCCGGCTACAATACTACACGGGTGGGACTCAGGGAAGTCAGGACCCCTGTCCGGGCTCCTCTGAGGTCGCCGTCTAACAGTGAGTGACTGAGTGCTCAGCTAAATGAATACAGAAGTGGGTATATGGATGAGTGAATGAGCTCTGCCAACCAGAGAACCCAATTGCTAACATGTAGAACTAATGACCCCACATCTTGTGGGTTTTCTCCTATGGTGAGAGGGTCATTTTTTTATTTTAGTGTCCGTTACTGACAGACTTTACTTGGTGATGACTGACATTAAAAAAAGCCATCCAACAACGTGATGTAAATAGGGCGAACAGTCGGATAGGTAACCTCTAACTACCCGTACTTTGTCAGGGTGTCGGCGGGGTATGAAAGTAATGGAGCCAAACCAGTCTCCGTCATTGACATACTGTTGGTCTACCCAGTTCTATATCGGGTGGGTGTACTGACAGTTTGGCATAGAGGGTAAACCTTCACCATTGTGATGGATTACTCCCTCTGCAAAACTCTAAATGTATGACGGGATCAATGTTGGTTCCATTCGTGTGAAACTCTAAACGTGTCCCATAATTGCTGTTTTGTTGACTTCCGAACAGCAGCTGCTTTGGTAGATCTTGGATGCCTTTGGAGAAAATTAAATGATTGTAGCATGTCCTTAGGCCTATTAGCCATCATTCAGTGGATTCATATTTCTTTTATTTTTTATTCAAATCTTTTTTATTGAATTTTCTGAAGCACAGAATACACAGTACATATGCATAAAGTACAGTTGCAAAATAAATAAATGCACGGGCAGCACGCATTAGCGCTCTTGGAAAAGGGATACAAAAATGGAGAAAGAGGAGGCTGTGTAAGATTTGATTTGAAGACGTAGATGTTATGTAGATATTTGGATTTTAGACACAATAATCACATAATGTAGTTTATGCAAGTCTTGAGATACATATTGAGCTCGGACTTAATGACAGTACGCCACAGTAATCATGAACCAGTATTGAAGACATCTTGGGAACCACTTTTTGCAACTTGACCAGGCTGCATGCTTAATGGCAGAACCAAAAGTGTAGTTGATATACCTGGGTAAATCTGGCTGTGAGGAAGATGAAACTCATAAACAGTAAGATAACGGTTCATAATCATATAGGGTAGGTGTAGTGCGGAGGTCCACGCAGATAGGTTGTAATTCAGAATGTTTTATTCATGAAGATAACATGTAGTAAAGATCAGAACATCAAGTAGTTAAGTTGTATATCAGAGCCCCACCAGGAGCAGCCTGTCTGCTGCTCAGCCCATGTCCAACTGTAAGTTCACCTCCCTGAGAACCAACATTCCGAGGCTCATCAGACTCCAACATCCTATTAAGATTAGAGCACAGGCAATGGGCTGAACAGGTGGAGTAAAATACATTACAATACAAATGCAGGATACTACATATATCCCTTTCCCTTCCAACAGAAGGACAAATGCAAAATATGATAAAAGATAACGAGAGTGAACAAAGGACAGATAGCAAGGAAGGAACAACGGAGTGACAGAGAGAACATCAGGGAAAAAAGGAAGCAAAGCAGAGCAAGGAAAAAGATGGGAGAAGACACGGAGGAGAAGGTAAAGTGTAAGAAAGCGAAAGGAAAACCCAACCTCTACAACAATGAAGTGGAAAGAAGGGGACAGTGAGGCGCAAGAGAGAAAATACGAAATAGAGAGACAGACATACCAAAAACAAACCCCACGCACACCCACTGGCAAGGCGGGCAAGCACGGAAAGAAGGACAGGGCACGACGGGAACAAAACAGAACACTCAAGCGACGGGAGAAGAGCTCCGCCCATATCCAACTGTAAGTTCACCTCCCTGAGACCCAACATTCCGAGGCGCATCAGACTCCAACATCCTATTAAGATTAGAGCACAGGTAATGGGCTGAGCAGGTGGAGTAAAATACATTACAATACAAATGCAGGATACTACAGTAGGTTATGTATGTTTTGAGGCACATATTGAGTTTGATCGTAAAACTATTACATCACAGTAATTTTGAACAAGTATTTAGGATGTCTTAGTGACTTAATGAAAGAACCGACAGTGGAGATGATATGCAGGTTTTAATCTGGCTATGAGCAGTCCATAAATCATACACAGTGGAATAAAAAGCACAAAAGCCCTGTCTGAGCAATGAAGGAATCGAGATAGTATATGTGTTAGAAGATAGTTCGGCTGTGAAAGAATGTATCTTGAGAGAGAGTAACCCTCTCCTAAGAGAATTGTTTACGGAGGATTGTAGCTAAGTAGTTTGGAGTTCAGTGAATACCAGATTGGTCTGTGAGGGGAGCGCCAGGGGGAGAGTTGTAGTGACACATTATCATCACCTCTAAGGAAGCTGATCCACTCTTGCCACATTCAAAAGGATATTGCCTTGAAATTCTTCCAGTAAAATCAATTTGCATGCTAAAGTAAGCATTAGGTCTAGTAGGCGGCTATCACCCTCCGTTTTCAGTTGATTGTTAACGGGCCAAGGAGGATATATGAGAATTCCCGCATTGGAGTAATATTTAAAGTGTTACTAATGAAATCCAGTATTTTACTCGAAAATGTGTTTAAGATCGGGCATTAGAAAAGCATGTGTGCTAGATTGCCTTCATGTTCCTCACAGTTCCAGCAATTTGGACTAAGAATGAGTCCTATTTTAAAAAGTCTAGAGGGTGTCCAATATGATCTGTTAATAATCATATATTTAGTTTGTGATAAGGTTGGTGATATCTTGTTAGAGAAAGGTGATTTGTTAATGTAATCCCAGTCAAACATCGTATTCCTAGTGTTCAATTTCGGTTCCCATTTTACTTGGTTACCTGAGAGGGATTTGCTTAGATTGGGTAGCAAAAGCTTATATGTGCCTGAGACCATATGGCCGGATCGGAGTAAACGGCCTAATAAGTTAGGTAGAGATGGAGTTATCGCCTTAAGTGACTTTTTAGAGATCTGGACCTTGAGTTGCAGCAGTTTATTAAAATCCAAGTGTTTCAGGTTGAATTGATCCTGTAATGCTGAGAACGGTAATGGCGCAGAGCCTAAGTATATGTCTTTTAGTAGGAAAATGCCACAATTAGACCAATCTGACCAAAAGATTGGGGAGCCATTGATTTTGAAATTAGGATTGTTTCATAAGGAAGATTGGAGTCTTTTAACTTTACTTCCGATTGTAAATCTAGACGGAGGAGAGCAGTCTTTGTGTTTTGTATTATGTTCTTGGAATGTGGTAAGTATAATGTATGCATAGCTGCCATAGCTGCAAGAGGTGCATTATTAATGAGAGATCTTTCTATGGCAAGCCAAGCTGGTTCGTATGCTGGATTGCTAATGAACCAATTGGATCCCTGCTTACAGAGGTATGCAGCTTGGTAATTCCGATCCCACCTTTGTTTTTAGCTAGTTTTAGTTTCTTTAGTGAGATTCTGGGCTACTTCCCTTGCCATAGGAATTTATTTAAAGATTTGTCCATTTTGTTTCAAAAGTCCTCAGTTAACACCATCGGTAGCATACTACTAAGATAGTTGACTAACGGTGTAACCATCATTTTTAGAGTTTTTGCTCTGACCCACCAAGAGAGGAATTTAGGTGATCATGAGTCTAGAAGTGAATTATTTTTTTTATATAAGGTTTTCTCGTTGGTGTGTAAAGTAGTTATTAGATCGTTTGTAAATTTTAGCCCTAAATATTTAATGCACCCCTGTTGCCATGCTGGTCCGGATGAACCTAAAATGTCTTGATTACCAGATTGGTTGAGAAGTTTAACTTCTGACTTATCTTTGTTAAGGGAATATCCAGAAACCTCGGAAAATTGTTGGATTGATTTCATTAAAGCTGAAAAAGAGAAGTTAACGATAAGCACATCGTCAGCGTACGCTGCCAGTTTGACAATAGTGTTGTCAAAGGTGATCCCTGAGATGTCCTGATTCTCTCTAAGATGCTGGAGAAAAGGTTCTAGTGCAAGGAGAAAGAGTGGAGGAGAAAGAGATCAACCTTGCCAAGTACCTTGCATTAGATTGAAAGAGGAAGAAATCATACCACCCGCTCTGACTCTTACACTCGGTTTGTAATGCAAGGCCATAATAATTTTGATCAAATTGTCCCCAAAGTAAAAATTCTGTAGAACTGCACGTAGATATCTCCAGTCCACCTTTTCGGAAGTTTTTCGGCGTCTAGTGTGATCGCCACAGTGGGTGAGTTTATTAATTTAGCTTTTTCGATAGTAGTTTTGTGTTGTCACAGGATAGTCTGTGCTTTAGAAAGCCTAATTGTGAGGGGTGTATCAGTTTTGATATGTGTTGCTGGACACATTTGACGAGAATTGAAGCATAGGTCTTGCAGTCCAAATTTATCAAGGTGATCGGCCTGTCATTCTTCAGTAGAAGAGGATCTTTCCCTTCCTTGGGTAGTATTGTTATGATTGCTTCGACAGGGGTGCCTGTGACCTGGCCTGATTTGGAGAAGTGTGTATATAAATTTTAGCGAGTGACGGTATTAGGGACATGGAGAATGTTTTAAAAAATATTGGCATTGAACCCATCAGGGCCAGGTGCTTTACCCGTTTTAATATCTTTAATATCCCTAAGGATTTTGTCATCTGTGATCGGCCCATTAATAGATGTTTTTTCTTCCTCTGTGAGGGAAGGTAGTTTAATACTATTTAAAAATGTTTTGCATTTTGAGTCGTTAACTTCGGTGTTTTCCTCATATAGTTTCTGGTAAAACTCTTTAAAAATCTCAGATATTCTATCAGGGTTGGTAGTGATCTTATCGTCTTTGTCTTTCATGGAGTTACTGGCATATTTTTGAAGCTTGAACTTTAGGTAAGACGCTAGTGATTTGCCAGCCTTATTAGAGTCGCAAAGTTTAATGCTTTTCTGTTTATTAATACAGATTTCGGCACGTGTACTTATGATTTTGTTGCCGATCCATATTTCTAAGTGACACAAGTTACCTCTACATCAAGCTGCTGGCAGAGCGTTTCCATTGTGCTTTTTCAGGGCCCGCGTCACCTCTGTTAGCCGATTCTTCTCCCGCTGTGCGCTGGAGGAACCCCCTGGGCTCACTGCTTCGCGCATCCTCCTACTACACAGATCATCAGTCAGAGCGGCGTTTCTGCTCATCAGCGCTCCTTCTCGTTGTTTCTCCCTCACAGCGGTTGCTTTTCCTGTCAGGATCCCTCAAGGGCACCGTATATCCAAGGCTGTTAAATAAACTCCTCCCTTCACCTCAGCTCCTTTGAGCGGTGTCTCCGGATCCTCCTGACTGAGACTTTTTCTTCAGGGAGTGCCTGCCTCATATCAGTAGTTATAGAAAGAGGACTGTGATTTTTCACACGCTCTAACTTTGGAAAGCTTCTAATGTTGTACATAGCATTGAGCTCAAACTGAAATTAACAGTCTATTTTGCTGCCTACATTATTATTGAAGTGCAGTTGCTTATTAACTCTGTTTTTCCACAGGATTAGAGTTTTGTGCTTACTTTCATTCAGTGAGGAAAGTGTGTGGGGAATGTATTAGTTCATCTGCTTCTCTCTGGTTCGTTCTTGTTCATTATGGCAGCAGCAAGCATGAATCAACCCCCACATTTTCTTAATGACTTAGGTGAGCCGAACATACCATGGCGAAGGTGGCTAGGCATTTTCAAGTCTTATCTCATAGCCATAGGGGGAAATAATTTTTTATCAGTAAGGAAGCAGCACATATTACTGCACAATTTGAGCATTCATGGTAGGAAGGTGTATGAGGACATAACAGTCACCGACGTGGATGAAGAGATAGAGGGAGAGGAAGCAGGGGTAGATGTATATGATTATACATTAAGAATATTGGAGACACACTTTAAAGAGAAAGTCAATGTAGTTTTCGAGAGGCATACGTTTTTCAAAAGGGACAAAAGGAAAGATTAGAGAGTTACAGCATATGTAGCTGTTTTAAGGGGCATGTCAGCTACCTGTGAGTTTGGCACTCTTACTGATTCCCTTATAAGGAACCAGATTGTCAGATGTACTAACGATCAAAAAATACAGGAGAAACTGCTTATCAGAAACCCTGATTTAAATGAAGCCATCAGTATCACTAAAGTTATAGAACATACAGCATTATGCAGAATGGAGATGAAAAAGGTGTCAGAGTTGGACAAAGAGAAGGAAGAAGTTAAAATGCTGGTTAGTGAAGATGCGATGTGTAAGATCAGTGAGAGAAACAAGGAACTTCAGCGTAACAAACAGGAAAACGTCCGATGCTACAGGTGTGGTAACCATACTCATTTAGCGAATAACCTCAAGTGCCCAGTGAGAAATGTGGTATGCAGGAAATGCAATGAAAGAGGCCACTTCGCCAAGGTGTGCAAAACAGCAAGTGAGAAAGTACATTGGATAAATAGTCCTGACCCCAAAGGGGACGAGAATAAATACTTAGGGGCATATTATCGAGGAACGCGTTAAAAATTATCGCCGGTTTAGCGGCAGAAAACTGCTGCTAAAGCGGCGATAAAGGGCTTGATAATATGCCCCTGAGAATTCCAATAGAAGTCCATGTTCTGGTGTGAACATGGGCTTCTATTGGAATTCTCCAGGGCATATTATCAAGCCCATTATCGCCGCTTTAACTGCAGTTTTCTTCCGCTAAACCGGCGATAATTTTAACGCCGTCCTTGATAATATGCCCCTATGTGTTTCAAATTAAGGAAGTGGAAGTGGAGGAACCTGTACAATATCCCACTTGTTATATAACTCTTGAGGGGGTCAGTATCAAGGTGTCCGCTGACTCGTACTCACCTCATACTCTTATAGAAGAGAAACTGTTTGAGAAAATGTTTAGCACACATAATCTTGTTGTGGAGTCTGCTGACATTCATCCTGGTGGGTACAACAGGGAACCCATTCCTTTAGTGGGCATGGTAAGAATGAGAATATCCTTCAAGGGAAGACACACAGTAGGAAAGGTATCCATCACAAAGAAGGGTTCCAGTTTATTGGGGTGGAAACACCAAAAGGAACTTGGCATCACTCTCGATCCCAACAACATTGATCAAGTGTTATTAGTTGAACCACCGTAGGTCGGCAGCAACATCACTAAGGAATTCCCAGAAGTGTTCACTGAGCAACTGGAAGATAAAAAAAATATGTGCACAAGATCACGCTCAAAGAGGGAGCGGTCCCTGCGATTCACAAAACCAGATCAATTCCCCTCCTTATGAGAGAACCCTTTAAAGGCAGAGTTGCATCAAAATGGCACAACTAGGGGTAATAAAAGAAATTGAGAACTTAGAGTGGTTGGCGCCTATTGTTCTTACCACCAAGGACAATGGAAAGAACATTTGCCTTTGTGTAGACTTAAGAGACCTCAACGCCAACATATGGGCAGACAGGCATCCCTTATCAAGAACACATGAGATGCTGAGTACCATACAGGGCGCAAAACACTTCAGTGTCTTAGAATTATCCTCGGAGTACCACCAAGTTACTTTGTATCCAGATTCCCAAATGTTGACTGCATTCACCACTCCGTTTGGTAACTTTACATTTTTGAGAATGCCACTTGTACTTGCATCAGCTGCTGCGGCATTCCAAAGAATAATGCAGCACATTTTGAGACAGAGTGTAAAGACTTTGTGTTTTCAAGACGATATACTGATGTATGGGTCCACTGAAAGTGAACAAAATTACAATCTTAGTAATGTTTTCAAGAAATTAAAGGAAGTAGGTTTCACTACCAAGGAAAGCAAGTGTACGCTTGGGGTAACTTCGGTGGACTATTTAGGTCACACCATTTCAGAGGAGGGAGTCAAACTCAAAGCCGATTTAGTTGAAGCTGTACGCAGAGCCCCTAGACCTACATCTAAAGATGAGATTAAGTCCTTCTTGGGACTCGCAGAGTATATGGCTAAGTACATAAAGAATTTCTCTGTCCTCACCCAAACTCTCAGGAACTTACTCAAGAAAGGGTCAGTGTTTGGTTGGGAGGGTGAGCATGATTCAGCGTTTGAGGAGATAAAAAGGTCTATTGCCAATGCCCCCCACATTGGTAATTTCAGTGTAGAGAGGGAAACATTCCTTACCACAGATGCCAGCACCAAGGGTATAGGAGCCACACTGTCGCAGAGAATAGACCACCAAGAGAGAATTGTCGTGTTTGCCTCCAGAACTCTTACTAGTGCTGAAGCCAATTGCTCACCAGTAGAGAAGGAGGCACTGACTTGTTACTGGGCCATTACCCACTTTAAACTTTACTTGTGGGGTTTACCGTTTGTATTAAGAACGGATCACAAACCTTTACTGTCTCTGTTTGCAAAAAAAGAAATGGAGAACACCACACCTGCATAGCCAAGTGGGTACTGGGACTTCATACCTTCATCTTCAGTATAACATATGTCCCTGGTTGCAAGAACAGCGCTGCAGATTACTTATCTAGGTATCCTGTGGCAAAGGAGGAGAGCTGTGAGCTCATGGAGGATGCCATCTTGGAGGTTAGAGTAACTGCAGTGATACAGAGTCAGTGGGAGTCCATTTCTGAACAAGATTGTGAGCTCAAGGCAGTGAAAGGGTTCATTGTCACCGGATGGCCCCAGAGATGCAGGGATCTTCGAGAGGAACTACAGTGCTTCTGGAATGTAAGGGATGAATTATACCTAGAAGGGGATTTGATATTGAAGTCAGGCAAAATTGTCCCACCAGAAGGCCTCAGGGACCAAATATTGAATTTAGCTCATGAGGGGCATCATGGGAGGAGTCTTTCTAAGGCTAAACTCCGATTTGATTACTTGTTTGTAGTGAAGTATAGTATAGTAAAGAGTAAGAGAGTTGGATACTTCAACTGATAGGTTTATTAGCCACAGCTGCTGCAGTCCCAGAGTAACTGTCTCACATGGAATCTCTCCACTACAGCTTCATCAGTACATTCCACATTCCAATGACATAGCACCATGTCATTGGAATGTATACCAGATCACCACAATATCTCCCTTCTTTACAATAAATGAAACAGAAACGCATTACATAGAACGACATAGCATAATACATCAATACATAAATAAACATCTGATAATTAATACAAAAGGACATCAATCACGATATCTTAAAGGCTTCATTACATTCCGCCTGCTAGTTCTACGCTCAAGTTCAAGATAAGATGAACCCTTGGATTCAGAACCAACAATGTCAGAAGAGATGGATGAAGGAACATGAGAATGCAAAAACGGTTTGGGTGAAAGACAAGTATCATTTGAAAGAGCATCATGACAATCCACCTTCACCACCCGTCCCCTGTTCCACCATTCATTTCTGCTAGTTTTCACTGCATTCCTAGTCACAACCTCAACTCTGACAGCAGGTTTAAATTTAGACATTCCCTTTGGAACATGATTAGGGTCCTTAATGCGAACCCAATCTCCTACACATAGTTTACTTTCAACAGGCCTAACTCTGTGGGTAGTATCGTAATGATTTTTCATTTTACTTTGAAAAACTTCAACTTTTGGTCTTACAATTTTGTCCATATTTAACAAATGATCACTTTTGTGTTGACACTCTCTCAACCAAGCAGGGCACAACTTTGAGGCAGGTGGACGTCCTCGCAACAATTCAAATGGTGTGATACCTGTTACAGCATTTGGACAACATCTATGTGACCACAGCATTTCTTCAACAGAGTTGCAAACATCAAACTTGTTTTGAATTGCCCATTGTATACACTCAACTAATGTGCGATTCATTTTTTCTACCAGACCATTGGCTTGTGGATGGTATAAGGCAACACATTTTTGTCTGATAGCATTGTTACTAAGGAAACTCTTCATTTCCTTAGAAACAAATTGGACACCGTTGTCCGATACAATTTCTTTGGGAAAACCTTCCCTTAAAAACAGGCCTTTCAAGAACTTGACAACGCTAACAGTATTAGGTTCCTCTACAAATTTCACTTCCCACCATTTGCTGTAATAATCTACCACTACAATAGCAAATCTTAATTTACGTGGAAGCGAACCAAAAGGACCTATAAAATCTATGGCGATCTTTGACCAAACCGTGTTAGGTAATTAAACAGGTTGTAATGGAACTACTTTTGTCTTAAGACCTTTGTCACTAGAAGCACAGATAACACATCCCCGCACACTTGCTACAATGGCAGAGTCCATTCCGGGCCACCAATAGCTGTCTCTAATTTTCCTTTTGGTTATAGGCTGACCCAAATGACCCTCATGACCATAAGAAATAATCCTTTCCCTTAATGATACTGGTGGAATGAACTTATCACCCCGTACAAGCATCCCCTTATCTTCAAAGGATAGTTCGTCTGCCACTTTGAAATAAGGTTGTAAATTTTGAGCCAGATTTTTCTCTTTAGGCCACCCACTCATGACGTACTCCCTAACACTATCCAGTTCCATATCTTTTGAAGATTCATCTAACCATTCACGTTCATTAAAAGTGGTGTCATGACAAATATCGATACATGCAATTAAACACTCTTCATCGATTTCCTCACAATTCTCTTGATAATCAGTGAAACTTAGGGGTGAACGAGATAAATAATCTGCCCTTATGTTTCTACCGCCTGGAATGTATTCAATTGAAAAGTTATACTGCAAAAGTTTTGAGCTCAACCTTGCTATTCTAGGGGTGTGATCTTTAATTACAGTCCCACTTAGAATGCTAACCAAAGGTTTGTGATCAGTTTTGAGTACAAATTTCCTTCCCCAAATAAAACATTTAAATCTTTCCACAGCCCAACAACAACTCAATAGTTCTTTTTCAATAACAGAGAAAATCTTTTCATTCAACCTCAATGATCTTGATGCAAACCCAATTGTTACTTCAGTTTTCCCTTTCATCTGAGCAATGGTAGCACCAAGACCGTCATTGCTGGCATCCACAGTAATAATGCATTCTTAAGAAGGTTCAAAAGGTGCAAGGACTCCGGCAGAAATGATTTCTTTTTTCAACCCTTCAAATTCCACTTGACATTTCTCTTCCCAAGAGGCCACATTCTCTTTTGACTTAGGCGTAGGCGCTTTAGTGATGGCATCTACTAAACCAGGTCTAGGTTCCACCCCTTTTTCCGAAATTACATGACCTAGGTATTCAATTTTACTCTTTGAAAACTCACATTTACCCCGATTGGCCACAATACCAAACTTTTTTAATCTCTCTAATACATCATTCATACGTTTGTCATGACTAATCTGATCTTTCCCCGCTATTAAAATGTCGTCCTGGAAAGTCACTACCCCATCAATACCTTTCAGTACATTCTCCAACACACGTTGAAAAACAGCCGCAGCCGATGCAAGACCGAAAGGCATTCTCTTAAATTGGTAGGAACCCATAGGAGAAATAAAAGCTGTTAAATGGCGTGAAGATTCCTCAAGTACCACTTGATGATATGCAGATGCTAGGTCAATTTTTGAGAATAACCTAGAACCTGAAAATGTACTTATAATATCGTCAATCCTGGGCAAAGGGTGTGAATCAACCCAAATTACCTTTTTGAGACACCTTAAGTCAACACACACTCTCAATTGCCCATTTTTTTTTCTTGCGATAACCAATGGACTTAACCATAAGGATGATTCTATTGGCTCTATTACACCATCATCACACATTTTTTTTAGAATGTTGTCCAAGTCTTCACGTACACTGAAAGGTACATTTCTCAATTTGTGTTTCACAGGGGTAACACCCTCTTTAACCTTAATCTTGTGTTTGAAACCATTGATTTTGCCTATCTTGTCACCAAATACAGTAGGAAACTTCTGAACCCATTTGATGTTATTCTCACTTCTTGCAACAGCCTCTCTATTTTCCTCACAATCAGTCACTAATGAAACTTGTACATCTCTCCCGGATCTGAGCGTCATCCCAAAAAGACCCTGGTGATACCATCCCAGAATATTTAAACCTTTCTTGGCCACATATACTTTTCCAAAAATGCTACGATCCTTGAATTTTAATTGACACTCAAAATATCCTGACAACTCAATTTTTCTTCCATCATACGTGACTGGGTTCCTATCTGGAGGAAACAACTTGTGTTTACCCCATACTTCATCATACAACTCATCAGTAATCATCGTCATCCTAGCACCAGAATCAATGAGAATTCTAAGATTTTTGCCATCTACCTCAATGTGTTCATACGTATCTACACAATCAGTCTCCTCATCTTGTACTACAACAATCATGTCTCTGACTCCTCTTGGGAAAAAGGGGGTGGTGATGGACATAGTTTCTGAATGATGCAGAATACTCTTACCAAGTCAAGAGATCATGGTTTTAATCCATCACCGTTTTTTAGCTCACTGCACCATCCCAGCTCAGAACCAGGCTACATGCAAATTAGTCTGTACCTGTCCCAGTGCATGATGGGAACAGGGCAAACCAAAATACCAAGCCAATTCTTATACTGGGAAGGAAACAAGCTTCCGGGGACCGGTTTCTGGCATCACAGCCTTCGTCGGCCCGGCTTGCCTGAATCCTGATGGTGCAATGAGCAAGGGACTCACGTCTGAGCATACCCTCCCACACTGACACTGACTCCTCTTGTGCAGTTTTGTTCCTCATCTGAACTATCAGATACATCTCCATCTTGCATTGCATTAATTCTGTCTCTAGGCGTCTGACAAACTTTTGCAAAATGTCCAATTTTGTTACACATTTTGCACTTCACATTTTTTGCCGGACATGGTCTGCTGTTAAGTCCATGTCTATTATTACTTCATCTAAAACAAATACTCTTTTGTTGCATAAAAATTATTCTTTGACTCTTTTTTCTTTGTATATTTTTAAAAATTACTATTTTGTTTGGAAACTGTACTCTCATTCATATTTTGTTTTGCCATAATGCTTTCTTTAACCACAGACACACCACTAGTTTCTTTGCGAGTAAGTTCCCTAAGTGCCTTCCGTGACACCTCTATCCCCTTTACTATGTCTATAGTTTCAATCAGATTTGGATTTCTCAAGGTAAGAAGTTTCTCTTGTACCTTTTCATCCCAACAACGCACTACAATTTGATCTCGTATGAGCTGGTCTGTAAAGTTTTCAAATTCACATTCAGCAGCCAACATACGTAACACTGCTACATATGTATCTATAGACTCATCCTGCAACTGCTCTCTTGTGAAAAACTTATGTCTATTAACGATTAAACTGGGTTGAACATCAAATTGTTTTTCTAATTTCTTTACAGCTAATTCAAATTCATCCAAATCCTCATGACCCGGGGGAGCGACATAAGGTGGAAGATGTTCATAAATAGATTGACCCTCGAATCCCAAATTGTGTTCCAACAGAAACCTCTTACGTTCAGGTCGATATCTATTACCACCTATAGCTCCTAAATACTTTGTAAAAGCCCTATACCAATTTCTCCACGGTACAGGTGGATCTCCAGGAGTTTGAAGAAAAGGAGGTGGAGCACCAACATTTTGCATATTTGCCATTGCGTTATTATTTTTTACAGTATCACTATCCAATTTGTGAATAAGATATAAATTTTACCTAAATTACTAAATTAAGGCAATTAAATATTTCTTAAAATGAGAATACATTTTTTTTCCCATTTCAAAATACATAAAAAAAAATAAAATAAATAATGTCATATGCCCCAACGTGTGCACATCACGGACGTGCACTTTCTTTTCAAAAAGTTCTTTAATATTTTATGCACATTAGTACATTTTTGTTGTGTTGCTCCCGATGTATCCTTAATTCCTTGTTGGAGAGAAAAATATATATATATATATAAAAGGAATGTGAAAAGAATAATTAAAAAAATTGTTCTTGTTATTCTTTTCTTTGGTATCGAATTTATTTTGAGTTTAAAATACCCAGTATGTGTCTTTGAGTCTTACACAAAGCAACTTCCTTTTTGCTTCCTTAAAGAAAAAAAAATACAGTCAACATTCTAGTTGTTGTGAAATTTTTGTTGGTCCTTCTTCTGTGTTCATTCTTCTTCTGTCTTCAATTCGCTTCTTTTTTTTTTTTATTCGGTTTGGACCAGTAAAACAAAAAGGACACACTTTGTTATGCCCTGGTTGAAGGCAGAAGAAATAAAAGTGAGTAATTCTTCTCTTCTACTGTACTAAAGATACAATTCTTTCCGTGTTGTACACATGCGCGCTGAAAACAACTTTAATTAGGCTTCCGTGTTAGCCTTAACGCGCATGAACGAACTCAAATCCATTCGTTTCCTTGACATTCGCACCAAAAGCTGTTTGTGTAGCGTATCCCTTCACGCTTCAGTAGACACAAGGCTTGATTTATTTTCACTTTACAGAAACCACTTTGGATTTCCCTTCACACATTGGTGAATCTAGATGATGGGCTTGACATTAGCGCGCGGTTGAAACGAAGCTAATCTCGTGCTTGTAGAAGAATGATGTTAATCACGCGCTTCCCTCGCTGCTTTGAACAAAGGCTACCTCGCGCTTGGAAATGCACGGACGAGATGTTTACATTCAAACCTCCATTTAATGACTGCTTCGTGTTTCTCACTGCTTCGTGTTTCTCACAGACGAATCACACGTTTATACTAAACTCCTCATTACTGATTGTTAATTTGAGTTTCAATATATATTGCGTGATGCCTTGCTCGAGCGCTGTCTTAGATACTCCAGACTGTCACTTTCATTAAACGTAGAGAATTAATGATAACTACTCTTCTTTTCCACAAAGACCTGAATAAATCGATACTTTTTAAATGCGGAGAGTTAATTTGCTTGAAATATTCCAAATACAAAAAAAATTCTTTTAAGTTTTGTAAATAGCTTTAAGTCTTTGAGAAAAACTTTATAATTTCTTCTTTAACTTCTCTGCGCTTAGTAGAAGTTGACAATCTCGCGCTTACTTGTCAAGTATAATTTCAAATATACAAGCCTGACTTTTCTTTTGGGTGCGATGTCTTGTTCTCTGGGCTGACTTCCTTTTCTTGATTTCTTCTGTAAATGAATGTTGCTTGATGCGTGGATCCTTTGCTGTGGCTAAAAAGTCGCCAAATTGTAGTGAAGTATAGTATAGTAAAGAGTAAGAGAGTTGGATACTTCAACTGATAGGTTTATTAGCCACAGCTGCTGCAGTCCCAGAGTAACTGTCTCACATGGAATCTCTCCACTACAGCTTCATCAGTACATTCCACATTCCAATGACATAGCACCATGTCATTGGAATCAATCAATCAATCAAAGAAATTTATAGAGCGCGCTACCTACCCGTAGGGTCTCGAGGCGCTTGGGGGGGGGGGGGGGTGCCGCTACTGCTCGAACAGCCAGGTCTTGAGCTTCTTCCTGAAGGAGAGGTGGTCTTGGGTCAGGCGCAGGTCGGCCGGGAGGGAGTTCCAGGTCTTGGCGGCCAGGTAGGAGAAGGACCTTCCTCCAGCAGTGGTTCTGCGGATGCGTGGGACGGTGGCGAGGGCGTGGCTGGCGGATCGGAGGTGGCGTTTGGGAGCGTAGAAGTTGATTCGGTTGTTGAGGTAGCTCGGGCCTTGGTCTTGGAGAGCTTTGTGTGCGTGGGTAAGGAGGCGGAAGGTGATTCTCTTGTTGACCGGGAGCCAGTGCAGGTCTCTTAGATGTCCGGAGATGTGGCTGTGACGTGGGATGTCGAGGATGAGTCTGGCTGAGGCGTTCTGGATGCGCTGGAGTCTCTTCTGGATCTTGGCGGTGGTTCCGGCGTAGAGTGCGTTGCCGTAGTCCAGTCGGCTGGTGACGAGGGCCTGGGTGACGGTCTTCCTGGTCTCTGTGGGGATCCACCAGAAGATCTTCCGAAGCATGCGCAGGATGTTGAAGCACGATGAGGAGACGGCGTTGACTTGCCTGATCATGGAGAGGGAGGAGTCCAGGATGAAACCCAGGTTGCGTGCGTGGTCTGTCGGTTTGGGTGCGGTGCCCAGGGCGGGGGGCCACCAGGAGTCGTCCCAGGCGGAGGAATGTATACCAGATCACCACATTGTTCCCCTTCATGGAACACCTCGTGGAAGAGAAAGTCCGAGATTATCAGGCATGTAGTCTTAGTGACAAAACAAAGTGTATCAGGCGTGCACCCCACATCCCTGTAGAAGAGCCAACGGTCCCGTGGGACAAATTGGATCTGGACATTACAGGACCTCTACAGGCCATGGGTCCCCAGGGAAATAACCTTATTGTATTTATTGATTATTTCTCACACTAGATATATCACACATTTGTCAGTATTGTTAATACTAAGACCCTCACTAATTTCGTAACTGAGCTATTCTCCAGGGAGGGCATCGCCAAGACTATCATCACAGACAATGGTGTCCAATTAGTGTCTGAAGAAATGAGAGACTTTCTTTAAGATCTTTCTGTGTACACCTTTGTATTGCCCCAAGGCCAACGGCAAAGTTGAAAGGGCTAATAGAATGTTGAAAGAGTTCATTCAGTTGGCGGTGGCCTTAGGGAAAACCATAGAGTGTACTGTGAGAGACATGTTATGGTCATACCACACTACCCCCAATGCCATAACTGGTATGTCTCCATTTGAAATATTGAGGGGGAGAAAGGCTGGATCCAAGTTTTCTCCCAGTTGGCTGTTCAAGAAAAAGATGATCACCTTTGATCCTGAGGAAGCGGGAAGAACGGTGGAAATTCAACAAAAGGTGCACAAAAACACTTACGACAAGAAGTGGGGTGCCAAAAGGAAGTTTTGGAAAACAGGGCAGTGGGTACTTATAAGGAAGCCCCACGTGGCAAGCAGCAAAGGGGATAGATTCTATGAACCAGAGAACATAAAGCATGCCAAAAACAATGTAGTGGTTCTGGAAAATGGTAAAATGTCGAGCACAGACAGAGTTACTGAATGCCCCTTAATCTTATTCCCTCCGAGAGAAGGGAGGAGGAATCAGTTGAAACTCAGTGTGGTACAGGGATAGAGAAAAAGGTCTTTAGACCTCTGTGTCCTCTCAGGTGGCAGAAGGATTTCGTAAAAAACCTAGTTTAATGGCAGCTGTTTTTTCAATTTTTTGCTTTTCGTATCTCTTGTGAATGTTATGAGACATTGTAACTGCATTTTCCTTGTAGTTTTGTTGCTAGTTATTGTTTTTCACTTCTTGTGTACTTTTCTGTCCCCTTGTACTTTTTTCTTTCTTTCTTTCTCTCTCTTTTCTTCATCCTGGTCTAACTCTCTCTCCTCCTTGCTTTCCTCTTCTCCCTGTACTTCCTTTGGGGAGGGAGATGTATTATATTATCACTTGGTCTCTTCCTTTCTCCCACCCCTCTTCCTTTCCCCTGGTTAGCCTCTCCCATGGAGCCCTCAGGTAGAGGCAATTTAGAATGTTGATGTGCCCTCACTATTGACAATTGAAATACACAATGACATGGGTTATATCTGGCTGATTTACCATCAGCCGTAAAACAAATACATTATTTTTCTTTAACAATTTGGGGAGTACATATTCTCGGTCTATTGTGTGCAGATGTCCTGATATCATGAGATTACAATGAAGTGGGATTGCAAAGTAAACTGTGTAACTATTGTAAAGCAAATCACTTTACAGAGAAGGAAGTGCAGGAAGTAAACTTGTAAGAATTTAGGTTTGTATTTCACAAGGGATCTAAAGTGAATTCCTTAAAATTAGTGCTTTGTTGTCATCAGGAGCATTAGGTAAATGTAATTATGAATATGGAAAAGGGATATTCTCTTGCCCCATTACTTACAGCACCCTGATGCCTTACGGCTCAGAAATATTGTGTATTGATCCCAGAGACTCCTGGGAGAATATAGAGAGTAGTTATATGAACAAACATCTAAATTCACCTTTAAAAACAATGGTATAGTTTGTGTCACTGCTATCGCAGGAAATTCACGAGTTGACATGCCCCAAATATCTTAGACTCCTACGTCTCCTAGAGGCCCCCCGGCCGGAGAAGCCTACAGAACGCTGAGCATCTTCACATCCACACAATGGTCTTGGTATCACATGAGGTTGAGTGGGTAAGGGAGGGGGGAGTTGGGAGGTTGGGTTTTCTGCTGTTTTCTTTTTTCTTTCTGCTTTTTGTGTTTGCATCAATTACAGCACGGAATTATGTTTGTATCGCCCCTCAGTGGTTTTGCGCCCCTGCAGACTAAAACCTGCTGCTGTACTTGTTGGTTATCTTTGAAAATGTCAATAAAAGATTTAAACCATAAAAACAATGGTATAGGGAATTAGATGTGAACAAAATCAAACTTCTTGATCAGAAACAAAGGTGTTCATATGCTGTGATTCAACTATAAACAATTACAAAAAATGCCATTTGCTGTAAATTAGCATGAAATACATGGACCTACGTAAACCTTTCCCAGCTACATTAGTTTTTAATAGATCCGCCCTATGCCTAGAGTGGCACCTCGCCTCAAAATCCTACCATACAAGAAAAAAACCATGGTTGGCCCATCCTTCTTTGTTCAAGCAGCCAAACTATGGAACTCTTTATTCCCGAACATAAGATCCACGGATAACCACCTTATCTTCAGGAGACTACTCAAGAATTGGCTCATCCCCACATAACCACCATACACAAATATAACTATACTATTGAAAGAGAGCATAAAGATGTGGAAATTCTCTGATGTTGATCTGTCAGGTATGACGCTTAATTGCTCAGATGACACAATGACCATCATGTGGGGTTGAATCCTTTCTGATAGAATCTTAGCTAGGATTTTGGCATCAAGGTTGTTTAATGAAAGCAAGCAGTAGGATGAACATTGTTTGGCTGGTCACCCTGGCTTCAAGAAGACAGTAATAATGATTTCCTGCAATGTTGTGGGGCAATAGGGTGCTATCAACAGTTCAGACCTCAAGGAAGACCTCCAAAATTCTAGGAGTTAGGATGGCTGAGTATAAAATTCAGATGTTAGCGCTTCTTAACCAGGGTCCTTCTCACCTGCCAATGACTTGACAACTTCACCGATCTCTTCTTCTATGACGGGCAAGTGAAGAGGTTCTTTTCATGTATTTCAAACCATGCAAGGGTAACGTCTACCAGGCATTCATTAGCAGAAGACTAGCTATCCCCGCATTCCCCTGATATAATGTAGTGCAGTAGTCAGAGAAGCTAGATAAGATGTTGTGATTTAGAGTTTGTCTTCACCCTACTGTACAATGTATATCTCTAGAGGCGCATGAGTGAGTGGTTTAGTAGTCTTTCTAGAGGGGAACTGGGGACCTGACCCTCCTCATAATGAATAGCTCTAGAGTATTTACCCAGTAGCTTCACCTTACAATCCACCTCCTCTTGGAACTTAAGTGGGACTCAGTGATGCAGATCTGAAACAGCAGGATTGTATGCTCGCACATAATTATTCTTTAACCATTTTAGTTGCATGTCTAGTTATCAGAGAGTGTTTTAGATTGAGTGCAATATGCCTGAATTTATGGAGATGCAAAGGCCCTGGTTATAAGCCTTAAGGGCTTTGCAAAGAGTAAAGTAGATGTACTGGAATAACTATCACTCTAGGATAATCTTATTTGACATATGCTGGCATTCAAAACACAATTGTGGTTACTGAAAGCTGGGCTACAAGAGTCCTTACATCTTTCATACAATTCTGATACCAACTGAAGCTGGAGTTATGTGTCATCATTCCTGGTTGGAGAGTCACTGCACTGCGAAGGGGTTTCATTGTGTTGTGAGTTATTGGGAATGCTCTTTTTCAGATCAGAGAGTGTAGTTTTAGGAACATTACAGAAGACTGGTATCCCATTATATATAATGTGCAATGCATCTGGATAAAGGATAGCATTATCAAGGCCTATTTATTGCAGTCTTAGGGGGTGTGAAGGCCCTGAACGCCTCTTGAACAGACAAGATGTAATCTGAAAAGGAAGAAACACCGCTTCCTTCAAAGTTTACATCCCACTACTCCAGAACCAGGCTCAGCACAGTGTCCAAATCTCTGTAGTTCAAGAAATGTGCAATGATGGGTTCTGGGGGTGCCCCTGGTGAGTGTGTGCATTGAGGGATCTTTGTGCATGCTCTATCAAAATTACAGGAGAGGGGATTTCAGCTCCAAAGATGGTTGTGAGCAGTTCTTCTACATGCACTTCCATTTTGCCCAAATTGGAGGGCTCGGGCCGACCAATGATACGAAGAGTTCAATGATATGCAGAATATTACTGCACAAACCCGCCTCCAAGTCCTTGTTTTTAGCGTGGACAGCCTACAGTTGTTTCTCCAGTTGTTATACCGTTTTTGAGTGTGTTACAGAGCAATCTTGGAGTTCAGATAAGCGTTACTCCGCTTCTGACACTTTTGTGGCAAATCTATCCAAGCTGTTTTGCATAAGATCCTCTCAAGAGGTAAGAGTGTCAATTTTTTTACAAATGTATTTCAAGCAACCCTGCATCTCCAACTTGAGGACATGAATGTTTGGTGGCCCCAGAGGTTTTTTCGGACTCATTAGGCATGTTACCCCTCTGTGGTCTTTTGTTCTTGAACGTAAGTCTTGGCTGTATATTATCTGTTTTACCCACACTGACATGCGATGGGCAATGGGCAAGTATGCACCAATGGAAGTAGCATGTAGAGTAGAGTAGGTTACATGCAACGGCAGAATAGCATGTAGGGTAGAGTAGATTACATGCAACGGCGTTATGAAGTGCCGGTTCTATTTACTAGTTTCATGCACCATATCCAAGTGGAAAGTGCTATTCAAGCTGCATTAGCACAGATCTGATTATTATTTAAAAAGGTTCGAATGTACAATCTGCTGTATTAAGGTGTTGTGAGGCCAATTAAGAAACTGAAGAGTCTTCCCTCTGAAACAATGGATTTTGGAGAGTTCTGTTCATGAGATGGTGAGAAAGACTAGTAGGCCCACAGCCAGTTGTCACAGTGATCATGCTCGCCAGGTGCCCCCTCAGGATCCAAGCGAGCACACATCTACACTGTCGTAACAGCTTAGATCAGGATCGCACAGTAGGGCAGAGCGGTCACCCCAGCCCCAGTCTGAGGTGGGGACACTCATAGCAAGGGACCTCAGTGGGTGACAGGGAGGCCCACTCCACGCTGATGGGAGTCAGTGAGCCGCTCAGCGGCAGCTCGATCAATTGTGCCCAAAAATGCACCCACACCAGGGCTTGCAAATCGTGGAAATTAAGTGTCCACAGCTAAGGGATCCATTAGTGCCTTTCTTACAGGGTCTGCAGTGCCCTGAATCTGCAGTCCAGCAGAGGGGCTCCTCAGTGCCGATTTCTGGCAGTGGAGGTGCCCACGAGGGCCGCCAGGGCTAGAAGGCGTGTGCAGGTCGGGAGGGAGAGCGAGGTGCACAGCTTCTGTCACTCTGATGAAGCCCTTCAGGGTTACTCAAAGCCCCTTGTTACAACCCTTCTCTTCCAGAGTGGTCAGCATTAGCACCCTGACAAGGGTAGAACCTGGGTGCCAGTAGCAGCTGCAGTGCAGTGGGGAAGTAGCTGAGTCAAGAGGCCCACCACACTGAGCAACGAACCAGGTAGGCCGCAGGTCTTCAATCAGGGACAGGTGGTCTCCAGGCAGCCATGTCCTCCCCAAAAAGCATGAGCCCTCCAGATGGCCATGTCCTTCTGAAAAGGCATCAATGCATTCTACGTGCTCCTGGGGTCATGAGGGTATGTTGCTCAAGTTATTATGAGTCCGTTTGGAGAAAGATTATGTTGGATTGTGGGAGGTTGTAGCAGAGCGTTTGGAGAATGATTATGTTGGATTGTGGGAGGTTGTAGCAGAGCATTGATAAAGTACAGTCGTCTTGGCCAATTCGCTCCAGGACACCCATTGGGATTGTTTATTCGTGTCTGTTTCTGACTTTTATGTTTCAGTTGATATTTTTATTTTGCAGGCTTTGTTTTTCCCTGCTGAACACTAACAGTATCAGTAACAATCGCTTGGTTTGGCAATTTGCTCCTATTGAAATTTGCTACGTGTAGAGCAAATTTAGGACTGTTGAACGATTCACAAAGAGTCCGATAAGTACTTGCATGCAAAACTCTCAGCATGTAGAAAGGCTCCACATGTGAAAATGTGATGTTTGTGCATAAGACACGTTCTTCTTGTTTCTCTATGACAAAATTATCTTTCCCCATGGTGAAACTCCTTTAATGGTAAATAACAAGATATATCAAGAATTGTCAAGGTACATCAACGGGGGTTTAAGGGAAAAATATTTAGAGACCACTAGGTTCCTAATCCCTTGATTACCTATAAGCTATAACAACAACAGAGAAACCTAGGGTCAAGAAACACGATAAAGCAAGTGGAACACTTATCTTGTTAATAATAAATCCCATCAGCCACCAGAATAGCAGCCCACATCATTTGGGATTAGATAGCCCTTTCTGAGCCCTCCAATAGATCAGGGCCACAGGCTGAACAAAACCTCTCTATCCATCTAAGATGAGGTGTCTGCCCTAGTTCTTAATGTAGCTATCTTGTGTATTAATGGTGGTGATGGAAGCAGTGCAAAAAAAGTGAAAAAGTGATAAAGTTAAAATCATCTACTGGGACAGAAAAAATGCTTTAATAGTATCTGTCCGAGTGACAAAGTTAAAACCAGTGTAGAGGCAGTTTTAACAAAATAACTGCTCGAGTCCAAGAAAACAGGGGGTCTACATGTTTCAGCCTAAAGATTAAATGATAATCAGGCTTTCGTCAGGACCTTCGTGAACTTATGCTACTGCTGTATATGTCAGTGTGATCCAAAATAAGTAAAACACACCAGTGAAATAAATTATATAACCTACTTGAAATAAGGATTTCTCAAATACTCTCCTTAAATTTTTCAGGAGTATTCTTTCGAATCCTAAAGAGAAAGGAAAATAGAGAAGTATACTCAGTCTAAATAATTATATTTAGAAACCTGCTTTATCAATATACAGTCATATTTAACAACTGACCAAAGTATTCATCGATCCACTTAGAACATGTAACTTTTACAGTGAACTAAATTATATTCATAAAAGAAGCGAACAAAAACCGCTTACCCGTCAAAGTACGGGGAATCGCCTCACCTCACCTGGCATCCGCTCAGATAAATGAGGCCCCGCTCTATGTAAAGACAAATGGTTAGGAGATAGTTCTCCAATTTGGAACCTTATGTCTTTATATTAAAACCACATCACACCTTCCTAGAATAGCGTCATACCAGAATGTCTTTCTATATGATTGTGTCACTGTTCAATACAAGTCACACGATAATGTTTGAGATGAACAGTTGAAACATGTCTAAAGAGCCAAGAAACAACCACACCTCGTATAGCATCATGTGTCTCTCTCGACAAAAGACTCTTCTATAGAGAAGTCTAAAATGTACCTCACATTTTGCATGCAAAGTCCCTGAATTATACAACCATTCAAAATCATGATCGTGTTAGAAAGTTTAAAGAAAAAGCGATCTTTTCACAATAAGTACTTTATGATCGCTTCCCTAGACAAATATGAAACTGGCAATCCATGTTAGTATCCTAATAAGAATCTAACGCAAGACAACAGGCCACTACATTGTCGAAACAAAGTCAAGCATACTCTAGGCTGGTGTTGTCTTTTATATGTATGACAATGGCATCAGAGTCTGTCCACTATATTCCACCTAATACGTGAATAGTTGTAGCCATATTGAGTTATCATATATTTCAATCATTCTGAGACACTACACAGTTTAAGCAGCGCTGTCTATTACAAAATGTATGGAAGTAATCGCCATTTTGAAACTAACTTGTCCGTCGGTACCTCGGAATTTTGCAGAGCAGGACAGGGAGGTGACCGCGCGCACGTTTCTCATGTATAAATACTGAAAATCTCAAACGCGCTCCGATACCCATGTCAACGTAATGCGACTTGGCATCATGGGAGTTGTAGTCTTGCCTGTAAGTGTGCTTATAACACGGGATCGTTATGATAACATATAGTCTCTTTCAAGAATTAGGAGGGTATTTAGCTTATTGTAGCTCATTTTCAAAATCGCGACTCATAAACTACGCTTGAGGATCACTAAGTTGTGCCATTTCAAATTCTCAATGTATGTAGAACATGTGCCAATCAGAATTGCCTACTTGTAATATCTTTTTTTCTTTTTCTTATAGTATAGTACCGTGTATATCAGAAATCATGCCACCCCTGGTTAACGAAATGGCTATTAATGGTGGACATGCATTTTACACATTATTCATACAATCTAACCAATTTAGTCAGAGTAAAAACTCAGGACAGCTTGTGTTGGCCAGGAGGAACGGCTCTCCATCTAGGTAGAATCAATGATTCACCGCTTATTCTTACTGGCATGAATTTATTAGAAATAATAAAACTAATAAAAAACCAACAATCACGTACCAACTAGATCTAGATCGGACAGGTAGCTGTGACTCCTAGTGTGCCATTTGACTCGCGCTCGCGCTGCAGTGTAGGCGCCATTGTATTTAGTGCGGTGGGGCAGACGCGCTGTGCATTGTCCTACATAATTTTAAACGCTCCCGTTTTTCTATCTGTGTTGTTTTTAATTTATCTTCTCCCTGTTTTTAGTCTGGGAATGCCCCCGTACCTGCACTGTTATAGTAGTAACACCGCTGCTTAGCGGTTCCGGTTCCGGGGTTTCAGGAAGCTGGGAGGGATTCTGGTCGCCATCTTCGAGTGGGACTGGGTGACACTGCTTGGGTGCCATCTTGAAGGTCCCAGTGGTACTGAGCACTCACGGACACCCTACTTAAGTCAGTCCCTCAAGCGCGCAGCGGTGACGCGCAGTGGGGGCGCCTTCCCTGCGCCTGAGTCGTGCCAGAGTCCTGCCCGTCTGTGCTCGTCCGCGCCGAGTCAGGGCTAAGGCAGGGCTCTGTTGTTTTGTTTTCTGGCTGTTGTATTTCTGCATATTTCTATATCATGTATACTAGAGACGTGTTGCTTCGTTTTCGTGACTCATTGCCTTGTACGCATATTCCGCTTCATCCTCTTTCTGGCCCTATTATTTGCCCAAATTGTGGTTTCAGACTTCCATCTCCTGTCCCTATCTTTGCATATGGGAAAGTCCTCTCAGGCTGCCCTGTTGCTATTGCGCCTCCTCTGGTAAATTCTCAGGACTCGCATATTTTTAAGGTTTGTCATCTTAATGTGCGATCTTTGGTCAAACACCATCAGGATGTGCATAGCTTACTTACGGACGCGGCCCCTGACGTACTGTTTATGTCAGAGACTTGGCTGCATGATGATGCTTCGGCTGAAGTGAACCTGGCTCTTCCCCCTGAGTATGTGATTTTTACCCAAAACCGCAACTCGAGAGGAGGTGGCATTGCGGCCGCTATTAAATCTTGCTATACATGCGTATGGGAAGTTATGGATATAGCTGGATGCGAAAGTGCTTTCTTTCGCATCTCGGTCAACCCACATTTTACTTTCTCTGGGCTACTTATCTACCGGCTTCCGGGCCCGGACGCCACTTTTAGATTAGCTCTCCCTGAAGCTGTCAGCACATTAGCCTTAAGTGCTGCTAACTTTAGCATCTTTGGCGATTTAAATCTTCATTTCGATACGCCTTTATCTTCTGCTGTTAGTAGTACCCTTGCTGATCTGGAAGCTCTCCAGCTTTTTAAGCTGGTTAATCATTGTACTCATGTTGGTGGACATATTTTGGACCCGATTTTCACCAATCTATCTGCGGCTAAAGTGCTGCCTCCCAGGCCTATGGCCTGGACTGATCACTATCTTATAGAGCTTCACCTTGTGATTAAAGATCTCTCTCAAAAAGCAATCTCGTCTGTGCTTCTTAGGCGTCCATGGAGAAAGCTGCAATTAGCTGATTTTCATCGGTTTCTTGATCAATATCCTTTGGGCCCTTTTTCGGATGTTGAGTCGGGATATGATCTTTTTTGTAATTGGCTGACTGGAGCCCTGGATTGTCTGATCCCAATTGCTGAGAGTAAACGCCGTCGTGTCGAACCCAGTCCATGGTACGATGATTCGCTCCGGCTCTTAAGGAAATCATGCAAACAAGCTGAAAGAGCCTGGCGTAAGTCCTACTCGCCAGATAGGAAAGCGATCTACCGTGCCAGGACTGGGATATATCATAGAGCGGTTAATAAAGCTCGGGCGGCCTATTACTCTCGTGAATTTAACATCAGCACCAATCCTACTAAATTAGTATTTAAGGTGCTTAAGGATCTTACTGCCAGTAGAGTGCCAGTCGCTGAGATCTGCTCTGCCTCGCACTGTGAGGACATGGCTGCCTTTTTTGTGGAAAAGGTTGAGGGCATTTATCGCTCCTTTTCTGTTTCATCTGTTCCTGTGGAGAAGCCGGAACCCTGCTCTATGACTATTTTGTCTTTGTCCTCTCTCCCAGTGCTTTCGATGGAAGAGTTTAATAAAATTGTGGCGAAAGTTAAATCCGGCTCCCCCAGGGACCCTTTACGACCTGCACAATTTAGAGAATCAGCGTCACTTTGTTTCCCTCCCTTACGAAATCTGGTCAATCTATCGTTGACGTCTGGTTCTGTCCCTGCCAGCTGGAAACAAGCTCAGGTGATGCCGATTTTAAAAAAACCTGCCTTGGATCCACTAAAGATGGAGAACTATCGCCCTATATCTCTTCTTCCGTGGGCTGCAAAACTTACTGAGGTTCATGTTAATATCATCTTATCTAACCATCTTCATCGCGCTAACATTTTGGATCCCTCGCAGAATGGCTTTCGACCCGGCCATAGCACTGAGACTGCGTTGTTATTTATGGTTGAGCACCTGCGTACCGTGGTCGACTCGGGTCAAACGGCGGCACTGGTGCTTCTCGATCTCTGTGCCGCCTTTGACACCGTCTCCCACGCTATCTTACTACAGCGTTTGGGTGAGGCTGGTGTTGATAACGTGGCACTTGAGTGGTTTCGATCATTTTTATCTGGTCGTACGTTTAGGGTTGTTACTCCTCCTTTTCAATCCAAACCCTACCCTATCGCTCAGGGTGTGCCGCAGGGGTCAGCGTTGAGCCCCACACTTTTCAACCTCTATGTGCAGCCGCTGGCTGCTGTCGCCAAGCGTTGGAACCTGACTATGGTGTCCTATGCTGACGACACGCAGCTGGCGGTTGCATTAAGTGGGGACTCCGACCTTGAGGCTGCCAAGTTCCGCGGAGGACTGAGCTCAGTGGCCCGCTGGATGACAGATAACCGCCTGCAATTGAACGCTAAAAAAACCGAAGTGCTCATTGTCAGCAAGCAGAGTCATCTATGGGGTGATCATTGGTGGCCATCTGAGCTTGGTTCAACTCCCCTTCCTGTTACTGAGGTCAAGAACCTTGGGACTTGGCTGGATTCCAAACTTAGTTTTGCCTGTCACACCAAGAAAACTGCTGCTATGTGTTTTGGGATTTTACGTGGGCTTAGACCTATTTTTAAATTCTTCGACGCTCCAACCAGACAGCTCATTGTTCAAGCTACGATTTTGTCTAGGTTGGACTATGCGAGCTCCCTCTTGTTGGGAGCTAATCTGGCCGAACTTTCCAGACTTCAACGCGTTCAAAACGCTGCCGCCAGGGCTCTGGTCGGCTTACCGAGATTCTGCTCGGCCAAAAATACCATTGTCAAACTGCATTGGCTCCCTGTTGTTCAGAGGATTAAGTTCAAATCTCTGTGCCTTGTGTTTAAAATTCTGAAGTACTCTTCTCCTCAGATTTTGGAGCATCTCATTTTGCCTTATGTTCTCTCGCGCCTTCTCAGATCCTCAGGCCATTATTTGGTTACTGTCCCGCGCTTTAAAAGAGCTAGAGCCGGAGGTCGCTCTTTCAGAGTTCTTGCTGCCAGGCTCTGGAATTCTCTTCCTGTTCATATCCGCGCAATTAACGATCTTTTTGCTTTTAGGAAGGCTGTTAAAACCTTCCTCTTTCCTTTGGAATCTTAGTACTGTTATGTTCTTGTTTGTGGCATCACTAGTGTCCGGTTCTCTGTCCTCTATAGCGCCGGGACGCCCCTTTGCTGGGGCAGCTGTGCGCTCTACAAATCCGGATAACATAACATAACATCTAGAAGGATACATGTCTTAGAGGTAGTCCTACATCAGATCTCTATTCACCAAAAAGCGGTGTCTCAATGAAGTAAATATTTCTATCACCCGTTATGTCTCCAGAATGTATAAAGGGTGGTGGCTAAGTATCTGTCCACTATAAAGGCATGTACACAGATCCCAAACCCTAGACCTCACTGTGTCAAGAATAGTCCAGTCAGTATCAACACCACAGTATTGTATTGTACACACTCATAGCTTTATCCTGCACCGCTGTGAACACTGCTGTAGCAGTGATCTAAAGTGCTACCCACGGTATATCGTCATTTAATCCCAGCGTGTCACTTTTAAGTCTGTAAATCCATTTTAGTTCTCTCTTGAACAGAAAGCGCGTGATGTCACTTATATGCGTAGGGATGTGTGGTTGTTCCAATACTATCCACTTCAAATCTTCAGCTTTGTGTTTATATGTAAGGAAGTGATTGGTTAATCTAGTTGCCTGTTTCTTACACCTAATATTGCTTTTATGTTCGCTGATACGTAACTTTATTTTGCGTGTTGTCATTCCAACGTATCGAAGCGAACATGGACAAGTGATGATGTAAATTACTTTTTATGACTTACAGTTTGTATGTTTTTTGAGAATCCATAGTCTTTCTGTCCCTATATCTACCTGTTTGGTATGTTGAGTCTGTGAACACACTGAACAGGAACCACAGGGAAAATGACCTTGCACTGCCGGTAAGTTTCACAGTGTGTTCGTTCTTACTAGTGTGGTACTTTTAGGTCTCGTGTGTACCAAGCTATCTCTTAAGTTGGTACCTCTTTTGTACGAAAAAAGCGGAGCTGGCAGAATGTCTGATCCAATGTTCAAAATCCGCCAATGTTTGCGTACACTCTTTTGTACCTTGTTTGTAGGGGTACTAAAAGTATGTACAAAAGTTAATCTGGTCAGGAATGGTTTTATCACAGGAGGCTCTAAAAGGGCCTCACGGTAGTTATTGGAAGCTCTTTTCCATGCTCTCTTTACCAGATGTGAAGGATAGCAACGCTCTCTCAGTTGTACAGACAAATTTCTTGCATGTTTTTGAAAATTAATTGGGTCAGAAAAATTTCTCCGTATCCGCAGAAATTGGCCCACAGGTAAATTTTCTCTCAGTGCTTTAGGATGATGACTTTCGAAGGTGAGTAGTGAGTTTATAGCCATTGTTTTTTTTATAAAGCTCACTACCTAAGTATCCTTGAAATGGATATATACATATATCCAGGAATGGCAAACGCTCCTTGGTAAATTCCACCGTAAACTTAAGAAAAATATTCTGTTGGTTCAGCCACTGGTGAAAAGTTTTAATGTCAGATGCTGTGCCTCTATAGATGACTAAAATATCATCTATATATCTCTTCCACAGCAATATCCTTTCACGGAATGGGTTGCTGTGGGTGAGAACATGATTCTGTTCAAATTGATGGACATACAAATTAGCTAACGATGGAGCAAAAATACTGCCCATCGAAGTACCTGAGATTTGGAGATAAATATTATCTTCAAATCTAAAGAAATTCTCAGTCATAGCTATTCTTGCACATTCTAGAATAAACAATATTGGTGTAATCGTGTCCATGTCTTGTTTTCTTTGTTCCAAGAGATCTCGAATAGTATCAAGAGTTTCTCCTTGTGGAATGGAAGTGTATAGCGATTCTATGTCAAATGACACTAAGTAATCCCTCTCTGTATCAAATGGTGTCTCAGATAGGAGTCTAAGGACATCCTTAGTGTCTTGTAGAAATGTTGGCATCATTTAGGAAGAAATCTACAAAAGTAGACAAAGGCTCTAATAAAGAGCCTATTCCTGAAATGATAGGGCGACCAGGTGGAGGTATCTGCGTCTTATGAATTTTGGGTAAAGTATAAAAATGAGGCATGACAGGATATTTTGTCAACAGAAAGTCAGCCTCATTGGACGTTATCCACCCTTCTGTCTTGGCCTCTTCCACTAGATTCTGAATTTCGTTAGTGAGTCTAGGTGTTGGATCGACAGTGGCCCTGATCTATTGGAGGGCTCAGAAAGGGCTATCTAATCCCAAATGATGTGGGCTGCTATTTTGGTGGCTGATGGGATTTATTATTAACAAGATAAGTGTTCCACTTGCTTTATCGTGTTTCTTGACCCTAGGTTTCCCTGTTGTTGTTGAAACTCCTTTAATTACACCTATATTTAATTAGGGAGTGCCCCCTCTCCATCCCCACTTCTGACAGCGTATTCGCTGGTGTCCTTTACAGGAGTAAAATTTGTATGTGTTTCAAGGCCACCAAACTACATGCAAGAGTGGTAAAAAGACCCACCTACAGGCTTTCTTCTACTCCCCCAAAAACATACGCTACTCTTATGGGGTCTATTTACAAAATTCTCATGCAAAGCAGCGCCACGGCCAAACATTTTTCACTGCGCTGCTTTGGGAGGAGAGAGCAGAACAGCACAGTGTGTACAGAGATATGGCACTCTCCTCCTCACACCCTAGTGCTGGCGCACAATCAGGCTGCCGAGCACCACACACATGCCTTTGGGCTATAGTGCAAAGATGTCTGCGTGAGTCTAGCATAAGTTTTGTACTGGAAGGCTACTCTTCCAGTACAAAATATTTTTTTTACACTATCTTTAAACCTTTTCCTACTTTGTAATTATACTGTGCAGTGCAGCACACATATAAGGTAGGAAAAGAAAGGAGAAAATGTGTCCTTGATAGCAAACTGTTTCAAAAGGGCATTATTTGAAGCAAAACCCTGTCAACTTTTTTTTTTTAGTAGATATGGTTTTGCATCAAAAACTATGGATGATTGCATGGAAACGCCCATGCACCCTCCATGGACCACCCCCTTGGTGCTAAATAATACCAGGCACTTCTTTGCACCACTTTAAAGTACATTTCTAGCATAAATCGCAAACACAGCGCAAAATGTTAGAGTCCTCCAGAGGAACATTAAAACTAGTGTCTAACCCTGAATTTCATGCAGGGGCCACTCTAACACACTGATGAATTTCTCTATTCTGCGAGATCGTGTGCAGCACAATGATTCATTTGCTGTTTACCCTGGTGAAAGAGTTTCTTTTTCAGTTGAATTAACTGTGCAAGAGATTAAACGATTATTTGACGGCAAGTGTATTTTTGCCAAGTCTCCATGAACTCTAGTAACCCTCGGGGCTGGCAGTGTTACTGCAGGTCACTGTAATCCTGCCAGCACAGGAAGGCAGGACTGAGCCTCGCTCCAGCAGTGGGAGAGTTTCTTTTTGTCTGAAGTAAACTATGTTCCTAGACTGTTTTTATTGTTTATATAAATCTTTTCATTAAACATACATCTGTTTAAGAAACATTACAGATTTTTTTTTAAATATTTACACCCCCCCCCTTACCCACCTCCCACCCCGGCTCAGACCAATCCAGTACATACAAAATACAAATTCTTAAGATATTGGATCTTAGATATCACAAAGGAAAGGGGAGGGAACCTAAAGGAAATTTCAGTTTATACGTAACATATCATAATGTGAGTCTGAAAAAACAACAATTTAGACCTGTATAGGTTATGCATATCCTAGCTCCTGTATAGGTTATGCATATCCTAGCTATCTTTGTAACCATTGCAAAAGAGGATCCCAGATTGCCAGCCCTTTTTTACGTTTGCTATGGCCCTTTCTTTTGTAGATGGCTACTTCTAAGCTACAGGTAGCTAGTAGTCGGGAACTCCATTGTCGAAACACCGGTGCATTGGTATCTAGCCATGCTGAAGCAATACACATTCTAAAGACAGCCATTGCAACGAATATTAGCCCTTGCATATATTTAGGTCGTTCAACATTAGCTATACCTAACATAATCTCCTCAGTGGAAATTTCTATTCTTGTATTAAACACTTCAGAAAGAAAGACTGAAATATCATTCGCTACCTTCTTTATACCATACAAGAAGCAAAGATATGTATGCTGTCAGCTTTGGCTAAAGCACACCTAGGGCATGTAGTTCCTTTACCTGACCCCCATTTAGCAATCTTATAGGGAGTATAGTATAAAAAGAAAAAGGTTTTATAGAATTGAGCATGCAACTTGGTAGACATAAAACTAGACTGATATAATGTGTATGATTGATGAACAGTTTCAGCCGAAACACCGAGTTTATCCTGCCATTTGATTATATATTTATCCAGATCATGTAGGTAGCAAGAGTTCAATAATTCATACATTTTTCCAATTTTAACATTGGACTTGTTCGACAAATTCTCCATCAATTGAACCGTTTGGAATTTTGATCTACCTTCCCCCCTCTCTTCGAGAGAAAATCTCAAATTTGCAAGAATTTGAAGAAGTCCCGATGATCTAGATTAAATTCTATCTGTAATTACCCAAAGGATTTGATTCCTAATATTGTATAAAACCATCCAAGTTGGGTGATCCCTTTCATTGCCCACCTTTCCATACATGTGTCATTAAAAATCCCAGGAAGACTATTATTTTTATGAATTGGGGTGTAATAAGATAGTCGTCCGATACCAACTAATTTCCGCACAAAATTCCAGGTCTTACAAATACCAAATATAGACTTAAATCTCACTTTTTTGAAATAACTATCATTCACATGGCGCCATAAGCAGCCTCTAGACTCATTTCCTAGTAAGAGCTCTTGTGGTGTTGGAATATCCCCTTCATTGTTGGTGTCTATAGAAAATAGTAAGCTAATACAATATTTTAAGGTAGTAGCCCAATAATATAATTTAAAATTAGGCAGCGCCAAACCCCCTCTATCTTTAGGTAAGGTAATGGTTTGTAGAGCCCTTCGCGATTTCCTATACCCCCTTAGAAACCTACTAAACATATTATCCATATTCTTAAATAATTGTGGAGGGAATTCCAAACAGATTGATCTAAAAAATATAAAATTCTGGGCAAAAAAAGCATTTCTATCAAGTTACATCGACCTCCGATGGATAAATGCAGATTGTTGCAACGAATCATATCCTTTTTTGTACGTTGCATTATTAGTGAGCATTACTACCTAATACAGGACACCACTAACCATACTAAAAGGGCCGAAACACCAGATAGGGGGGAGTGGTGGAAATTGACAGTAATTACAGGCTATGATATAGATAGAAGATACCTGCATTATTTCATAACCTATTCTCTAATGCTTCCTCTCACTAGCTTTTTTTTGGCCTGTTGTGATTTCCTCTAACATTTTCTGTGCCTGAATTTCAGAAGTGAAATAAAAGTACTGTCCTTGAAAGTTATCTTTAAATTTCGCAGGATTTTGTAGAAAGACAGTAGCTCCCATTTTCTTGAAGGGCGCGATCATCTGTCTGAGTCGCCACCTCCTCTCCACTGTGGCGTGAGCAAAATCTGGGCGGACGAAGTACGAAAAGTTCTCCCATATCCTTTTTTTGTCCGGTCTTGCCAATGCAAACACTGATTGCCGCAGCAGAAAGTTCCTGAATTTTTTTTTAATCGCTCTTGGGTATTGCTGGTCGTTTGGGCGCCGTTTGGACATGTTTAGAGGAAATCTATGCACCCGCTGGATTTCTTTGACCTAGTCCCAATGTCCCATTTCTGGAAGAGAAATTTTTAGCAGGTTGATAACAAATTTCCTGATGTCTCCTCCCTCGCTGTTCTCCGGTATTCCAAGAAGCTTCAAGTTGTTACGGGTTGCCGATTTTCTGCCTCCTCCAGTTTCCACATCACATCGTTTAGGGTGCTTTCTTGGGATGTTGTTGTTTTTTTTCAAGTTTTCAACCGTAGTTTCCAGCAACTCAGTATGATTCTCCAGTAGACTTAATCTTTCCACAATCTCTGTGCATGTTTTCCCGACTTTCCTAATGGAGCCCTGTATTTTTTTAGAGAGCAGTCGGGCTTGCCGGTTCTCGAACTTGGCTTCATCTTGAAATGACTTGAGGGACTGTAGTATTAGGGATAAGGACCTTTCTCCAGGTGGACCCGGGTCTTTCTGTCCTGACACACTCGTTGATTGTTTCTTAGGCGATCCCATACCACTGCAAAGTAGTGTCCGCGTGTCTGAGTAATCCCATCCTAATTCTCCCTCCTCCTCTGTCGCTTTCCGTCTCTGAGTGCCTTTTTTCCCATCTGAGAGTCTCTTGGTTTTCCTGGGTAGCCTTTTTAGGTCTCACATAGGGCAGCGCATGCGCTGCCTCTCCGAGGCATTAAGTAATTTGTAAATGTGTAGAATCTCCGCCTACTGCAGCTCTTTGTCAGTAATTGGTTCCTGAGCTTGTCTGTTTTATTGTGTTGGTTTCTGACAGGCTAATGCGCTTTGTCGATCAGCCTTTATTTTTTTAAGAACGCCCACGTAGCACCGCCTAACTACAGTAAACATCCTTTACGTGGCATGAAGGGTTTCAGTTGGAACTCTTTTGTTTCTTTTCGTGGCTATTGCTGAAAGAGTTTAACTGTGTTTAGTTTGAGGCATTGGAATGAAGTGAATTGGGTCCGAAGCATGTTTTATTAGCTGTGTTTACTTTGAATTGGGTCCGCAGCGTGTTTTATTAGCTGTGTTTACTTTGAGGCATTGGAATGGAGTGAATTGGGTCCGTACTCTTAGTGTACGATGGTCCGTTTCTGCTATTTATCTTGTTTTCATTTATTTTTTCGGAACAGTTGCACTGTTATTTAGCGCATTTTATTTATTTTACTAGAAGGGTATAGCTGTCTTTATTTTGCGGCATTGGAATGGAGTGATTTGGGTCCGTACTTTTAGTGTATGATGGTCCGCTTCTGCTATTTTGCTTATTTTCATTTATTTTCCCGGGAGAGTTGCATTGCTATTTAGCGCGTTTTGATTTATTTTGCCGAAAGAGTTTAGCTGTCTCTACTTTGCGGCATTGGAATGGAAAAGACCTTTCGCATCACTCTGTGTCTTCATTTGCATCTCTTTGAGGCTGGGAACGAAGAGATTACAATCTATACTGCCGATGTCAAAGCACTTAATTATTTTGGCCTGGTTTCGTTTCTCAGCTGTCACAAACAAGCTGACACTTCACACCATACCAGTCTTTCTGTCTTACTATTTGTTTTACCCTTTTCACACAATATTCCCAATTGAAGGGCACTGCGAAGTGGCTGCGTGCGCGTAGTATGGATGCGGGTAGAAAACCCTTGAATTATAGTGTACATGGGCGCAATGCTTCAGGCTGGTTTATAGTTGTACCTTGTGCCTTTATGAATATATAACAAATGGCACGCCATGTACTGACTTCGTAAGGATAGCAGGATGATTTGATGTGTGAATTAAGTCCCGTAAATATACCATCACACTTGATATCGGCAGCGAGCGTGAAACGTGTTAATGTGTAAAATGGTATACATTTGCACAAAACAAAAGTTTCGTATTTAAAACTGTGCTCGTGTTATACAGAACATCTTTTTTTACAATTGCACGTCATCCAGTATACAAATACATATTTTTAATTGAAATAATGTTTGTGTTGCATGGGATAAGCGCTGCAGGTTGTTTTAGAGCTGCACCCTCTGTCTTTATGAATTCCCAACAAACGGTAAGCCATGTACCGACTGCCTAAGGATATCAGGGTGATTTGCGGTCCGAAATAAGTTTAGTGAATATACTGTCACATTTGATATCATCAGCGAGCGAGCATTTGCAATGCAATAGGTCTCGCATTTGCGAGAGATCGAGCTATTGGCATTGTAAATAAATATGCCTTTTATCTAAGTGTTTTGAGAACCTGCAAGCTGTGCGTAAAAATGCACTTTGCACTTTATAGCCCTTGCTTACGAGAAGCAAGGCTGGCAGTAAAAGAAGCACAGTTACTGCCAGCCTTGCTTCTTGTAAGCAACAACTATATGCAAAAGTGCATGTTTACGCACAGCTTTCAGGTTTATAAAACACATAAATAATAGGCATTGTTATTTACCCATTTACAATGCCATTAGATTAAACTCTCGTAAATGCGAGACCTATTGCATTGCAAATGCTTGTTTCCTCTTGCTGACTGCAATGGCTTGTAGATGTATCCTCATCCCATTCCCCGTCACGGATAGAGCTTGAAGCCACATTTTCTGAATCCACGGACTCCTCGTTTAGCGAGTAACATTTTTCTAGAGGGTCTGGAGAGAGAGAGCCCGTTTCCTGATTATTTTCCCCCGATATGTGCTTTCCTTCTGCGATGGAATATGGAGGGAGAGTTATGTCTTTATTGTTAGTTATATTTAGTCCGATGGGGGATTCTAAGACTCTACTCGAAGTCTCACCTTGAATAACCATATCTGAAATAAGGCCTTTGGTTAAGGTTTCTGACCCTCCTAGGTGTTCGCCTATGTACACTTCTGGCGTATCCACTACAGTTGTTTCACCACTAGAACCCCATGATAGCCGCCCGTCGCTGGACTCTGTCATAATGTCTAAAGTGGTGTTAGAGCCTAAGGGGTCTATGCCAGACGTTTCAACATTGGTACTACTTCACTGCACCAGTGATGGTGTAGTTGCTGAATTCCACAAGAGAACAAAAGACTATCTCACAATACCAGTCCTGACTGCAACAGGTGCATCAAACTCTGTTGACTTAGATCCACTTGCCAGGGTGCCAACTGGGCCTTGCTCCCTCCAGGCTCTCTCCTTTTCCTCACAGTATCCGCTGGTCTTGGTAGGCAGACTGCTGGTGTTCCAGGCACAGGGCATGTATTCTTGGTTCATGGGCGATGGCCCCTCACCTGTATGGGAGACTGGCACGCCTTGGTCCTGATTTCAGTAGCAAGAAGTCTTGGTGATCTTTCCTTTCCTGATGAGGCGATGCTATTCAACAAAGTTTGGGGCATGGGCTCCCAACTTTATACTCAGACACACATGTGATTTTGTGTCTCACCTTTAGAGTTCTTTTTGGGGTTGTTGACTCCTTTGAATTTCTTTCTCCTCTGCATTGCCTTTGTCAAAAGGACAGTCATCAGAAGACATGGCTCTAATTCTGAGTGACCCACAACACAGGCCAAGGGAGTAACCAGGGATCGCCCCTGGCTGCCAGCCTTAACATGAAATGTGCCCCCTAAAGTTCAAAGGACTAAGCTGCCTTCTCCATCATATTCCCTGGTAATGCCAGCCTTCTCAGTCCCACCATATCCCTGACAATGAACCCAGGCCCCACTGCCCGGTATCTCTTCCTGGAATCAAATAGCCCCTTGATGTGCACAGAGTATGTCCTGCTCCTCTTTCTTCAGTGTGTGTGTGCATGTGTCCCCCATCCCAGCTCTCAAGAATGTCAGCAGTACACATCTCCAATCTGAGGGTTGTAGTCCTCTGCAGGCCATGGGCTTCTAAAATAAAACCCACAGGCCTACGTCTTCATGTTAGGTACCATCCACAGGCACGCACATGCAATCCAGCATACACTCAATTATCATGTTATGTTATGTCATATTGATTTGTATAATGTACTAATCACCTGAGAGTGTACCCATGTGCTTGGGAAGGTGTGTAGGTTTGTGGGCCAGAAAGTGCTTATACAAAGAGCCATGTCTTAAGAAGTGAGGAGGAGGCTCTGATGTGTTGTGAGAGGTCGTTCCACATCTTGGGTGCAATGTAGGTGATTGAGTGACCTCCAATTTTGCTTTAGCAGATATGGGAAATGTGTGCGAGTGAGGCAGAGCGAAGGTGGCTGGTGGGTTGGTGAAAGTGTATGCGTCTGTTCAGGTATTCTGGTCCTGCATTGTGTAGGGCTTGTATGTGTGCGTGTGAAGTTTGAACTGACTGCGTTTGTGAATGGGGAGCCATTGAAGCTTCCTTAGGAGCGTTTGATGGGGAAGGTCGAGTATGAGTATTGTAGCAGTGTTGTGGATGGTCTGGAGACTGTGTAGGAGTTGTTTGGAGATTCCAGCATAGAGAGTGTTGCCGTACCATTGTCTAGCCTGCTTGTGTGACGGTCTTCCCATTCAGCCACAGTTCTGTATGCACCCAGACCTGGCAGGGTATAACTTTCTGTGCTGACAGCAGCTCAGTCGAAACTGCTGTCAGCCTGGCAAAGGCTTTTTTGCATGTACATTAAAAAGAGAGTATAGGGCAGTCAGGTGGGAAGACTGAACCCCCCACCTCCCACAAGCAGGTAATATGGAGGATATATTTGAAAATACATTTGGTTAGGAAGATGGAAGGATGTAAATAGACGGTTAGCAGTGAAGACTGGCAGGATAAAAAGCGTTTTTAATTTTTTTTCAAAATATTTGTGGTGCAAGGGAAGGTTGTTGCCAAGGGTGGTGGGGTGCTCGGTACGATTCTCATGTTTTTAGAGTGGGAGGAACGGCTAGAGTTTGGCAAAGGTAGACCGCAGAATACAAGGGAAACAAATGTGCAATATACAGACTTGGGGTAGTGGCGCTATGTGTCCAAGTCTCCCTCATGATTCCTCTACTACTCTGCACCTGATCCATGGTCTCAACTATTCAGCATTAGATGGACTTGGGGTTGTCAAACGCCACATAACATTTTAGATGGGTATCTGTCATTAAAGTCCAGAATTTAACTTTGGTTTTCCAATTGACTTAAACAACTTACGCTCCACTCTTGTTGTCTATGATTCCACTTGAAGCTCCTTGGTGGAAAGGAACCCTGATATTGACATCTGCAAGTCTATACTGCTACTATTCAAATGCAACCCACCTCAGCTTATGACAACACAAGGTGACTAGCAGATATATTTTAATCCATGTCGGCGGTCCAAGTTTTAGATCCAGTTTATGAGCTGAGGAAGGCCTGACGTGGTCCCAGCACTCGGTTTCTGTGACACAAGAGCCTTACATAAATGAGAGTTGTTACCAAGACACACTCGATCAGGTACTGTGATTGCAGAATAGTTTTGCACTTTGTAAAAGCTCAGCAGCAGATAAAGTAGCATCTACTGATAAATGCATTCCCTCCTCAAGATGTGTGTGTGCTGGTCTGGCCAGCTCAGTCCATAATCTGCTTATTGTTGTTCGTTCATTGAATTCTTAGTAAAAACTGATTGCATATCCATTTTAGAACTGCAAGCCTGATATCACGAGAGCAACCACCATTTAATACCATCTTTATCAACAATAAACACTTGTATTTGTTACTCTGATCACAATTTGCAGTACTTGCCTCAACTGGGCACACTCGCAGCTTGCATTCACAGGCAGCAGCACAAGCCCCGAGCACCGTTTGGGGCGGGGAAGTGTAGACTCTTCAGCTTTTGGTTATTGGCTACTGAAGTCCTCCCTACAGTGGTGTAAGCCCCAGAGACAGTGCAGCATGTGACCTCAGCAGATCATGGCTTTTACTTGGGTCCCACACACCCCCTGCATTCTGTACTACCAGGTATTTATTGTACTGTTCGTTCTTGCTACTTGAGTGTAAGTGTATAGCCTTTTCTTGATGTTATATTTGTTTTTCTTATGAATGTTTGGGAATAATTTATGGGCTATCTAGCATATGTTGAGGCCTGATTATTATGAGTGTGGGTGTATGTTGGTATGCGTATATGTCTGTGTGTGTCTATGTATGTGTATATATATATATTCACTTAAAAAGCAAAGGTTACAGTGATGTTATAGTTAGGTTCAGATTTTACACACACAATACCATAGAAATTCAGCTGTTATAGTTATAGTTTTTTCAAGTAACTCAAGCTAGTGCCCTAAGGTAACTATAACTCGCACCCTTGCTATGCACAGTTTTCTCATCAATAATGCTACTGCAAATGTTATAGTAATATTATAAATGATATCCTACAAGAAGCCATGAGTGATGTAATATCTTATGAGGTCATGGGACTTCAGAATGTATAAGCATAACATGAGCATGGGGGTGCATCAGTTGCATTGTAAATGTGTCTGAGTGTATTATCAGTGTCTGGGAGAGAGGTGAGCTTGTGGGGGGTGATGAGTGGCATCTAAGGCATTTGGGCTTGGTTTTACTTTACTGGAATGACTTCCAAGGATGTAACTTCTGCATTGCTCTGTACTCACAATATGAAAAGCTGCTCCTCACCAGACTTAAAAGTGATCTACTGTGCTCCAAAGTAAGGCACTAGATGTATTCTTTTATTTCAGTTAGCCCTTACACTCGAAGGTGCCTAATAGGGGCACAGCCCCACATACCTCAACAACCACAGAAACTCCCACACACTTATCAGAAACCTCCACGCAGCCACACTCCTACTCGCACACACACACATATACAGAAGCAGATTTGGCAGTCATGCCTTCTTCCTCCCTCATAAAGCCTGGAATGATCTGCCCCTGCACATAAGAGCCACCTCCTCAGTTCTTGAATTCCACAAGAAACTGAAGACCTGACTCTTCATCTAGCCCCTACTCTGACCTAAACATTTTCTGCTTCAGCACCGGGATACCCTTCCGGAATAACATAACATAACATAACATGGATATCTGATATCCTCCATAAGCATCTGACTTTGTGACCCCAGCTACATGGCTTGTTTGGTGAACCTGATGCAAGCATTGGTCTCTTGCTATCTTGTTATGTTTATGTTTGTATGTTTGTAAAGCGCTCGAATGCCGAGGCGTCTTGGCGCTATGAGTGCAGTGACAGGGAAAGCCGATGTAGCGTGGCCTATGTAGCTGCAAAAAGCTGGGTTGTTGTATGGGAAATTGTCAGATGGGTTCTTAGTATAGAGGGTAGGGCCCTGTTCTGTAACTAACTTTTGATCTTCTTTTGGATAAACAATGAGCTTAGCCTTGCATGACCTTGCGGACAGTGCAGAGTAAATAGAACTGCTCTACTCTGCATAAGACATAGCAGTCTAAATTAACAGAAATGGATACAGAGAAGCATACTGTGTTGACTGACAAGTGGGTGGATAGAAACCAGTGGCAAGTCATGTTTGATGTGGGGTTGAGAGAGGGTGCCCTATGTGTTTTTGGTAGTGATTTGATTGCCCTTGGTTTAGCACTACATAGTTTCGATAATATCAACCATGTTCTGCATGAGAGTTTCTGATGGGATGCTTTGCCTCTGAAAGTGCTACTTACTATCCAACTCTGCGTGGTAAGAGGGTGAGTATGAAACTAATTAATGGTTGTGATTTGGAGACATGTGACTAGTAGCACTTAAACATTAAATAATGTTTTTTCTTCATATTGTGGAAACTGTACTCATGAAAACACCTTGATGGTGTCTGTTTCCCTTCTAGGTGGACCAGGAACTTCAACAACCGTCAACTACACATGTTTAGCCTAGGGCCAGCTTGTAGGTTTCTGGCAGCTTGCCTTGAGCTAATGCCCTCACTGAGGTGTTTTTTCGGTCAGCAGAGCCACAGCACCACTTTGTATAGTTGGTTCAAGGCAACCTACCTCTCATTTTGTATCTCATTTTGTTTAGTACAGGGACAGGTTGTAGGCACACTCTCTCTCTTTTTCCCCTTCTAGGTGGACCAGGAACTTCAACAACCGTCAACTACACATGTTTAGCCTAGGGACAGCTTGTAGGTTTATGGCAGTCAATCTAGAAAAATGGGGCCTCAGAGATCACCAACACAACTAACCTAGGTAACCTGGACTTTATCTAACTGGTCATTCAGTGTATAAATCCCATGTTCGTAAGAGACACCACTGTACATTTCCTGTAACCAAGATTTGATGGGTAGGGCAAAGTTCAGTTCACCAAAGTCTAAGGATGCAGACCAATGCAGTGGCTAATGCTTTTGCAGTCTACCTTGTCCGTTCAAATGCAATCTCAGGGTATAGGTCAAAGTGGCATAGAATAACTATATGCACTGTCAGGTGGCGCCTATGTCCACTTTATCCCTCATCTCCACACCTCTATCCAAAGGTTATTCAACATGGTACCTTACCAGAGCAGGTGGGCAATGTCCCCTTCTGAGGTGTAACATCTCTAGAATGCTGCCAAAGGAACAATTTTGGCAGCACTCAATTTCTGTGGGGACCAGTGTCATCCATTCTCTACTTTCTATTAGCTCAGTATCAAATGTACTTCTATAAGTGTTTTAACATGCGATGCCATGAGGACTGACCATTCATTGTTCAAGTATTTCTATTTAAAAATTGCCATGTTTGGAATATCCATGGGAATGAGCCCAAAAGCCTACTGAAACTGCAGTTGAGACATTGGTAGTCCCCAAAATGTGGGTGTAGGAACACAATCTCCTCTTGCACCTATGCATATTTTTTCAAACTGTGCTTAGTGAGGAAGTCATATATATCTTTAATACATCTGGTCTAAAAGTTCTCCCATTCTTGCTCCAAGTCTCAGAGTTGTATTGCATTATTTCATCATAGGGGCCTGTGCTTGTGTAACTTTTTTGTTCTCTATGCCAGACATAGCTCATTATCGTTAGTGTTAGAAATGGGATCTCTGGTTGGCTAGGGCTTGCGCCAAAGCCAGGCAGAGACCACCACTCTAGAGCAGGGCTGGGGAGTTACACGTCAAAGATAACCCCTGCTCACCCCCTTGGTAGCTTGGCACGAGCAGTCAGTCTTATCCCGGAGGCAATGTGTAAAGCGTTTGCGCGCGCACACAGCAACAACACCCTAGGCCCACCACAAAAGAAACTCCACACAAGGTTATATATCAAAATAGCCTCTGTATTATACCAAAACACATTAGATAATATTCACACAATTTACACTGTGCCAACTGGCACTGATCAGAATTTTACAAGGGACTATTTACACGGGACAGGGCCACATGGACCACTGTCAGAATTAGCACAAATCACCAATAGTAAATTTAGAACATATACCAATGGAAACACAAAGTATACTGTAGAGCACAACCAGTAACTACTGGCGCAATAATGACCTCAGAGTCATCACACTAGAATCAGGTATAAAACCTATCTTGCATCCATCACAGGGGCATAAGCATATTATGCAATTTCTCAGTAGTCTAACGCATTAGACCTAACCACCTAAGTATAACTACACTAGGGTCGTATATCGCACAGGGAAGTACAATCTCCCTAACATCAACCTAAACAGGTAAAACAACCTCCTAGGCAGAAATCCTATCTAGAGGTATAAAACACAGGGTGCGCAAAACATGCTATACACAGTACATTTCCTAACACCAAATCACATTAGCATGAATCACAACAACACCTCAATCACATTAGTGTCCAGGTCGCACCAGAACCTAAACGTAGCAGCTGCCCACTACTTGCTGGGCAGCTGGGGACAAGAACAGGGCCTAAACGCTGCAGCTGGCACTAAGTGCTGCGCAGCTGTGGAAGGCACATAGGAGGCATGGGCTCTCAATGGCCCCTGAGACAATATGCCAAAACGTTGGAACCATCTGGCTCAAAAAATAACATGTCCCCATGGAGCGCACGGGCTCCTGAAATAATTGTGCGCCAATATAGCAAAGGAGCTTGCCCCAAAGTACTGTGGAGCGCACTGGCGGTTTAAATAAAATATGCCCCCGTTGTTGGAGCCTTTCCTGGCTCTGAACCAATAATGCCCCCTTCGTTGGAGCCATCTGGGGCTCTCAGAATAATGATGCCCAAGTCATTGGAGTCCCATTCGGGGACTCTTGAACAATAATGATGGCCCCTTCGTTGGAGCCTCAGGGCTCTGAAAATAACATGTCCCCAAGCATTGGAGCGGCCCACTGCACACCCGGGGCCGCTCTGACTCAGTGCCTTGAAGAACATCCAGCGACATGGAGCCCCCACTCACCGGGGCTCCGCAAATAGGTGACGAACTGCTGGGGCAGCCCTCTGTCAAGCGGGACTGCCCGGGCGAGAAGCACCGGGTTGGTGCCTCGATTCTACTCTCCCCCCGTCATGTAACCTGCCCAGCCCTCACTCACCGGGCCTCTGGGCGGGGACTATGCTCCTCACTGGCGGTCATGGCGGGGCTCTCTCACCTCATGAGAGCCCCGTCCTCTCGATGCGCCGGTCTTCACCCGGTCCCCCATCTCGGGACTGGGACTTTGCAGGGGGAGCCTGCGAGACTCCGGGACCTCTGCCTGCCGGAAAATGGCCGCACTTCCGCTTCTGTCCCGCGGCCCCGCCCACAACCAGACGGGCCGAGGACTCGGCGGCGATATTTGAATGCGGCTCGGGCCGCGGCGGTGATTTCTTTCGCGTGCAAAGTGTGGGGTGGGCACCCGCAATTTTAAATAAAGATGAAGCGGGGTGGGCACCCGCGAGCACGATCAATTAGCGGACATAAGCGGGGTGGGCTCCCGCATTCAAATCGATAAAATACAGATGTGGCAATGAGGGGTGGGCTCCCTCCTAATTAAAACCCACAAGCGGGGTGGGCTCCCGCAGCCACGATCAATTAGCGGCGATCAGGTGGGGTCAGCACCCACGAGGAAAATATAAAAATAAGCGGGGTGGGCACCCGCCACTGCAGGCATCATGACACCTAAGACAAAGCGCACCCAGGTGCCAGAAGGCTGCACCAAGCCCTGGCAGAGTAAAAGGACCAGCAAAAAGGTCCAAAAGGTCCTGAAGGTGTCCAGGGGGCAGCGCAGGGCCCAGGGGCCAGCACACAGGGCCCTCCAGCAGGGAGGTAGCCACCATAGCGGTCCCTCCTGGGCCCCACCATTAGCAAGCCCCCCTCGGTCAGGATCCAAAGAAGAACATTTTTCTGGGGTCACAGCCCCTTCTTTTATACACCATTTCCCTTTGTCTCAAGGTGCAGGGAAGGGGCGAACCAGATGCAACTGGTTCTTGAGCACTTTGTTTTGCTCAGCCCCTCTCCCTATTCACAGAACAGGCCAGGGTCATCAGTCGCACCACAGGGGGCGGAGCCAGCATTGTGTGAGGAAAGCCCAGCCCTATTCATGTCCCAGGTGTACTCCTCCCACCCATCTGGTTGCTAATCTCCCCATTCACCACTGGGTGACTCCTCCTGACTCTGGGGATTCCCTAGCTCATCACATGACCTCAGCCAGCCAATCGCCAGACAAGGCACTCATCTCACACTGCTCACAGAAATGCCAACATCCAGAAGTGGCACTTCCACACTAGGTACGTTGACGCCGCACACATCATCGCGCAGCATTTCATCACACGAGTGCGCACATACCAAACTCGCACCTGCACTCCCCACGCATCAGGAACTACTAGGGACACATACATTCCCCCATGCATTCAAATGGGAGGGCAGGCCAACCTCACTACTCGCATGCACTTTACCCTGGGACACAGTGGTAAAGTGCGCAGAAGCCAAAAATCACTAACACCAGGTCACCATAAAAAGCAAAAAGTTCAGGGGTGAACCTGTCAGAAGGGCCAAGTCCAACAGTTAGCATTCGATGAGATTCTACTCGTCTTTTACTGTTCCCGGTATAAGATATTCTATTGCTACCAAAAGTGCACAGCAGGGATTTCTTCAGCTCTACCCATCTGGGAACATCTATCGCGTTAAGAAGTATGTATCATATTTATGCCAATTGAAACACTAGCCAGTAAGTTTGTAAGAGGCAGGGGGGTGCTAGAGGGTGGGCCAGCAAGTTGGCCACACCTGAGTGAGCTTCCTGAAGTCCGGGACCGAACAATGGCATGGTCTTGCCCCAGGAGACATAATGGCCGATCGATAATGAAGTGTACTGTTCCTCGAAGAGCAGAAGCAGACAGGGAGGATGTTTTTTTACACTCTGCATCCCAGCAGACGACTGCGGAGGCGACAACGCAAAGAGTCCTGAAGAGCCGTGATGTGGTTCCGGTGCAGGTGGCGACGGCTGCAGAGCGGTGATGTGTAGAGCTTTGGGGTCACATTGGCCTGCTCCAGCAGCTGGTCACAATGCAGCGATGCTGTAGAAGACCATCACTGATGTGAAGCTCAAGGCCGGGCAGCGCCGACCATCAGAGAACCTGCTTGGGCACCGAGGATTACTGGTGACAGGTTGAAACGGGGGAAGGAGGCGTGGCTGAGTCCGAGGCCTAGGGCTATGCAGGGGGAGTGGCAGTGGTAGCGCTTTGCTACAGGAGGATGGCAGAGGTCTGCCAGACTACCCAAGCGAGGCCTGGACACAGGCCAACCCCCAAAGGTTACCGCTATCATAAAGTGACTGCTCGACCGCGAAGGAAAGGAAGGACGGATGCAAACTGGTGTCAAAGCACAATAGGTCCACTTGTTGAGAGGACAGCACAGTCTTTCAGACAACACATCTAGGGCTCGGCAGTGCCCCATGTTTGTATCAGCAACCCGCCTCGACGAGCCCAGTAACTCCAGTCACTTTTTTCTCTCAGACAACGTTAGATCGAGTCTTCTACTGGTTGAGGAGTAATCTGTGGTGGGGTACCACTATCAGGTACAGAGGCCAAAAGTCTGAGGCTAGCGATTCATTTTCTGACTGTGTCTTGGAGTGCGAGTCATGACAATTTCGGCCACCGCGAGCAGCATCACTGCTCGTTCCTGTTATGCCTGGGACTGTGATGGCTTTCTCAGGCATCGACCACGGGAGGGTCACTTGGAACGTTTCTGTGCTTTTGATCTGATTGTTAGTGCCCTCTTCCTAGGCCTGGGCAGGGTGTCCCTGCCGTGTACCCTCCAAACAGGCACAAGCAGCTTCAGGATCCTCAAAGTAGTGGGTCTATCCATCTGACACAATCCATAGCTTGGCAGGGAACATTAGCGAGTATTGTAGCCCGGCTGCACGGAGTGCCTTCTTAACCTTCAGAAAGGAGGCACCCTGTGTTTGGACAAGCTCTGTAAAATCCGGGAACATGGATACTTTGGCATTTTCAATTGTAAAGGGTCCCTCCATCCTAGCTCTTTGCAGGATAATGTTTCTGACTCTATAGTGGAGCAATCTAGCCACCACTGGACGAGGAGGACGGTGTGCCGGTACCCTATGTGCCCTCCCCAAGGCAATGAAGGGTGTCAGTTGAGATGGGGACACCTCTGTTCGAAGCCAATTCTCCAGAAAAGTCTCCACATCAGATCCTTCGATCCTCTCGGGGAAGCCTACCACTCTGATATTATTGCGCCGATTATCCCACTCTGCGTCTAATGTGCGCCGTTCCAGGATACGCATTCTCTCTGGTAGGTCCTCCACATTACGGTCCTGTGCCTTCTGTTTTAGCTATAACTCACTCTGAGGATTTTCAAACATGTCCCCTCGATCTGCTACTTTGCAGTGTTCTGCTCGAATCAATCCCAACCCCACAGACACAGCCCTGATCTCCTGCTGGAGCAGCCGTGGTCGGTAGTAGGAGTACCTGCAGGGCGGTGACGTGGGGAGGGGGAGGAGCAGAGTGGGGGGTAGTAAACTATGGATTACGGAGGTTTACAGGTAAGTAAACATATTAATTAATAAAAACGAATTTCGTTGCGTGAACTGCATCCCCAAATGCGATGCAGTGCACGCAACGAAATTTGTTTTATTAATTTATATGTTTACTTACCTGTAAACCTCCGTAATCCATAGTTTACTACCCCCCACCCTGCCCCTCCCCACGTCACCGCCCTGCAGGTACTCCTACTACCAACTGCGGCTGTGATGGAGTGTTAGCTTGGTAGGCTCAGGGTCAGCATTAGTGTTCTCAACTAGGCAAGGAGAACTCTATTTCTTCCTGGGGAAGAGGCACTTAGTCGGGCCAGCAAGGGAGCAGACCTCCGCGAACTCTGCGGTACAGCTTTGTAAAAAAAAAGGGGAGGAAGGGGGAGGGCACCGGACCCAAATAATCAGACCCTTGCCTATGCACTACAGTATAGTACAGTGGCTTTCACTCATTTTTACACCAGAGAGCAGTCAAAGCCATTGGTCCGCTGTAAAAAATTCCAATATCTGTGGGCACCCGTGACTACAATGCTCTGGTTTTGTTTAGCAGGCAGATCTAGGCAACCCTCCATCGATCTCGGGCACATTCTGTTGTCAAAGTTCCTCAGTGTACAACAGTGGGTAGTCTGGTTGAGCACAGCAGTAAGAGAATAGCCACCTTGTAGTATCCTCAGGTCATGTTATTATGTTCCCTTCATTCTGTACCTAGCTGCTCAGCCAGTGTCAGTGTTCCGCGTAGAATGTTAGTGTGGGTGGAATGCTTGGATACTGTGTGGGACTGAGACAGTTGGGAAGATGGGCTGAGCAGCTAGGAGGCTGCTCCTGGTGGGGCTAATGCTGGGGCCTATGTTGGGGCCTATTGTGGAGCCTGTTCTGGATTTACTACTTCTACACCTAAGATCTCAATAAACTTAATCTACTCCTACCTGGCCACGTCTACAGCGTCTACTTGTACATCCTGCACACGTGGGGCCAGCCCACTACATTTATGGCGACGATCTGATTTTTATCCCTGCCTAAGGGATAGGGGTGGGTTTTCAGTCCCATGTCCCCATATTTAAAATGTCTTTATCCCGGATTAGGGATAGGAGTGGGTTTTAGTCCCATTTCCTTATTGATAGTTTGATCCCTGCTTAGGGATGGGAGTGGGTTTTTAGTCCCATCACCCCAAGGGGGTTTCAGTCCCACCTTTGTTTATTTTGAGTTTGGGTATCAGTCCCATTTACTCTGTTATAGGGGGTTGGAGTCCCACCTATTTATAGGGGGTTAGAGTCCCACCTATGTCATTAGTAATGGGTACCAGTCCTATTTACTAAGTTTAAAGGGGGTTTTAGTCCCACCTTTACGTGTATGTTCGGTATCAGTCCTTTCATTTACGTTTTCGCTGTCTTCTGTGTGTGTAGCTATCTTTTGATGCCACACTGTGCTGCGTGTCGGATTTACATGCTCCACAAGTCAGTGGGTTTTAGTCCCATGTGACGTATTATGTACATTTGGGTGTTAGTCCCAAACAATGTTTATTTCACGTGGGTTTTAGTCCCATAGTGTCCCTCACATGAGGGGTGGCGTTTTAGGTTGTCAGTCTTCTCACGTGAGAAGTACTTCCTTGGGTGTTGTTCTACCCATAGACATTTATACCCGTAGGATTCTACTCTGGTTATCATATTCATTTGTCGTATGTGAGCTCTTATTTATCTTCTAAAAATTTTCCTTGTTCAGTATTAAGGGAAGGGGATGGTGTTAGTGTGTTGATCTATGCTTGCATCTTTCCTTTTCTTTAGTGTGTCTGTTTTCCCTCTCGTGATGTATTTCTACATGCATTCCTGGGTTTATGGACTATTCATATCTTGTGTACATTTCTGTATTTATTTGTTTGCTTATTAGTAGTTTGGGTTTATTTTAGGTTTTATTAATTTTAGGTGTAAAGGAAGAGAATGTGTAGTATCCTCAGGTCATGTTATTATGTTCCCTTCATTCTGTACCTAGCTGCTCAGCCAGTGTCAGTGTTCCGCGTAGAATGTTAGTGTGGGTGGAATGCTTGGATACTGTGTGGGACTGAGACAGTTGGGAAGATGGGCTGAGCAGCTAGGAGGCTGCTCCTGGTGGGGCTAATGCTGGGGCCTATGTTGGGGCCTATTGTGGAGCCTGTTCTGGATTTACTACTTCTACACCTAAGATCTCAATAAACTTCATCTACTCCTACCTGGCCACGTCTACAGCGTCTACTTGTACATCCTGCACACGTGGGGCCAGCCCACTACACACCTCCAGCAGAAGTCTTCATTTACATTAAAACATGCGTGCCTGTCCCTGCAGACCCTCAGTGTTTTCCTGTGGTATCTGGTCTTCACTACCACTTCTGTGAGGTAAAAATCATTAACCAGCACTTCCTACACCTAAACAATTGGTGAGGATAATGGTTAATGTAAAAAAAAAGACACAGATAAACAATCCAAATTCTCCTTCACACTGCCCAATTTTTCACAAATGATAATTAAAAAATGAATCCTAACACACCCTATATTTTCACAAAATAAGAATGTGTAGCACTGAAAAAACAAAAACTGTATAGATTAGTAATTCACTCACAAGCTCCTAAAAACCCAACCTCTCTCCAACACACCCAAAATCCCTGTCAGAGAAATTTCTGTCAGAGAGAGGGCGAATGTATCTTTTTGGCTGCTCATGGCAGGAGTATGCTGACAGAAAAGAAGGACAAGCATTCGAAGCGCACCTTTCAGTAGAAAGCCATTTTGTAATAACTGTCTGAGGTAAATTAGAAAAGCATCGCAGTCATATATATTTTTCACAAACTGAAAAAGATAGCCTAAAATAAATTTGGTATTACCAACATGACTTATTTTTCTTCTGCTCATTTTTCTTATAGTGAAATAGGTATTTAGACCATTTATTTATATTTTCACTGTTAGTTTTGAATAGCTGATAATACTTTTAATGCTGGTGACTGAATTCGATAGTAATGTAAACCTGTACTGTAACTCAGATGACGGCCTCATTTCTATTTCTTGATAGTTCATCGCCTCGAATCTCTCCATTGTATACGGCTTTGCCCTTGCTGACAAGCAGTTGAACATCATTGAAAAGGGCTAAAACTACATGTAACACTGCCATTCTCCCATGGCATACCTTATTTCATGCTATCTTGTTCCTTTATTTTTTTAATTGGCCATAGACTACCCATGGTCTGCAGCCTTACACTTGCATTCAAGCAGCAGAGCATGATTGAACAAGATTGTGTCTAAATACAATACTACTGCACACACCAAATATACCTCAGGCCATGCAGAATATCACTTCGCTTTGCCAGAACTTCCATTTTCTCAACCATTACTGTTATTGACAAGTAAATAGGCCTTATTGAAAAGGACCTGTATTTGAATTTCATAGTACAACTCTCCCTTTTATACACCTAGAATCATTGCGGCTCTGAGTTAGTAAGATGTCAGGAGGACCTCATTTTCAAAAGTTGGTTTCCACCTTTCAGAATCAGATTCTTGGTCACCCTTTGAAGTCGGACAGATCACTTGACTCATGGGGTGGCTGTTGGTAGGTGACAGTAATGGAGCAGGAGACAGAGAGAGAAAGCGAGCTGCAAAGATGTAAAGCGGCATAGGGATTGCTGCAGCATGAACAGTGACAAAGCTGCAAGTGATGAGAAATTAAAGAGAGTCGGCTACTGGAGAGGTGAGAGGCCGAAAAGTAATGCAATGGTGCAACAAGTGCAGTGGCACCCCGCCAAGTGAATCCTGACAATGCTGATTTTACTACCCCCAACACTAGTCAAAGGGGCCATTTCCTTGCTTGCACAAGGGCCTATGGCATCCTTGCTACGGTGACACAGGATTAATGAGAAAAAGCTTTTCAATAGGGAAGATACTTTAAAGTATTGGAAGAGTAGACATGACTAAGTTGTAGGAGAGGTTAGAATGTGCAGATATGTGCAGGAAAGTAGAGTCGAAGAGATACAGGAGATTGTACAAAGAGCTGCATGAGAGGTGAAATTGTAGAGTGAGAGTACAAAAAGACAGGGTGGAGCTGCAGGAGAGGTGAATTGGAGGTAGAAGCAAATATGGTGTGTGCTAAAAAGGACTGGTTTGTAAATAGAGTTATAAGTGGAAAGTAGGTCGTGAAGGGAGACGTGTTTGAACAAGATTGCATGACAGAGTGGGATCTAGTGGAGTAGAGAGTCAATCATGATTCCGTGCTCTGAGTTAGTGCACTCAGCTTTACCTGACCTAAATAAACACGATCCTGACACAAGTACTTTTTGAGCTCTGTTCTGCAACCCTCAGAAGGTTTGGAAAACCTGAAGCAATTGTGAAAAACGTTTTGGGTGACGTGTTGTGTTAGGGATGCTTGATAGGTATTTTTGGGGACACTATAACCACCTTTGCTTGATTCGTGTCTGGATATTGCTGACAAGGTTTTCAACTCGGCTTCGCATGCCATGGGTGCGGGTGGCATTGAAATGACATAGGGATTGTGTTGTACAACTGCAACACCCTACCTCTACACACCAAGACTATTCCTGTATCAGCCTCTGAAGGCTGTCTCGGGTGATAAGGCCACCTGTGAACTCTTATGTACCCGAAGCAAACTACTTTATCGATCGGCCCAGGGTGATACTCAATCTGTCTGTGGAAGTTTTTTGTGGGAATTGTTACATGTTGCCTAGTGTGGGTGCTTTTTGACACCTAGAGTGAGTTGCATACCTAACTGCTATATTGGATGATATTAACCAAATTAGAGGGGGGCTGAATAACCTGGGCAATTAACAGTATTGCAAAGAAAGGGTTCTCTATAGGGATAAATCAAGCAATTAATTTGTCAACAATAATCAACTTGTAGGTATGTCTAAAGCAGTGGGATCTATGAGTGTCCGTGCACATTGATGTTTGATGGTAGGCATAACTGAATGGCCCACTGAAAAGGTGTCATCCTCAATCATACTTTGTGTCATTTTGGAAAGTTGGGAAAGTCCTAGAAAAAATAAATATGCCTTTAAGTACTGTGTTTAACTTGTCACATTTGCAAGTGCTTCACAGACATAGGTCAAATGTCTGGCTATGTCTTCTGACAAATTGCTCCAGGATTGGCGTTTTCTTTTCTTTCTCTCACTGCAAAGTGAAAGGAGTTTTAAAGTGAATTATGTGAAAAAGTGTAGGAAACTGGCACCGTATATGATATTGCCACTAGGTGGTAATACCATGCAGAGGGGTCTTCAAAAGTGTACAGGGCTTAATGTTGTACCCAAAATGCTTTATTAGTGGTAGTGCTGGCAAGCAGCATTAGGCCTAACACAGAGGAGTGTAAGACATGTATTACGCAACCGTGATCAATCAAGGACACACGGCTCCAAAAGGAGATCCATAATAATTTTAGAAAAATATACTTTTTTTGTATTTTATTTTACGACTAAGATCTGCACAATCGGGTAAGTATGTTTTTAAATAAAAATACTTTTCACTTTCATAAGTTGACAGAATATTTTCAGAACAGTTCAATATCCTATGGTGAAAACAGGTAAGTACCATACTTGCAGTTCCAGTCTTTGGGACCAAAAGTCAGCTAGGGCAAAGGGTAAGGTGAGTACCAAAACTACAACACCAGTGGCACAGTGGCGGCTGGGTGCAGAGGTCAAAGTCGGAGGTTGGCCCAATGCTTTCCAATGGAGACTGGGAGTGCCTAGAGCCACACTGCTTGCAGATAAGTAGATCGGTTACAGGTGCCAAGCTTTGGGGGTTAGCACAAGCACAGGAGGGTTTCAAAGCAGCACCAAACATACACCACCAGCGGCACAGGGGGGGGGGGGCAAGTGCAGGGTGCAAGCATCAGGCACTCAATGCTTCTCAATGGAGTTTCTCCTTTTGACAAAAAGGCTGCAGGCGTGGTACCGGAGGTAAGTAGAGGTGTAGGGGGTCATGGGGCAGAAAGGATCCAGCCGTAATGCATTAATGACATTGAAAGACTTAGAAAAGTGTTATTAGAGGTCAAAAGTCAACAGACATGATCCCCCTCGACACCAATTCAATCAATGAAAACGCAAGTTTTTATCAAGACAATAACAATAATGCAACACTAGTAGCAAATGATCCAAGGGGAGTGCAAGAAGACCTTGACACACCTAAACAAGTATAATTAGAGGTCAAAGGTCAAAAAGCATAACCTCCTCCACAGTAACTAAGGAGGATGTAGGTACTCATCATTACAATTCCAATAATGCCTCACTTGTAACAAATGATCTAACATTAATGTATTAAAGACCATGGTTTCCACTTTTCAGAATCAGATTCTAGGGTACCACTACTCCAGTGATACGGTCCGTACACGCGTGTGTAGGGTCCGTATCCCTATGGTAGTGTTGCCTACGGCAACACTACCATAGGGATACGGACCCTACACACGCGTGTACAGACCGTATCACTATGGCGTACGCCTACGGCAACACTACCATAGGGATACGGACCCTACACACACGTGTACGGACCGTATCACTATGGCGTACGCCTACGGCAACACTACCATAGGGATACGGACCCTACACACGCGTGTACGGACCGTATCACTATGGCGTACGCCTACGGCAACACTACCATAGGGATACGGACCCTACACACACATGTACGGACCGTATCACTATGGCATACGCCTACGGCAACACTACCATAGGGATACGGACCCTACACACGCGTGTACGGACCGTATAACTGGAGTAGTGGTGCCCTAGGGGTACGTGTGGAACGCACCGTACCTGTGTGTGGATAGTGAAATTACATAGGGGACACATGAGGGACAACTTTAAGGGCCTAAGTGCATGCTGGTTGTCATGGAGACCGAGTTTCCATTTCAAAATTTTTCCTCAGGTGGCCAGCAAAAGTCGGTTGGAGACAATATACAATGTTGCAAAGTGGTTGTTGACTTGACATCATGCTCAAATTTTGAACCATGCAAAGGCCCTCACTGGGGTAGGTTTAAAGGGATTGGAGGAAACGTAGGATGCAAATGAGATTGACCAATCTCTCCTGTTGGACTTGGCCCTTCTGGCCGGTTCACCCCGAAACTTTTTGCTTAAAATGGTGACTTGGTTTAGGGATTTTGGTTTCTGCGCACTTTACCGCTGTGTCTCAGGGTAAAGTGCGTGCGTGTTGTGAGGTTGGCCTGCCCTCCCATAGGAATGCATGGGGGAATGTATGTGTCCCGGTAGTTCCTGATGCGTGGGGTGTGCAGGCCCGTGTTTGGTATGTGCGGACTCGTGGGAGTGAATGCTGCGCGTTGATGTGTGCAGCGTGCATGTACCTGGTGTGGAAGTGCCACTTCTAGAAGTGGGCACTTCAGTGTGCAGTCTGAAATGTGTGGCTTGTCTGGCGATTGGCTGGTAAGGTCAGGTGACGGACTAGGGAATTCCCCAGAGTCAGGAGGAGTCACCCAGTGGTGAATGGGGAGTTAGCATGTTGATGGCTGGGGAGGAGTGTACCTGGGTCCTGAATAGGACAGGAATTCCCCCACACAATGCTGGCGCCGGCCCCTGTGGTGCGTCTAATGACCCTAGCCCTGCCAGTGAATAGGGAGAGGGGCTGAGCAAAACAAAGTGCTCAGGAACCTGTTGGAACTGGTTCGCCCCTTCCCTGCACCTTAGACAAAGGATTTGACTGTATAAAAATGGGGCTGTGTCCCCACAGAAGTTGTTCTCTTGCAGGATCCACTTGAGGGGGGGCCTGCTGCTGCTGGGCGCCAGGAGAGACCGCCACTGGGGACTGCCTCCCTGCTGGAGGGCCCTGTGAGCTGGCTCTGGGCCCAGCCTTTGCCCCCTGCTCTCTGGAGGACCTTTTTGTTGCTGAAACATTGCTTGTAGCGCCTGGGAGCGCTTTCTGGACTTCCTAGCGCTGGGCGCGCTGTTTTCCTGGACTGGCTGTCTCTCAGAGCCTGGGAGCGCTCTGAGGATCCTTTGTAGCGCTGCGAGCGCTGGCTCACCTTGTAGCGCTGTGAAGCGCTTTGATTCGGCTTGCGGGTGCCCACCCCGCTTATTTGCGTAGCGCTGCGGCGGGTGCCTACCCCGCCGAGGATTGCATTTACGGAGGGAGCCCACCCCTCTAATCACCGAGATCACCGCTGCAGCCCGGTTCGTGACCGGAAGTCAGGCAAGCCTGGGGGCGGGCCGCCGGGACAACCGGAACTGAGCAGAGGAGGGCGGGAGCCTACCCCGCCTCCTACCGAAGCGTCGCAGCTGCTTAACCCCCGGAGCAGGCAGGAGCCTACCCTGCGCCCCGGGGTACTTAGGAGAGTGACGAGGACGGCTGGAGCTGGAGCGGAGGAGGGCGCGAGGCACATTGTCGGTGCCTGCCCCCCTCCGTGTCGAGAAGCAGCCCCGGAGTCCGCCGGAGCAGAGAGAAAAAAGCAGCCAACGCGGGAGTCCCCTGCCAACAGCCTGGTGAGTGATCGCGAGGGCTGGGGGACTCCGCGCACTTGCTGGGGAGGGCGGGAGCTGTGTTCACGAGTCCCCCCGAGCGGGACTCCAACGAGGAGGGCGATCCTTGTCTATGAGCCCTGTGAGGCTCTAAGTGCTTTGCTGACTTGCTCTCGAGCCCCGAGAGGGCTCCAACGTTCTAGGGGGCATTTGTTTAGAGCGCTAGACGCTCCAACGGTTGGGGGCATTGACTGGTGTTCAGAGCGCCCGGAGCGCTCCAACGAAGGGGAGCACGATTGTTTCTCGAGCCCAGTGAGGCTCCAACGTTGTGCTGAGCCACGAAGGCTCTAGAGGGCACATTGTTATTGGTCAGAGCCCGGAGAGGGCTCCAGAGGCACGCAGGGTGCCTGAAGTTCGTTTTCCAGCTGCCCAGCACTTAGTGGGCAGCTGCCACGTTTAGGTGGGGGACCATTCTTGTTCTAGTCTGCGCAGCCGGCGCAGCCTGACTTTGTTAAACGCAGGGCGTCCTAGCCCCTTCCAGGCCAGTTGGCCCAGGGACTGCCACAGGTGGTGGCATAGGAGTTTTGCGCAATTGTGTTCCTTCCTTGCACCTCTGAATGTGTGTTGATGCATCATGTGCCATTGCTTTTACACCTCTGAATGTTTTATGCATCATGTGTGTTCCTTCCGTGCACCTCTGAATGTGTTTTGATGCGTCATGTGCCATTCCTCTACACCTCTGAATGTTTTAGGCATCATGTGTAACATTCTATTACCCCTACAGGTATTGTGATACGTAGGTGGTTGTTGCTTTCTCCTAGTACAGGTGGTGCTAGTGAGGTTCTAGTCCCCTGCGTGACAGTCTCCTAAAGTAGTTAGGGTTAAGTAGGTGGTACTTCCCCGATACCAGTGAGTACTGGTTGTGTGCTATACAGTTTATTTTTGTGCTACAGTGATTTTATATATTTATGTGCTAAATACCTAAAAGTGCCAATTCCTGACAGTGGTCCAGGTGGCCCTGTCTTGTACATAATCCCTTGTAAATTCTGCCCGTGCCTGTTGGCACATTGTAAAGTGTGTGTTTTTATCTAATGTGTTGTGTATAATACAAAGGTTATTTTTATAGAATACCTTGTGTGGAGTTTCCTTTGTGGTGGGCCTTGGGTGTTGTTGCTGGGTGCGCGCGCAAACGCTTTACACATCGCCTCAGAGATAAGCCTGACTGCTCGTGCCAAGCTACCAAGGGGGTGAGCAGGGGTTATCTTTGGCGTGTAACTTCCTTGCCCTGACTAGAGTGGTGGTTTCTGCCTGACTTTGGCGCAAGCCTTAGCCAACCAGAAATCGCCAGGTCTAACATTGGTGATCAGCGGTGGGATTTGGACTTGCGTTTGCGCTGTACCGCAGCAGCGACTGGCCACACTGCAAAACTCTGCATTAGATAAACCACATTTTAGGGATTATTGTTTTTATTTCTTCTTCTGAAGGTATCATTGTGTTATTGTGTCCAGTACATTTGTCCCCCGCCCTGCGCCCAGAGCTTGGTACCTGTGTCACGTGGTGGTCAGGTTGAGGGATCAGGGGTGGTAGAAACTGCCTTACCAGTCCGAGGGGAGGGTTGTGTGTGGATGGTGTGTGGGGCACTAGACAGTGAGTGTGAGTTCTCCAGGATAGAGAGCTCACTGAAACCTTTTGTGAATTGTGTACTCCTGTGTAGCTCCGACCCCCAGGTTCCTTGTGTTGAACTCTTCTCAGGAACGTCCGCCAAAATGGAGCCTGCTTTTAACTTCTGTAGTCTGTTTAGGTACAGTAGGTTGGAGCTGGCAAGGTTCTGTGAGGAGAGGGACATAGAGGTGGGTGAGTCAGATACCCAGTCCAAACTGAGGGACAACCTGATCCTTTGGCAAAAGGAGGAGTGGGAGCGGGAGCGCAGCGAGGAAGATAGGGCCCGGGCCGCACGCCGAGAGGGTGGTGGGTCTGAGGGGAGCCCTGAGGAATCTGAGGAGGAGGAAGGTTACCTGACAGGGACATCAGTAGAGAGTGGAGACCCCATAGATAGGGAGTCCCTTGCTGGGTCCAGTGTCAGGAGCAGCACCCCATCCCTTTCCCTGTCCCCAGAGGAGTGGGTAGATAGGAGGGAAGAGAGGGAGCATCAGCTGGCCATGGAGAAGCTCAGGTTAGAGCATGCCTGGGGGATGGCGCAGCTGACTATGGCAGAGAAAAAGCTGGAGACCGAGAGGGTCTTAGCGCAGGAGAGGATGGCGGAGGCTGAGAGGGCCTTCGCCAGGGAGAAATCAGTGCTGGAGAGTAGATTATCGCCTGCGCGCAGTCGTAGTTTTCTGGGCTCCCCAGGGAGGGTTGAGTCCAGTGGTGGCAGCGAAATAGAGTCCCGTGCGACAAGTCCAACTCCCAGTTTCCCCAGTCTGGTACCTGTTTCCCAAGAGGAGGAGTATAGGTTGAAGTTCAGGGGCAGTAGAAAACCGTCTCACCAGTCGTGGGGGTTGTTTGTGGATGACTGTCATGATGCACTGTGGGACTGGCTGGAGGTCAACACGGAAGAGGATTTGGATATAGTGCTCAAAATGATTGTCAAAGAGCAGATGCTCAGTAGTTGTTCTCCAGGGTTGCGCCGGCACCTGTTGAGGTATGACTACTTTTGTCCTTGGGCGCTGGCAGAGGAAGCAGAGCGCTGGGAAAGCGCTAAAGGTTCTCTGGAGTCATTAGGGAGTGACTCAAGTCGTGGTTCAGGTACCTTCCAGCCCAGCGTGGTGGAAGAGGCTCCGTGTAGCCCAGCTAGGTCCCAGTGTAGCGAGGAGGGTGTAGGGGCTTACGGCCTGGCTCAGTGGAGCGGGAGTAAGTGGGTGACCGAGGGTCCCCAGACGTACGAAACCCTGCCTCGGGACTTGGGTGGTTTCAGGAGGGAACACCAAGTTGGGGACCTAGGCTGTCCTGTTAGCCCATTTGAGGAGGATCACCTAGTGAGTAGAGGACCGGGAGCGCCTGTAAACAGGGCTCCTGTGGTTCTAGTGTCTGGCAGTACCGCTCCAGTAGGGAGGGTACAGAAGTCCAGCGGGAGGAGTGGCATGGGGCTGTGTTCCCCGGTGGAGGAGCCAGTGGGTCAGAGACCAGCCGGGAGGGCTGAGTCTCCTAGAAGTGACCATGGCGACTACACGTCTGGCCTGGGGGATCTTTGCGCACTGTCAGGTGGACAGGGGACGGGAGATCTGCGCCAGGCAGACGGTCATGCAACATATGAGGCATATGTTACTCTCGGGGGGATGGTGTGTAAATCCCCAGAAGTCCTGGAGTGCCAGGCAATTATTCCACCGAAGGTTTTAGACCGGAGGTTGGAAGGCCAGGTTCAGGAGCAGCCTGACCTGAAGGGTCTGACTACTGTAACCAGTGTCCTGACCGGTTCTTCTTCCAGAGGGGCCGCCCCAGTTGGTAGGGAGCAGGACTCTGGAAGGGGGTGCAGAGGGTGGGAGAGCCCACCTCTGACCCCGGTGCAACCTGAGGGGTTAAACCCTAGGTTGGTAGACCAGCTCTCAGGGAGGGGTCCTGAGCTGGTTGGTGAGGTATGTTACGAGGGTGCCTCTCAAAGGAGGAGAGGGCGGAACCCTAGGAGAAGAGGTAGGGGGAGGAGAGCCTCACCCGTGACTTCTGGTCAGCCTGAGGGTACAGACCCTAGGCTGGAAGATCGGTGGCAGTTCAGAACTGCCCTGATGAGGGGTAGAGTGGAGAATGGCTGCTATGTGCCAGGGGTTACTACCCCCCACTCTGTGGTTAGGCAAGGACCAGTGGCACCTGGGTGGCCTAGGGCCTGGTCTTGGCCGCGGACAGCTTGGGAGTACCAGTGGGGTAGCCCAGTTGGTCCGGAGAGTGGTTTGAGAAGAAACTCCATGGGTTCACCGTGGCGTAGAACCGGAGGGTGTCCCGGCAGTGGCGGGCCCGCGTCCGTGTTCTATCGCCCCAAGCAGGGAAGTCCATCACGGTAGTGATTGGTCTACCCTGCGTTTTGGCTGGAAGGGGGTTTTGTTGGACTTGGCCCTTCTGGCCGGTTCACCCCGAAACTTTTTGCTTAAAATGGTGACTTGGTTTAGGGATTTTGGTTTCTGCGCACTTTACCGCTGTGTCTCAGGGTAAAGTGCGTGCGTGTTGTGAGGTTGGCCTGCCCTCCCATAGGAATGCATGGGGGAATGTATGTGTCCCGGTAGTTCCTGATGCGTGGGGTGTGCAGGCCCGTGTTTGGTATGTGCGGACTCGTGGGAGTGAATGCTGCGCGTTGATGTGTGCAGCGTGCATGTACCTGGTGTGGAAGTGCCACTTCTAGAAGTGGGCACTTCAGTGTGCAGTCTGAAATGTGTGGCTTGTCTGGCGATTGGCTGGTAAGGTCAGGTGACGGACTAGGGAATTCCCCAGAGTCAGGAGGAGTCACCCAGTGGTGAATGGGGAGTTAGCATGTTGATGGCTGGGGAGGAGTGTACCTGGGTCCTGAATAGGACAGGGATTCCCCCACACAATGCTGGCGCCGGCCCCTGTGGTGCGTCTAATGACCCTAGCCCTGCCAGTGAATAGGGAGAGGGGCTGAGCAAAACAAAGTGCTCAGGAACCTGTTGGAACTGGTTCGCCCCTTCCCTGCACCTTAGACAAAGGATTTGACTGTATAAAAATGGGGCTGTGTCCCCACAGAAGTTGTTCTCTTGCAGGATCCACTTGAGGGGGGGCCTGCTGCTGCTGGGCGCCAGGAGAGACCGCCACTGGGGACTGCCTCCCTGCTGGAGGGCCCTGTGAGCTGGCTCTGGGCCCAGCCTTTGCCCCCTGCTCTCTGGAGGACCTTTTTGTTGCTGAAACATTGCTTGTAGCGCCTGGGAGCGCTTTCTGGACTTCCTAGCGCTGGGCGCGCTGTTTTCCTGGACTGGCTGTCTCTCAGAGCCTGGGAGCGCTCTGAGGATCCTTTGTAGCGCTGCGAGCGCTGGCTCACCTTGTAGCGCTGTGAAGCGCTTTGATTCGGCTTGCGGGTGCCCACCCCGCTTATTTGCGTAGCGCTGCGGCGGGTGCCTACCCCGCCGAGGATTGCATTTACGGAGGGAGCCCACCCCTCTAATCACCGAGATCACCGCTGCAGCCCGGTTCGTGACCGGAAGTCAGGCAAGCCTGGGGGCGGGCCGCCGGGACAACCGGAACTGAGCAGAGGAGGGCGGGAGCCTACCCCGCCTCCTACCGAAGCGTCGCGGCTGCTTAACCCCCGGAGCAGGCAGGAGCCTACCCTGCGCCCCGGGGTACTTAGGAGAGTGACGAGGACGGCCGGAGCTGGAGCGGAGGAGGGCGCGAGGCACATTGTCGGTGCCTGCCCCCCTCCGTGTCGAGAAGCAGCCCCGGAGTCCGCCGGAGCAGAGAGAAAAAAGCAGCCAACGCGGGAGTCCCCTGCCAACAGCCTGGTGAGTGATCGCGAGGGCTGGTGGACTCCGCGCACTTGCTGGGGAGGGCGGGAGCTGTGTTCACGAGTCCCCCCGAGCGGGACTCCAACGAGGAGGGCGATCCTTGTCTATGAGCCCTGTGAGGCTCTAAGTGCTTTGCTGACTTGCTCTCGAGCCCCGAGAGGGCTCCAACGTTCTAGGGGGCATTTGTTTAGAGCGCTAGACGCTCCAACGGTTGGGGGCATTGACTGGTGTTCAGAGCGCCCGGAGCGCTCCAACGAAGGGGAGCACGATTGTTTCTCGAGCCCAGTGAGGCTCCAACGTTGTGCTGAGCCCGAAGGCTCTAGAGGGCACATTGTTATTGGTCAGAGCCCGGAGAGGGCTCCAGAGGCACGCAGGGTGCCTGAAGTTCGTTTTCCAGCTGCCCAGCACTTAGTGGGCAGCTGCCACGTTTAGGTGGGGGACCATTCTTGTTCTAGTCTGCGCAGCCGGCGCAGCCTGACTTTGTTAAACGCAGGGCGTCCTAGCCCCTTCCAGGCCAGTTGGCCCAGGGACTGCCACAGGTGGTGGCATAGGAGTTTTGCGCAATTGTGTTCCTTCCTTGCACCTCTGAATGTGTGTTGATGCATCATGTGCCATTGCTTTTACACCTCTGAATGTTTTATGCATCATGTGTGTTCCTTCCGTGCACCTCTGAATGTGTTTTGATGCGTCATGTGCCATTCCTCTACACCTCTGAATGTTTTAGGCATCATGTGTAACATTCTATTACCCCTACAGGTATTGTGATACGTAGGTGGTTGTTGCTTTCTCCTAGTACAGGTGGTGCTACTGAGGTTCTAGTCCCCTGCGTGACAGTCTCCTAAAGTAGTTAGGGTTACGTAGGTGGTACTTCCCCGATACCAGTGAGTACTGGTTGTGTGCTATACAGTTTATTTTTGTGCTACAGTGATTTTATATATTTATGTGCTAAATATCTAAAAGTGCCAATTCCTGACAGTGGTCCAGGTGGCCCTGTCTTGTACATAATCCCTTGTAAATTCTGCCCGTGCCTGTTGGCACATTGTAAAGTGTGTGTTTTTATCTAATGTGTTGTGTATAATACAAAGGTTATTTTTATAGAATACCTTGTGTGGAGTTTCCTTTGTGGTGGGCCTTGGGTGTTGTTGCTGGGTGCGCGCGCAAACGCTTTACACATCGCCTCAGAGATAAGCCTGACTGCTCGTGCCAAGCTACCAAGGGGGTGAGCAGGGGTTATCTTTGGCGTGTAACTTCCTTGCCCTGACTAGAGTGGTGGTTTCTGCCTGACTTTGGCGCAAGCCTTAGCCAACCAGAAATCGCCAGGTCTAACATCTCCGTACTCCTGTAAATGAAACAGCACAGCAAGGCAGATATAAGGCAGCCAGGACCCATGAGAGAGCACTTGCCTGCACAACCTTTCATTCCACACCACTGCTGCTGCTTGTGATTCCTCTGGCACCATGTCCAGGTCTGTGGAGAGGGCCCAGCCATTCACCCAGGAGGAGAATGTGGCATTGCTGGATGTCATCCTCCCACAGTGCGGGAGACCAGGGGAGCAGGTGAGTGCTGACTTCACTAGCTTAGACTGAGCCCCTTTTTGTGACTGTCACTTCTGGCATTGTGTCCAGGTGTGACAGACATGCAATGTTGTTTAGAGTGGGTCCCAGGGGGGGAATGCCTCATGTCTCCCATGCAGAGCATGATGTAGTTCATGTCTGCACTCCTCACTTGCATTGTGCTTACTGTGACAATCACTGCATGGTGCATGCCACATTCAGCCTGGCTACTCCTCTTGGGAATGTTGTTTCTACAGTCCTGATGTGATTCTGTGGTCCCCCCAGTGTGACAGGTGACTGTTCCCACAGATGTGTGTGAGTTGAGTGTACCTGTGGTGAGAGTGTCCAAATGATGTGTTCGTCCCCTGGACATTGGTGTGTGTGTAAGTCCCCTGTCATGTGGGTGAGTGTCTATGTGGAGTGTTGCACCCCAGCTGCATGGAGGATGCATATACCCTACCCATCTGATGTGAGCAGGGAGCAGTGCTGTGTGTCTGACGTGCTGAGCTAGCCCCACACCTGTGACACCCCCCAGTCAAGTGGCACATGTGCAGAGTGAGGTTTGTACCCGCAGTTGCCAATGGCAGGTGATTGTCCTGTGCCTGTGTGTGTCTGTGCACTCTGCTGAGGTTGCGTCAGTGGCCTGGGGCATGTGACTGCTTTGAGGTGCTGTCCATAATCCTGGTGTTGCTTGTGATGCACAGTGTGAGCCATGATCATTGATTGTGTCGCACCCCTCATGCCACCTGTGTACTTTCAATGCCACATAGTGCATTTGGCCTTCCCCAGAGGATAATGTCCCTATGACAAAGGTGCAATAAGTTGGCTGCATACTATGCCCTGTTCAAACCAGCCAAATTGTTCTGATGTGTGTCTCTGTGACATGGAGCAGGTGTATTGATGTTGTCTCATTTTGTCTTCCTCCCAGGTAGGCGCCTATGCCAAGGGGAAGATTTGGAAGCAGGCCATCAGGGCCGTGAGGTTGGTGGAGGGTCGCAGTCGGCGCCTGGCCCAGGTGAGGAAATGCTGGCAGGATATCCGGTGCTGGACCAGGAGGATCGCCCGGGTCCTGCTGGGGGACTCACCACCACGCCCCCACGGCGGGCGTCAGCGACTGACCCACCTAATAAAGCCTGGCAGTGGTCTTCCCAGAGATGGATAGGCGGTTACAAGAGAAGCAGCTGCAGGAAGGGGGTAGGTACATGTGTGTTTGTTGTGTGTCACCAGCTTTTGGAAGTGCTCAGTCGCATGGATACACTGCCAGGGTTTATATGTGCAGTGCATATCCTGCTCCCCCAAGTCAACCGGTGCTGTTCTTCCTCCCTTCCCCTCCTTGACATGTGTTCCCTGGTCTGTGTGTAGTCACTCTTGCACAAGGTAATCTAGGCTGGCAGTTAATCCAAGTGCCCAATGCTTGCAGCATCATGTGTGGGGGTGGTCTGTGACATGTGTTGGGACCTTGCCTGTGCCCTGTCCAGTTCAGTCATTGGGGGGTCCATAATAGTTGGCACTGATGCTGAGTCCCGACATAGGAGTGTGTCTTAAAATGAACTGCCTTAAAGCATGCATGACCAATGTTGTGGCCTCAGACATGATGTGCATGAGTGGGAGATATGCATAGTGCAGGGACGGTCGCTCCTGTTGCAGTCATATCCATCCAGGACCATGGAGGAGTGTGGCCACTACAGTCCCCTGAGGCACTTTTTCCTAGGTATCATGTGTGTCATCCAACAATGTGGACATTCTCTGTGTCGTCAGCATAGGTTGGGCTCTGTGGCATTGTACCCTGGCCTCATTTGTATTTACGTAAAGTGTGCTACATTTTCCACTGTACAGGGTGACCCAATTTGGCTTGTGCATACTCACAGTGGCCAGTGCCTGTGTGTCTCGGTACAACTATCTGATGATGGTTGTTTGTCAATAATATGTGTGGTCAGGCGCACGAGGGGTAGTTCGAGTACAATCAGGATTTCTTGAAGGCCATTTTTGTAATCCCCGAGTAAGAGGTGTAAGTACTTCCTCTGTCTCAATCACATTGTCTCAGGTAGGGGGGGGTTTGTGCGGGCAAGGTCTACATGTCAAAACCTTAGGTCTCCTTGCCAGGTCTGGCCTGTGTGTGATGATTGTCTGAACAGACACTCAACAAGTATTGACCCAGTCATGTTGTGCATGGTTTAATGTTTTGGCTTTGCAGCATGTGCCAAAAGTTAAAAGACATGGTTCCTGCTCATCTATTTTTGGCAACGGTGTGTGGTCCAGATGCTGTGCTCGACTGTCCCCAGACACTAGCTCCTCTGTATAATTCGATATCAAGTTATTTGCTGTTGTGTCATGCTCTTCATTGTTTCTAAGTGGCATGGTGGGTCAACCAACTGTGTGGTACAGGGCCTACATATGTGCGTAGTATTGTAGATGTTACTCATGTTGCTTTTCATGCTATGCACTGTGACCTATGTAGTTTGGACTCACGTGTCATATGTATACAGGTGTCTGATTATTTCTAAGGGTGGGCGTAGTGGGCGTAGTGGGGCTACGTGAAGCAGCACGTAGTGTGCCCAAATCTACGCACACTACGCGCTTCGCGTAGCCCCACTACGTGCCACCCACCTCCCGGCCGCCCTCCTTTTAAATAATATCAGCAATGTAAAATAAATTAAAGTAAAGAGACTTACTCTGGGGCTCCCTCTTCTTCGTTTCTAATTTCTTCTGACAAATGCGCATGCGCGGACGCCCGCGCATGCGCATTTCTCGCAAGAAATGCGCATGCGCGGGTGTCCGCGCATGCGCATTTGCCAGAAGAAATTAGAAACGAGAAAGAGGGAGCCCCGGAGACGCCGCGCTTAAGTTAAGTCGCTTTACTTTAATTTATTTTTCATTGCTGATATTATTTAAAAGGAGGGCAGGCGGGAGGTGGGTGGCGGGTGGCAGGCAGCTACGCTTCGCCCTCGGCGTGTGCGTAGCGCTGCCCTGCTTCGCCTACTTCGGAAAGTGCGAAGCAGGCAGCGCTACGTACACTACGTGGGCGAAGCGTAGTGCTACGCCCGGGGTTAATTATTTCCTGTCTCTTCACCTTGCCCACAGCATCGTCGGGGGAAACCGAGGGAGACACTGGCACAGACGTGGAGGAGGGATCCAGCACCGGTGCCACCAGTGCTGGGGAGTCTGGTGCAGCAAGTGGCACGGAGGGCGAGGGGAGTGAGGCGGAGGACCTGTCCAGTCCCACGACCGACTATGACGCTGACGGGTCCGAGGCTGAGCTCCCAGAGGGGGCGGAGGCTGCTCCCAGAGCTGAAAGCAGCACTCCATCTCTCGCCGCCCCCTCCATTCCCATCACCGGCCTCCCACTTGCTCGGGTCCCTTCTGTTCATGCTAGGCGACAACATGTCTCCTTCGTGCCAGGCACCGCACCCCCTGCCCCTGTCTCCCCTGCTGCCGTCAATGCCGAGTCTGTGGACATTCTGCGGCATTTGCAGGTTGGTCAGACATCGCTGCTTAATGTCCTCCATGGCCACACCAGACTGCTGACACAGATGGTGTCGTACATGGAGGGCATGTCAGCAGCGATGTCTGACCAACGGATGTTGCTGAGGTCCATGGACTCGTCACTGACGGCAGCAGTGGGTCTCCTGCAGCGCTCCGTCCCCCCTACCCCTGCTCCATCCACACTTCCCACTCCCATGCCTGTCCCAAGCACACCCAGACGTCCCCATGCACGCACCCCACCAGACACAGGCAGCACACCACCAGGGAAGGCCAAGCACACACCTCCTGTCACGCACACACAGGGGGAAGTAGGCACAGCCACTGGGTCGGGGGGCAAACAGCAGCCATGCAGCCACAGTGGGAGTCCGCAGTCCTCACGACCCACTTCCTCAAAAACCACTCCCCTTGGCTCTCCTGCCCAACAGTCGGACAAAGAGTCCTTCATGGCCAGTCTGTCCCTCAGCCCCAGTGTGAAACCACCCCGCAAGCGTTTGAAGAAGTCCCTGGGCAGAGTAGTTGAGTCCCCCCCCTGTCCACACCCTCCCCCAGTAGCGCTGCAACCCATCCCTCCGACCCCCCCCCCTCCCTTGGGGCCTGTGGTTCCTTCGGGTGCAGGGGAGACGCTGGAAGACCTTGCGACCGTGTGCAGCGCCATCCTAACCACCACCTTTGGCGCTGCCCCACCCCCTGTGGTGGAGTCGTCCATCCCTGCACCCACAACACATACCCTTGCCCCTCCTGTCCCTGCGGTGCCTGGTCCTTCCCCCCCACATGATGCTCCCCCTTCTGTGGATGAAATGGAACTGTGAACTGTGCAGGCAAGCTAGGGGAGACGCGTCCCAATGTGTCCCCCCCAGGACTTTGCACATGGCCTGGCCTATGGGCCCTGTATATAGTGTACATTTCTATGGCAATATTTTTTTCTGCTGAATAAAGCATTTTGTTTTTCATTTGCACACTAATGCTTTTCTGGTATTGCTGTTGGTGCTGCTGCTCCATGATTTGGGGTGGTGATAATGTGTTAGTGTGCTGCTCATGGGGTGGACCCTGGTATCTGCGTGCCATCACAAGGTCTCTGCAAATAATATTTGGTCATGTAAGCTCTTACTGTATGGTGACATTGTCCCAAGGAGTGTTTCTTCCTCTGTGGCACCTGACATCTTCCCTGCAGGGTGTTTCCCAATTGTTGTGCTGACCTGTGTCTACATTTCCTTGGTGTGTGACAGATCCCTTCAACTTTGGCCATGCATGCTCAGCAATGTCTCCGCCTGCATCGTTTGTGGCATCCTTGGTGGTCACTGTACTTGTGTATGGAGTATATTGACATGACTTCATGTGGACATGTTCCCTTTTACGCACTATGCATGTGTGTACTCCCAGCCTAGCACACATGTGTTACGGGTTCTGCAGGGTATTTGGGCACCTGACTGACAATTGTGGGCATTGTATCTGTGGGTACTCCACCCTTTTCCTTCCATGGGAGGCAACAACTTGTTGGCTGCCCCAGCACCTGCACATTCCTATCAGTCCTCGAATGTGTGTGACAGTGTGTGTCCCCTAGGTTTCCTTTTTTAGTAGGGTGGAACATGAGTATACAGTCTTGTTGCATGATCTCAGTGTGTGTATTGTGCTGCCAGCGCCAGGGGTGGGTATGCATGTGTAATTTGTCATCACACCCACATGCAGTGGGGGAAGGACATCCACCCTCATGGGAGTGGGACACTGCTGTCAGTGATGGGTTGTCATGGCACTCTCAATATAGTCGCACATTGTGGATGCCTTCATGCACCCATGGAGTTTTGCTCATTGGAGGATGGTGTGCACACCCCCATGTCTCTGTCCACTGCTGGGAGGCCTCTGCACCCACCCCTCATATGTCTGGGCACTGCTGGGAGGCCTCTGCACCCACCCCTCATATGTCTGGGCACTGCTGGGAGTGATGGGCACCCACCCCTCATATGTCTGGGCACTGCTGGGAGGCCTCTGCACCCACCCCTCATATGTCTGGGCACTGCTGGGAGTGATAGGCACCCACCCCTCATATCTCTGGGCACTGCTGGAAGTGATAGGCACCCACCCCTCATATGTCTGGGCACTGCTGCGAGTGATGGGCACCCACCCCTCATATGTCTGGGCACTGCTAGGAGTGATAGGCACCCACCCCTCATATGTCTGGGCACTGCTGGGAGGCCTCTGCACCCACCCCTCATATGTCTGGGCACTGCTGGGAGGCCTCTGCACCTACCCCTCATATGTCTGGGCACTGCTGGGAGGCCTCTGCACCTATCCCTCATATGTCTGGGCACTGCTGAGAGTGATGGGCACCCACCCCTCATATGTCTGGGCACTGCTGAGAGTGATGGGCACCCACCCCTCATATATCTGGGCACTGCTGGGAGTGATAGGCCCCCACCCCTCATATGTCTGGGTACTGCTGGGAGTGATAGGCACCCACCCCTCATATGTCTGGGCACTGCTGGGAGGCCTCTGCACCCACCCCTCATATGTCTGGGCACTGCTGGGAGTGATAGGCACCCACCCCTCATATGTCTGGGCACTGCTGGGAGGCCTCTGCACCCACCCCTCATATGTCTGGGCACTGCTGGGAGGCCTCTGCACCAACCCCTCATATGTCTGGGCACTGCTGGGAGTGTTGGGCACCCACCCCTCATGTGTCTGGGCACTGCTGGGAGTGATAGACACACACCCCTCATATGTCTGGGCACTGCTGGGAGGCCTCTGCACCCACCCCTCATATGTCTGGGCACTGCTGGGAGGCCTCTGCACCTACCCCTCATATGTCTGGGCACTGCTGGGAGTGATGGGCACCCACACCTCATATGTCTGAGCACTGCTGGGAGTGATAGGCACCCACCCCTCATATGTCTGGGCACTGCTGGGAGGCCTCTGCACCCACCCCTCATATGTCTGGGCACTGCTGGGAGGCCTCTGCACCTATCCCTCATATGTCTGGGCACTGCTGAGAGTGATGGGCACCCACCCCTCATATGTCTGGGCACTGCTGGGAGTGATAGGCACCCACCCCTCATATGTCTGGGCAATGCTGGAAGTGATAGGCACCCACCCCTCATATGTCTGGGCACTGCTGGGAGGCCTCTGCACCCACCCCTCATATGTCTGGGTACTGCTGGGAGTGATAGGCACCCACCCCTCATATGTCTGGGCACTGCTGGGAGGCCTCTGCACCCACCCCTCATATGTCTGGGCACTGCTGGGAGGCCTCTGCACCCACCCCTCATATGTCTGGGCACTGCTGGGAGTGATGGGCACCCACCCCTCATGTGTCTGGGCACTGCTGGGAGTGATAGGCACACACCCCTCATATGTCTGGGCACTGCTGGGAGTGATAGGCACCCACCCCTCATATGTCTGGGCACTGCTGCAAGGCCTCTGCACCCACCCCTCATATATCTGGGCACTGCTGGGAGGCCTCTGCACCCACCCCTCATATGTCTGGGCACTGCTGGGAGTGATGGGCACCCACCCCTCATATGTCTGGGCACTGCTGGGAGGCCTCAGCACCCACCCCTCATATGTCTGGGCACTGCTGGGAGTGATAGGCACCCACCCCTCATATCTCTGGGCACTGCTGGAAGTGATAGGCACCCACCCCTCATATGTCTGGACACTGCTGCGAGTGATGGGCACCCACCCCTCATATGTCTGGGCACTGCTAGGAGTGATAGGCACCCACCCCTCATATGTCTGGGCACTGCTGGGAGGCCTCTGCACCCACCCCTCATATGTCTGGGCACTGCTGGGAGGCCTCTGCACCTACCCCTCATATGTCTGGGCACTGCTGGGAGGCCTCTGCACCTATCCCTCATATGTCTGGGCACTGCTGAGAGTGATGGGCACCCACCCCTCATATGTCTGGGCACTGCTGAGAGTGATGGGCACCCACCCCTCATATGTCTGGGCACTGCTGGGAGTGATAGGCACCCACCCCTCATATGTCTGGGCACTGCTGGGAGTGATAGGCACCCACCCCTCATATGTCTGGGCACTGCTGGGAGGCCTCTGCACCCACCCCTCATATGTCTGGGCACTGCTGGGAGTGATAGGCACCCACCCCTCATATGTCTGGGCACTGCTGGGAGGCCTCTGCACCCACCCCTCATATGTCTGGGCACTGCTGGGAGGCCTCTGCACCAACCCCTCATATGTCTGGGCACTGCTGGGAGTGTTGGGCACCCACCCCTTATGTGTCTGGGCACTGCTGGGAGTGATAGACACACACCCCTCATATGTCTGGGCACTGCTGGGAGGCCTCTGCACCCACCCCTCATATGTCTGGGCACTGCTGGGAGGCCTCTGCACCTACCCCTTATATGTCTGGGCACTGCTGGGAGTGATGGGCACCCACACTTCATATGTCTGAGCACTGCTGGGAGTGATAGGCACCCACCCCTCATATGTCTGGGCACTGCTGGGAGGCCTCTGCACCCACCCCTCATATGTCTGGGCACTGCTGGGAGGCCTCTGCACCTATCCCTCATATGTCTGGGCACTGCTGAGAGTGATGGGCACCCACCCCTCATATGTCTGGGCACTGCTGGGAGTGATAGGCACCCACCCCTCATATGTCTGGGCAATGCTGGAAGTGATAGGCACCCACCCCTCATATGTCTGGGCACTGCTGGGAGGCCTCTGCACCCACCCCTCATATGTCTGGGTACTGCTGGGAGTGATAGGCACCCACCCCTCATATGTCTGGGCACTGCTGAGAGGCCTCTGCACCCACCCCTCATATGTCTGGGCACTGCTGGGAGGCCTCTGCACCCACCCGTCATATGTCTGGGCACTGCTGGGAGTGATGGGCACCCACCCCTCATGTGTCTGGGCACTGCTGGGAGTGATAGGCACACACCCCTCATATGTCTGGGCACTGCTGGGAGTGATAGGCACCCACCCCTCATATGTCTGGGCACTGCTGCGAGGCCTCTGCACCCACCCCTCATATATCTGGGCACTGCTGGGAGGCCTCTGCACCCACCCCTCATATGTCTGGGCACTGCTGGGAGTGATGGGCACCCACCCCTCATATTTCTGGGCACTGCTGGGAGTGATGGGCACCCACCCCTCATATGTTTTGGCACTGCTGGGAGGCCTCTGCACCTACCCCTTATATGTCTGGGCACTGCTGGCAGTGATGGGGACCCACCCCTCATATGTCTGGGCACTGCTGGGAGGCCTCTGCACCCACCCCTCATATGTCTGGGCACTGCTGGGAGTGATAGGCACCCACCCCTCATATCTCTGGGCACTGCTGGAAGTGATAGGCACCCACCCCTCATATGTCTGGGCACTGCTGCGAGTGATGGGCACCCACCCCTCATATGTCTGGGCACTGCTAGGAGTGATAGGCACCCACCCCTCATATGTCTGGGCACTGCTGGGAGGCCTCTGCACCCACCCCTCATATGTCTGGGCACTGCTGGGAGGCCTCTGCACCTACCCCTCATATGTCTGGGCACTGCTGGGAGGCCTCTGCACCTATCCCTCATATGTCTGGGCACTGCTGAGAGTGATGGGCACCCACCCCTCATATGTCTGGGCACTGCTGAGAGTGATGGGCACCCACCCCTCATATGTCTGGGCACTGCTGGGAGTGATAGGCACCCACCCCTCATATGTCTGGGCACTGCTGGGAGTGATAGGCACCCACCCCTCATATGTCTGGGCACTGCTGGGAGGCCTCTGCACCCACCCCTCATATGTCTGGGCACTGCTGGGAGTGATAGGCACCCACCCCTCATATGTCTGGGCACTGCTGGGAGGCCTCTGCACCCACCCCTCATATGTCTGGGCACTGCTGGGAGGCCTCTGCACCAACCCCTCATATGTCTGGGCACTGCTGGGAGTGTTGGGCACCCACCCCTCATGTGTCTGGGCACTGCTGGGAGTGATAGACACACACCCCTCATATGTCTGGGCACTGCTGGGAGGCCTCTGCACCCACCCCTCATATGTCTGGGCACTGCTGGGAGGCCTCTGCACCTACCGCTCATATGTCTGGGCACTGCTGGGAGTGATGGGCACCCACACCTCATATGTCTGAGCACTGCTGGGAGTGATAGGCACCCACCCCTCATATGTCTGGGCACTGCTGGGAGGCCTCTGCACCCACCCCTCATATGTCTGGGCACTGCTGGGAGGCCTCTGCACCTATCCCTCATATGTCTGGGCACTGCTGAGAGTGATGGGCACCCACCCCTCATATGTCTGGGCACTGCTGGAAGTGATAGGCACCCACCCCTCATATGTCTGGGCACTGCTGCGAGTGATGGGCACCCACCCCTCATATGTCTGGGCACTGCTAGGAGTGATAGGCACCCACCCCTCATATGTCTGGGCACTGCTGGGAGGCCTCTGCACCCACCCCTCATATGTCTGGGCACTGCTGGGAGGCCTCTGCACCTACCCCTCATATGTCTGGGCACTGCTGGGAGGCCTCTGCACCTATCCCTCATATGTCTGGGCACTGCTGAGAGTGATGGGCACCCACCCCTCATATGTCTGGGCACTGCTGAGAGTGATGGGCACCCACCCCTCATATGTCTGGACACTGCTGGGAGTGATAGGCACCCACCCCTCATATGTCTGGGCACTGCTGGGAGTGATAGGCACCCACCCCTCATATGTCTGGGCACTGCTGGGAGGCCTCTGCACCCACCCCTCATATGTCTGGGCACTGCTGGGAGTGATAGGCACCCACCCCTCATATGTCTGGGCACTGCTGGGAGGCCTCTGCACCCACCCCTCATATGTCTGGGCACTGCTGGGAGGCGTCTGCACCAACCCCTCATATGTCTGGGCACTGCTGGGAGTGTTGGGCACCCACCCCTCATGTGTCTGGGCACTGCTGGGAGTGATAGACACACTCCCCTCATATGTCTGGGCACTGCTGGGAGGCCTCTGCACCCACCCCTCATATGTCTGGGCACTGCTGGGAGGCCTCTGCACCTACCCCTCATATGTCTGGGCACTGCTGGGAGTGATGGGCACCCACACCTCATATGTCTGAGCACTGCTGGGAGTGATAGGCACCCACCCCTCATATGTCTGGGCACTGCTGGGAGGCCTCTGCACCCATCCCTCATATGTCTGGGCACTGCTGGGAGGCCTCTGCACCTATCCCTCATATGTCTGGGCACTGCTGAGAGTGATGGGCACCAACCCCTCATATGTCTGGGCACTGCTGGGAGTGATAGGCACCCACCCCTCATATGTCTGGGCAATGCTGGAAGTGATAGGCACCCACCCCTCATATGTCTGGGCACTGCTGGGAGGCCTCTGCACCCACCCCTCATATGTCTGGGTACTGCTGGGAGTGATAGGCACCCACCCCTCATATGTCTGGGCACTGCTGGGAGGCCTCTGCACCCACCCCTCATATGTCTGGGCACTGCTGGGAGGCCTCTGCACCCACCCCTCATATGTCTGGGCACTGCTGGGAGTGATGGGCACCCACCCCTCATGTGTCTGGGCACTGCTGGGAGTGATAGGCACACACCCCTCATATGTCTGGGCACTGCTGGGAGTGATAGGCACCCACCCCTCATATGTCTGGGCACTGCTGCGAGGCCTCTGCACCCACCCCTCATATATCTGGGCACTGCTGGGAGGCCTCTGCACCCACCCCTCATATGTCTGGGCACTGCTGGGAGTTATGGGCACCCACCCCTCATATTTCTGGGCACTGCTGGGAGTGATGGGCACCCACCCCTCATATGTTTTGGCACTGCTCGGAGGCCTCTGCACCTACCCCTTATATGTCTGGGCACTGCTGGTAGTGATGGACACCCACCCCTCATATGTCTGGGCACTGCTGGGAGGCCTCTGCACCCACCCCTCATATGTATGGGCACTGCTGGGAGTGATAGGCACCCACCCCTCATATCTCTGGGCACTGCTGGAAGTGATAGGCACCCACCCCTCATGTGTCTGGGCACTGCTGCGAGTGATGGGCACCCACCCCTCATATGTCTGGGCACTGCTAGGAGTGATAGGCACCCACCCCTCATATGTCTGGGCACTGCTGGGAGGCCTCTGCACCCACCCCTCATATGTCTGGGCACTGCTGGGAGGCCTCTGCACCTACCCCTCATATGTCTGGGCACTGCTGGGAGGCCTCTGCACCTATCCCTCATATGTCTGGGCACTGCTGAGAGTGATGGGCACCCACCCCTCATATGTCTGGGCACTGCTGAGAGTGATGGGCACCCACCCCTCATATGTCTGGGCACTGCTGGGAGTGATAGGCACCCACCCCTCATATGTCTGGGCACTGCTGGGAGGCCTCTGCACCCACCCCTCATATGTCTGGGCACTGCTGGGAGTGATAGGCACCCACCCCTCATATGTCTGGGCACTGCTGGGAGGCCTCTGCACCCACCCCTCATATGTCTGGGCACTGCTGGGAGGCCTCTGCACCAACCCCTCATATGTCTGGGCACTGCTGGGAGTGTTGGGCACCCACCCCTCATGTGTCTGGGCACTGCTGGGAGTGATAGACACACACCCCTCATATGTCTGGGCACTGCTGGGAGGCCTCTGCACCCACCCCTCATATGTCTGGGCACTGCTGGGAGGCCTCTGCACCTACCCCTCATATGTCTGGGCACTGCTGGGAGTGATGGGCACCCACACCTCATATGTCTGAGCACTGCTGGGAGTGATAGGCACCCACCCCTCATATGTCTGGGCACTGCTGGGAGGCCTCTGCACCCACCCCTCATATGTCTGGGCACTGCTGGGAGGCCTCTGCACCTATCCCTCATATGTCTGGGCACTGCTGAGAGTGATGGGCACCCACCCCTCATATGTCTGGGCACTGCTGGGAGTGATAGGCACCCACCCCTCATATGTCTGGGCAATGCTGGAAGTGATAGGCACCCACCCCTCATATGTCTGGGCACTGCTGGGAGGCCTCTGCACCCACCCCTCATATGTCTGGGTACTGCTGGGAGTGATAGGCACCCACCCCTCATATGTCTGGGCACTGCTGGGAGGCCTCTGCACCCACCCCTCATATGTCTGGGCACTGCTGGGAGGCCTCTGCACCCACCCCTCATATGTCTGGGCACTGCTGGGAGTGATGGGCACCCACCCCTCATGTGTCTGGGCACTGCTGGGAGTGATAGGCACACATCCCTCATATGTCTGGGCACTGCTGGGAGTGATAGGCACCCACCCCTCAGATGTCTGGGCACTGCTGCGAGGCCTCTGCACCCACCCCTCATATATCTGGGCACTGCTGGGAGGCCTCTGCACCCACCCCTCATATGTCTGGGCACTGCTGGGAGTGATGGGCACCCACCCCTCATATTTCTGGGCACTGCTGGGAGTGATGGGCACCCACCCCTCATATGTTTTGGCACTGCTGGGAGGCCTCTGCACCTACCCCTTATATGTCTGGGCACTGCTGGTAGTGATGGGCACCCACCCCTCATATGTCTGGGCACTGCTGGGAGTGATAGGCACCCACCCCTCATATGTCTGGGCACTGCTGGGAGGCCTCTGCACCCACCCCTCATATGTCTGGGAACTGCTGGGAGGCCTCTGCACCTACCCCTCATATGTCTGGGCACTGCTGGGAGTGATGGGCACCCACCCCTCATATGTCTGGGCACTGCTGGGAGCGATAGGCACCCACCCCTCATGTGTCTGGGCACTGCTGGGAGGCCTCTGCACCCACCCCTCATATGTCTGGGCACTGCTGGGAGTGATAGGCACCCACCCCTCATATGTCTGGGCACTGCTGGGAGGCCTCTGCACCCACCCCTCATATGTCTGGGCACTGCTGGGAGTGATAGGCACCCACCCCTCATATGTCTGGGCACTGCTGGGAGTGATAGGCACCCACCCCTCATATGTCTGGGCACTGCTAGGAGGCCTCTGCACCCACCCCTCATATGTCTGGGCACTGCTGGGAGTGATGGGCACCCACCCCTCATATGTCTGGGCACTGCTGGGTGTGATAGGCACCCACCCCTCATATGTCTGGGCACTGCTGGGAGTGATAGGCACCCACCCCTCATATGTCTGGGCACTGCTGGGAGGCCTCTGCACCTACCCCTCATATCTCTGGGCACTGCTGGGAGTGATGGGCACCCACCCCTCACATGTCTGGGCACTGCTGGGAGTGATAGGCACACACCCTTATGTCTCTGTCCACTGGCGTGGTACGACCCGTACCCACGCTCTGAAGGCCTGGGTACGGGCCGTACCCACAATGTTGGGGTGCCGTAGGGGTATGGCCCAGTACACAGGCCTTCAGAGCGTGGGTACGGGTCGCACCACGCCTACCCGTACGTCACCCCAACAATGGTGGTACGGCCCGTACCCACGTTCTAAAGGCCTGGGTACGGCCGTACCGCCATTGTTGGGGTAACGTAGGGGTATGGCCCATACCCGGGCCTTCAGAGCGTAGGTACGGGTCGCACCAGGCTAAAACTGCTAAAGTATTAGGTGAAATTTTTATAGAAACTAAGGAATTAACAATAGAATATATTTTTAGAAATAATTTAACTTGCAGTTTGAAGAAAGAAGAAAAGACCTTCTTAGACATGGTTGAAGAAAGGAGATTAAAGATGCATGGAAAAGCAGAAGGAAGTAAAATGGGTAAAACGCGTGTACGGTCCGTACTACTATGGCGTACCCCTACGGGAGCACTCCCATAGTGATCCCGACCATACACACGCGTGTACGGTCCGTACTACTATGGCGTACCCCTACGGGAGCACTCACAAAGTGATCCGGACCGTACACACGCGTGTACGGTCCGTACTACTATGGCGTACCCCTACGGGAGCACTCACATAGTGATCCGGACCGTACATACGCGTGTACGGTCCGTACTACTATGGCGTACCCCTACAGGAGCACTCCCATAGTGATCTGGACCGTACACACACGTGTACGGTCCGTACTACTATGGCGTACCCCTACGGGAGCACTCCCACAGTGATCCGGACTGAACACATGCGTGTACGGTCCGTACTACTATGGCGTACCCCTACTGGAGCACTCCCATAGTGATCCGGACCGTACACACGCCCTCAGAGCGTATGTACAGTGCGTTTCACACCTGACAGTGGCTACAGGCTGCACACGGAAAGGAATTGAGCTGTCATACTTGGCCAAGGCTGGACGTATAGGCGTTGTCAGTGCAGTCCTACCTGTATGGGGCCTACGTGTGTCAGGCTGTGATGTGGCACACATCTCCTCATGTCTGAAGCCAAAAGATGTGCGATGAGTTGTGTACACATGTCATGTGTGATGGTGCAATATGTGCCACACATCCCCTTCACTGACTTTGACATGTGTGCATGTAGTACAGACTTGTTGAGCAATGCGGCACTGGCATGGCACAGTCTCCAACACCCGCAACTGCCCCCTGATGCTAGGTACACGGATGATTACACCTGACATGTGACTACCCGCACAGCACGACTTGACTACGTCATGTGTGTGCCATGTGTTCCCATGAGCTTGCTGTTGTTGTTCCGTCAAATGCATCTGCAGTTGCTGCAACCAAAATGTGTCTGTGTGTAGATGGGCATGGCACACCATCACTGTTAGACGGCGACCTCAGAGGAGCCCGGAAGGGGGTCCTGACTACCCTGAGACCCACCCTCGTAGTATCGTAGCCGGGCACTGGCGGGAGATTCCCCAGGGGGAGGAATCTCGCAGCTAGGATCGTACTTCTGGCACCACACGACACAGAGTAACCACACTGGGTATTCTCAGAAAACAATCTTTATCAAGTAGGTTATCACGGCAAATATGTACAATGTGAGCACGGGCTCAAGAGTCTCGGAAAGGTAGGGGGTAGCGGGACAGTCTTTGGCAAAAGTTCAAGCAGGAACGTATCCGGCGCACAGCTCACAATCCTCGAGCTGGGGGATACGTGGTCGTAGTCGGGGTCCGGCGGGACCGTGAGAGTCTGGGGGAGCCGCGAGTCACTCAGCGGGCTCAGGTACAAGTTCGGAGGTGTACGATCTTCCAGGAGCCGCGAGTCACTCAGCAGGCTTAGGCACAAGTTCGGAGGTGTTACGATCTTCCAGGAGCCGCGAGTCACTCAGCAGGCTTAGGCACAAGTTCGGAGGTGTTACGATCTTCCAGGAGCCGCGAGTCACTCAGCAGGCTTAGGCACAAGTTCGAAGGTGTTACGATCTTCCAGGAGCCGCGAGTCACTCAGCAGGCTTAGGCACAAGTTCGAAGGTGTTACGATCTTCCAGGAGCCGCGAGTCACTCAGCAGGCTTTCGTTGTTCCAGCGTCGAATCTGCCGGACCGACCCAGAGCACCCCTTGTTATAGGTCGACCCCTCTTTGATGTCCGGAGTCGGTGGAGGCAGGGGTCTTGTCACCTGGGGGTCGCTTGTCGGGGTTTCCTGCTATTGTCTTTTGATCTCGTTCAGGGCCGGGCGGGAGGAGTCCCAGACACCCAGCAGGCGTGGAGCCAGCTCTCAGGGAGGCCGGAGGGCCGATCGAAACCCATCGTCCCAGGGGAGTTCAGAGGTGCGATAGAAACTGCTCCTCCCTCTCTCATCCCCTGGAAGTGTGATGTCCTCCAGCCGGAGTGGCGCCTCTAGGTCAGGGTCGCGCTGGGGCCGGGCGGCCATCTTGACGCATGAGGTGGGCATGCGGGCCCGGGGTGGCCGAAAGGAGAGAGGCCATGGACGAGGATGTCCGGGCCGGGTGCGGGTGTTCTGGTAGGAAGGACCGGCTAGGCCGGGTGTTTGGGCTGCAGGTACCAGGTTTCGGTGGTGCGGGTGCACGGAGGGCCATTCTATGAGGCCGGGTCCAACAATCACGCACACCATGCCACATGTGGAATCAGACGTAACGTGTGTATGTGTGCATCTAACACGGACTTGCAAGACAAGGACATATGTGCGTAGTCTCAGTGTATGTGTGATCAGTCTTGACATGTACTCCATCTTGGCAAGGTTTGTGGTGTGCCCTTTTTCCGATGACCTGTGCCTATAGTGTACGGAAAACTGTCTGTATGATAAACATCCTTCTTCGGCACATATGTGGATGTCTGTAACTCCTGTAATGCATCTGCCTGTTCACTTACACTGGCCCACAGCTAGTTTAATGGCATGGCATGTGGAGGCTGACAATCCACGTGTGTAGCTGGATCCTGGTAGGAGTGTCACCTGCCTGGCATAGGTGTCCAGGGCATATTGCACAGACCTGACTCTGTATGTAGCATATGTGTATTGACTGTTGAACATGTGCTCAGTACATTGACATTGATGTTGTACTGAACTCACTCTTTGTTGTCCCTTCCAAATTACTGCAGGGCTCCGTCTCTCGCCCGACCAATTGCGGACTTGGCTGAGCTGAGGGAAAATGACTGTATCCGCCGCTACCGCTTCCCCCGAACGTTGATCGAGGACTTGACGGCAAGGCTGGCACCACAACTCCAACCACTACACAGGTATCCTACGGCACTGACACCCAAGATGAAGGTGATGGCAGCCCTACATTTCTTTGCCACGGGTACATTTCAATATACCATTTCCCATGTTGGTGGCATGTCTCAAACCATGTTCAGCCGTGTGCTGCATGATTTTTTAGAGCCCATGTTGGTGCACCTGGATGATTTTATTAAGTTCCCAACTCCTGAGCAGTTGACAGGTGTCAAGCGTGAGTTCTATGCCCTGGGAGGGATGCCCCATGTCATTGGGTCCATAGATGGGACACATGTGTCTTTGGTGCCACCACAGGCACAGGAGGTAGCGTACAGGAATCGCAAGCATTACCACTCCATTAATGCCCTTGTGTTGTGCCTTGCCAACATGGTGATTTCACATGTCTGTGCTCGTTTTCCAGGGTCAGCACACGATGCCTACATCATGAGGCGTAGCAGGGGGCCTGAAATGATGCTGCAGCTGCGCAACGAACGAGCATGTCTTGTTGGTGGGTATACTCTGTTAGTCCTGTATTTATCGTCAACTTGCTGCCTGACTGCTTCTCCTGACCAACTTTTGTCAATGATGTTTCCATGTAGGGGACGCTGGCTATCCCAACATGCCATGGCTGTTCACGCATCTGCGCAACCCCAGCACGGCTGCCCAGCACCGGTACAACAACGCCCATGGGCGTACCAGGCGAGTGATAGAGAGGACGTTTGGCCTACTGAAGAGCCGATTCCGGTGCCTCCACAAGACCGGTGGCCATATGCACCGGTGAAGGTCTGCAAAATCTCCATGGTCTGCTGCATGCTGCACAACATGGCAGTGGAGAAAGCTGTGCCACTCATCCAGGATCTGGATGATCAGGACCATCCACCTGTGGAGGAAGAAGGGCTTGGTGATGGGGCAAGTGATGTGGAGGAGGAGGCGCAGGACGACATCCGGAGTCGGCTCATACGCGACTTCTTTGCTTAGTGGTGAGTTCCAGTGTCTGAGTGTGCACGCATTGGGCCTTGTGTGGCATGTGTTGCAATGTGTGTGTCCATGTGCATGTATGCCAAGTGATTCAGAGGTGTGTTTGGATGTGTCACTCGAGTGATGATGCAATAGAAGAATGTTTTTCCTGAGTCATCATTGTCACCTGGCATGTTGACAACCTTATACGTGTTGAGTACATGCCCATGCATACGGATGTGCTTCTTTTGGCTGACATCTTGTGTGTCTCTCATCCCCAGGTATTTGCGCATGCTGTCTGCTGCTGGCATCGTTGTGGTCCTGCTATTCCTCATGAACACAACAACGTGTGCTGAATCAGCGTTACATGCACGGACACGTTTGAACATCTCCTTAGGGTAAGGGATGCAGCACGGCTTTTTGTGTGTGGTATTTGTTTTGAATGTGTATGCACTGCTCCTGGTCCTGTTTGGTAACTTTGCATTCATTTAGAATCACCATGGGGCACATGACATGGAGCTGGATTGACCTGAAATGATGGTCAGACTTGGTGACAGTCAACTGTCATGGGATAGTGGATTGTGATGAAGGCATCAATGTGTGTAACACTGGCCTCGGACACATGCGGGTTGCACCGGGTTGACATGGTGTGGGACTTCCCCATTAGAGGCTCAATGGTGTATGGCAGCCTCTCCGTGAGCAGCAGGGGGTGTTGAGCTGTGACCCGTCACTTGTGTGGCAGTTCTATGGATTTCCAGCATCTGTGGTGCAAAGGGGGGTGCCAGTGTCGGTCCCACATGTTCATCCACATGACCTGTGTATGTGTTCACATATATACATTTGCCTTCCACCACACATGACTAATAAAGGTTTTCCGATGGCTCCAAGGTGCCTCATCTCTGTCAATGCAGTTCTGTTGCGACTGTGCATGCGGCATGTCTGGCATAGTTATCAGAGATTGTGCATAGGAGTCTGTGTGTAGAGTAGCAAGATGCCAGCTGTTTGTCAGGGATTATAATCTGTATTGTGCATGTTGTACATGGCTGGGTAGGTATTGTGGCATGTCATGCAAGACCCCATTGAGCCATCTCCATGCATCTCACCTTGGCCTGGTCACCATTCTCCACATCCACCTTACTCCAGCATGCAGGACATAGTTGTCCCACCTGGCTACACATACCTTGGACTCCCTCCCCAGGACACTCCACATGATCCCTGACCTCTACGCATGACTGTTGCTCTTCTAAATAGGTCTGTACGCACAGCTGTGCGGGCACCCCCTCAGCTGGTTGGGGCCATCACGGGTGAGTATGGTGCTCCATGTCTGTATTGGATGATACATTGTGTCCCATGTGTGTCCTGTGCCACACTCAGACCCCAGGGTATGGATGGTTGGAGTTAGTTCACAACTCAGGCATGTTTTGACTTTACAACACACACATGTAATGGAATAATGCAAAATGACGGCATCATCTGTTGTTTGTGAATAATTTTATTTGTGGTTAGGTACGTGTTGGGGGGGATGACAAAGGGTGCCTTCCGGGTGTGTAGAATCCAAAGTTCACTAGGGGAGTTGGTATCCTTGCCATTGTAAGTCATCAGAGTCCATGCCACAGTCTTTCTCAACATTGGTCAGACAGTGACCAGAAAGTCCATGTGGCAGAGAATGTCATTTGCTGATGTGCTGCTGTTGGGCCAGAGGGCCAGGTGCCAGGCCAGCTGACCTGGGAGATGGTGATGTTGCGCTGACTCTCACGGTCTTTTGCGTGGACAACCCACCTTCCTGCAGGGACCCTCAGAAGCAGGCCGTGACGATGCTTGTGATGCTCCGTCGGATGAATCCTCCTCCTCCTCATCCCTCCCTGTGGCTGGTGATGATCTTCGCCTGGTGGCACAGGGAGGGTTCCCCATGTTGTCGGCAATCCGACGGAGTGAACGGGTCATTTCCGTGTGCACCGTCAGGAGCTCAGCCAGTCTTGCCTCCATCCGTCCTTGATGACGCTATTGACTGGCATGTTGCTCGGCCTGCAGGGTCTTCATCTCCTCGAGGGTCCCCTTCATCTCGTTGAGGGTGGACACAATGTGGCTGATGCCCCTGGTGTCACGCCGGTATGTGTCCAGGATGTTGCTGACGTGTGAAAATACCGGTTCCTGAGTCGACTGGTCATGCTCGCGCCTCCGCCGTTCTCCACTCCGACCACCCCTGCCCACTTGCGCCTGGCCTGCCATTGTGGGCACATCGGGTCTCCGGGACCCCTGAGGGATGGCATTTGCGGTGTGGCCTGCCTCCTCCTGGGTGCCCGGAGAACCTTGTCCCTCCTGGGCAGACTGGCTGCGTTGTGGTGTGTGGGCAGGGCTCCTGCGTGTCTCCTGGGATGTGGCAGGAATGGGGGTGGTGGTTGGCACAGTTGTACCTGACGCAGGTGCTGCAGGTGGTTGGACACCAGAGGGGCCAGGTTGGTCGGGGTCATCCACGGAGTGGTGAGAGTCGTCGCTGCCGGTGGGATCCTCTTCACGCCGAGCCTGGTCCTGTGAGTCTTCCCCCCCAGTGTGGGGGGAGATGGCCGACGTTGACCTGTGTGTGAGGGAGAGACAATGTTAATTGTGTTCCATGCGACATCCATGTTTCATACATATTCAAGTTGTCACAGTTCCTCTGGGTAGTTGGATATGTTTATCATTCCTCTCACAGTGCACTTGTGCATGGGTATGTCCCTTGGCCACAGCTTTCAACACTTTACCTATGTGTGACACACTCTTAGTTGATGCATCATTTGTGACCGCAGTCAGCAGTGTAGTGAGCGGGCGTAGTGAGCCATGCATAGGCGCCTTACGTGTTGCACTGTACATGGGCAAATGGTGTTGTTCCAAACACTTAGATGATGCAGGTAGGTAACTTATGCATTTGTGACTGGGTTCTAACACACACAGTGAGTGGGAATACTGGGTGTAAGGTTAGGTTTGTGCCTGCAGCACGGATCTACTCATGCACGGATTGACACATGGCCCAGTGTTTTGCAAGGGTAAAAGGGGGGATTCAGGCACTGCCTAACCTTGTCTACATGCACACAGTCCACCTGCTGACGAGCGGACATGCCCACACCACCCAAGGGTGATTTGGTCTCCCTGTGTCTCCCTTTCTCCCTCCCTCTGTCAGCCTCCTCCCTCTGTCAATCTCCCTGTGTCTCCCTTTCTCCCTCCCACTGTCAGCCTCCTCCCTCGGTCTGTCTCCCTGTGTCTCCCTTTGTCCCTCTCTCTGTCAGCCTCCTCCCTCTGTCCGTCTCCCTGTGTCTCCCTTTGTCCATCCCTCTGTCAGCCTCCTCCCTCTGTCCATCTCCCTGTGTCTCCCTTTGTCCGTCCCTCTGTCAGCCTCCTCCCTCTGTCCATCTCCCTGTGTCTCCCTTTGTCCGTCCCTCTGTCAGCCTCCTCCCTCTGTCCATCTCCCTGTGTCTCCCTTTGTCCCTCCCTCTGTCTCCCCCTCTCCCTCCCTCCCTCTGTCAGCCTCCTCCCTGTGTACGTCTCCCTGTGTCCCCCTCTGTCTCCCTCCCTCTCTCTCCCCCTCTCCCTCCCTCTGTCTGTCACCCTCTGTTACCTCAGCCCAGCTTCCTGGGCACACACAGATTGCAGGTGTTTCAAAGGCAATTGGCTTGTTCATGTGGGTTTGGTTGTAATCTCCAGGCAGCCATTGGGCGGAGTGTCGGAGTCTGCGCTGCTGCTGTGATGGTGTGTGCTGACACTCTTTCACAGTGTTGCCTGTTCATTATCTGCTGTTATGTGCAAATTGTGCCTTCACACCCATGTCATCCTGCAACGCGGCCGCCATTTGCAGGCAACACAGTACTGTGTGGGGACACACTGTTTGTATGGCTCTGCCCTAGGCCATATGGGCTGAGGGCATTGTTGTCTGCTTCTGAGTTGCACAATGTGTTTTTTGAGGCCCACCCTCCCGCCATCAGGGACATCCTGTCTTGTGTTGTTGTTTTGTGTGGCCTGTGACTTGGCATGGCCTTGCTTGGTGCATGGGGCATGGAGGAGCTAGTGACATGTGCGTGTTTTTGGAGTGTGGTTGTGTCCGGTGATGGCTTGGGGGTGGTAGGGTGCATTATTTGGATTTGGGTTGTGGATGGCGTTCCCCCCATGTGAGGTGAGTTGTTTGTGTACTCACCAGGCTCTCGGAGTCCTTCTACTCCATGTACTCCCACCGGCGGCAGCGTGGCCATCACCTTCTCCTCCCAGGGATGGTATTGTACCGGTCTGCGGGGCAGCCCTCCTCCAGTGATGTCGGCCTGGTTGTGGTCGTCCGTCATTTATCGGCGGACCGTCCTCCGCAGATCGTACCACCTGGCTTGGCATTCATGCCTGGTCCTTCTGGTGGCCCCAACAGCATTCACAGCATCAACGATCCTCTGCCACATGGCTGATTTTTCCGATATGCTGGTCTGTCTGACCAATGTTCCAAAGAGCTGTGGCTCGACTCTGATGATTTTGTCGACAAGGATCTCCAACTCTTCCTTAGTGAACTTTGGATTCTTGTTAGTTGGCATGGTGTGGGGTGTGGGTGTGGGGTGTGGGTGTGGGTGTGGATGGTTGTGGGTGTGTGGGTGTGGTTGTGAAGGTGTGTGTGTGAATGTGATGAGGGGGTGTTTGTGATGGTGGTTGTGTGAAGGAGTGCAAGTGTGAGGTGTATTGATGGTTGTGGTATTGTGCAGTTGGTTGTGTGTGAGGTCTGGCAGCAGTGGATCTGTTGCAAAGGCTCATGGTTTGTGTGTGTGGGCCCTTTTTATTGGTCCATTTGTGGGTGTGGCTGTGTTTGAACTTTGGGTGGGTGTGTTATAAGGAGTGGTTGTGGTTGGGCCTCTGTTTAGCAGTTTGGCAGTTGCAGGTCAGTGTATTGGATGTTTTTGTGCTTGTTGGACATGTTTTGTGGTGTTTTGGGATTCGATTTGACTCTCCTTGTGTTGTTTAGCATTGTCCTGGTTCAGTACGAGTGTTTTTTAGCGTCTGCACGGTGCGTACATAGGCCATGTTGTTGTACAGTGCTGACCTTTGTTATGTCTTAGTACGACTCGTACATGCGCGATTTTGTGTGCGGGTGCTGGTGTAGGGGCCTGGGGTAGGGTGCGTACAGACACGGCCAGGGTGTTTGTCCGCACCGTCCATAGTTTGTGTGGTTTCGGGCCGTGCATACACGGGTGGGGGTACGCTCCGTACTCACACTGTGGGTGGGGGGTACGGTCCCTTCATACACTGGGTGTGGGGGTACGCTCCATATTTACACTGGGGGTGGGGGTACAGTCCGTACATGCACTGGGGGTGGGGGGTACGGTCCGTACACACACTGGGGGTGGGTGTACGGTCCGTACATACACTGGGGGTGGGTGTACGTTCGTACATGCACTGGGGGTGGGGGGTACGCTCTGTACATACACTGGGGGTGGGGGGTATGCTTCGTACATACACTGGGGGTGGGTGTACGGTCCGTACATGCACTGGGGGTGGGGGGTACGGTCCGTACATGCACTCGGGATGGGGGGTACGGTCCGTACATACACTGGGGGTGGGTGTACGGTCTGTACATACACTGGGGGTGGGGGGTACGCTCCGAACATACACTGGGGATGGGGGGTACGCTCCGTACATACACTAGGGGTGGGTGAACGGTCCGTACATGCACTGGGGGTGGGGGGTACGGTCCGTACATACACTGAGGGTGGGTGTACGGTCCGTACATACACTGGGGGTGGGTGAACGGTCCGTACATACACTGGGGGTGGGTGTACAGTCCGTACATACACTGGGGGTGGGTGAACGGTCCGTACATACACTGGGGGGGTACGCTCCGTACAGACACTGGGGGTGGGGGGTACGCTCCGTACGTACATGGGTGGGGGTACGCTCCGTCCATACACGGGTGCTGGTTTCGGCGCGAACATCGGAGGGGGGGCTGGGGCTGCGCCGCGTACATACGGGCGCTGGGGGGGTGTTCGGAACGTACATACGGGGGCTGGGGGGGTGTTCTGTGCGTACATACGGGGGCTGGGGGGGTGTTTGGCGCGTATGCGGGCACTTGTCTCCATGGTTGCTATTGCAGTTCGGTCCGTACGGTGTTTTTTTCCATACGGTTGTGAAATCGTCCGGCCGGTACGGATCGTACTTGCGCGCTCGGACTTCAGTTTTCCAAACCGTACGTAAAATCGTCCGGGGATGTGTCGGACACAGTTTCCGACCCGAGGACGTGTGGGGGAATTTTCCCAATGCGGTTCGTATGGACTATTTCCCATACGAATCGTACTTGGCAGTTTGTACGGCGCTTGTACGATTCGTACGGAAAAAAATCCGGATACGAATCGTACAGAGATAAATTTTAACGGATCGGAATCGGCACCTTAATCTTTTACAAATAAAGACCTATGCATAGGGAACCTGCATCAAGTGAACTGCCTTACGAAAAGGTTAATTATGGTAACTTTGGAAATAAAAAATACATTTGTCAGAATATATTTGGCTGGCCCTAGTTAGTAGATCGTCCACAAAGCAGGAGTACAAAATTCAGAGAATAAAAAAAAATGTCAATTTGCAAAAACCTGGGGTTCTTACAGATTAAGCACAACACTATCGACCCCTCTCTAACAAGAACTTTAAAAGCAAGTTTGAGTAGAACACTGAGACCTCCCTTAAGGCATCACAAGATCCTCCAAATTGAAACGAAACAAAACAGGGGTAGTATACACCCCCTATGAGACTTTTACTGCGCTGAGATAGAAAATTCTCACTGCCTACCAGCAAGCAAACCAGCACTTCTGCGTAAATTTCCTCTAGGAAAGTTGACAGATCGATGGCAGCAACCCTTTATATTAATTTGTACCAGGCGTGGCCCATGCAGGTTAGAGCAGTGTTTGGGGGGAGTCGGCATACTACAACAAGGAAAACTTAACCCTGTCACTGCTAAGCCTTTTTTGGGCTATTTGGAGTAGTTCGCGCTTAGCTCCTGCAACTTTTTGTTCACATAAGTTGTCCAAGCCAAATTTCTGACCTTTTCTTCCAACATTATGGGGATTTTAAAGGTATCCAGGGTTTGTGGATTTCCCTGGAGGGACCCAGAAATTAGCCAAAATACAGCTAAATCTTTTATTTTATTTTTAAAAATGGAGAAAAGGTGCTGCAGAATAAAGCATCTGGGTTTTTCCCTGCAAATGGTATCAACAAAGGATTTGTGGTGCTGAAATCACCATCTTCCCAGCTTTCAGGGTGTACGACCGGGGGTCACCAGGCCCTAAGGGGGTAACGTGACTCGAGCAGGTAGGCACCCGAAGGCTTAAGTGTAAAGCGACCATACAACACACACATCCCATGAAGCAGGAAACGCACGCAATAACTGACACCACACAGTAGGTTCAATGAAAATCAATCAGTTTTATCTAAATCACGTTAGATTCAAAAGCAGTTCATTAGGTTTCAATTGGCAATACCTGAATACATTAAACGTCAGGTTCAAAAGCAATTCATTACGTTTCAATTGGCAATACCTGAATACATTAAACCGGGTATGGGACCAAGACGTGACACCTGGTGATCCTGGGGAGCGTCAAACACAGCGGTTAAACATAGCGCTGCGGGTAGCAACTAAACAGCGTTTAAAATCAGGCATAGGAACATAGCGCTGCACATAGCAATTGAATAGCGCTTTAAATCAGGCCTAGGAACATAGCGCTGCTGGCAGACTCCTAGCACGTCGCATGTGGCATTGACAACAAGGTGGAGAACCACAGCATCCCAAATCTGGCCCTCAAGCAGGACGTAGCACACAGTGTTCCAATAGCGCTTCCCTCAAGCAGGACGTAGCACTCAGTGTCTCCGTAGCGCTTAATAGGCCAGTTCCACCAAGCGCTCCCACCCGGCGGGGTCTTTCAGGCACAGCGCGAATGGCAGGGGCCCCGTTCTGTCACGCTCGGGGTGAGTTGAGGCCTCGCGTAGGATCTCCCCGGGGGAGGGGCGTGCTCCGGGCCTCGGGGGCATCCCGCGCTCCTCCCCGGAGATTACCTGAGTCGTTGGCCTTTTTCCCCACGTGCAGGGACCTCGCAGCGATCTCCAGCCTCCCGGCGATATCTGGGACGAGGGCCTCCCTCGCACGCTTCTTCCGCCGGCTGCACCAGCGCAAGAATTAGGGGGCAAAGCGCGGGGCTCCCGGTCGGGTCAGACGCGGCCGTGGAGCCCCGGGGGAGTAAGTGACGGCTTCGTGGAGGCTTCAGGGGCCCGCGCCCGCAGCCGCCAATGACAGCGCAGTCTGCGGGGGCGCGGCCCAATGGACCAATGGCACAGCAACGGGGGCGGCGTTCGGCAGTCCGTCCCCGTCAGGTGACTGGGGTTCTTGGCTTCAGGCCTACACGGCCGCGGCAAGGCGTCTCGGCCCAACAAGGCCTTCTCTGCGTCCCGGCGGCGTTCTCCGCCCTGGGGGCCGCGATTCCTCGGCTGCGACGGCAGCGGCGGGGCCCAGGGCTTCTCTGCGGGCCCCGGCGACGACTGGGGCAAGTTTTCCGGCCCTGGGCCGCAGCGGAGAGTGCACCTCCGATCCCCTCAACAGGGGGGGCAGAAATTAAGGGGGGTGACGGTGATTTCGGCGCACAGCGTCCGGGGCAGGACTGGCTAGGGGGGTCCCAGGCAAGGTCGGGGAGCGCAGGGGTCACAGCTCTAGTACCTGGTTGATCCCCCAGCAGTCCAGCAGTAAATTTCAGCAGTAAGTTTCAGCAGTAAGTTTCAGCAGTAAGTTTCAGCAGTAAGTTTCAGCAGTCTTAGTGGCGCCGTTTGGCTCTTGCGCCCTTAGGGGTTCTGTTCCTTGGGGGGGGGAGGGTAGGTTGAGTTGGTGACTAGTTTGCTCCTAGTCAGGCTTGGCAGATGGCTCCTGGGTTCCCCTCCCGCTGGGCTAGATCAGTGGGCTAGTACAGGATCCCTCACTCACTTAAAAGGCAGCACCTAAGCCCTGTCACTTTCAGAGGCATAGGTCCCTGACTAGGCCCTACCGCCTAAAACTCCTGCGTGGGTTCCCCCAGGTCTGCGTCACTCCAACTGACTAAAAATTTTTCCCTCCCTCTCTTAAGTAGCCCTAGGTCAGGTGACCACTCTCTGAGGCGGCAAAAGTAAAACCCCACCTTTCTTCCAGAAGGTTCCAGCACATTCCAGGAGCTTCCCCACTCTAGGTATAGGACAAAAAAGGCGGGCTGGTGTTGCAACATTGTTGTAGGGTCCCAGCCAGCTCCTGGCACCTAGGGTGCTACTAGAAAGGCCACTCTGCAGTAGCAGGGGCCTGTGGCAGCCATCTTAGGGGAAGGGAGCACCTGCACCTTAACACTGGTTGGTAATGAAAAGGCACCCGGAGACCTAAGTCCAACGCAAAAAGGAGGGTGGAAAAAAATGAGGCAAGGGCAAAAATACAGGGGAAGACCACCCTAGGGCTGACAGGTCTAACACGCGTCCCCCCCAGCCGAAAGAGGGGAGAGCTACCCAACCTCTAGGGAGTTCTCATCGCTAAGGCGGAAAAACCTGGAGAGACCGTCAGCATTGGGGTGGTCAACTCCGGGCCGATGTTCCACCCGAAAGTCCATCCCCTGTAGGGAAATGGACCACCTCAACAACTTGGGGTTTTCGCCTCTCATCTGCATGAGCCAGCAAAGGGGGCGGTGGTCCGTCTGAATCAGGAAGTGAGATCGAAAGAGGTATGGCCTCAACTTCTTTAGAGCCCAGACCACCGCGAAGGCTTCCCGCTCGATGGTGCTCCATCGCTGTTCCCGAGGGAGGAGTCTTCTGGAGATGAAGGCCATAGGTTGATCTTGGCCTTCGGTGTTGAGTTGCGAGAGCACCGCACCTATGCCGTGCTCTGAGGCGTCCGTCTGTACAATGAACTCTTTACTGAAATTTGGGGTTGCGAGTACTGGAGCGGTACACATCGCATGTTTCAGCGTTTCAAATGCCTCCTGGCAAGCAGCTGTCCAGATGACTCTACGTGTTTGTTTCTTGGATGTCAATTCTGTCAAGGGGGTTACGATGGTACCATATCCCTTGACAAACTGGCGGTAATACCCAGTGAGGCCGAGGAAAGCTCGGACCTCCGTTTGGGTCTTGGGGGGCTCCCATGCCAAGATGGTCTCTATTTTGGCCTGGAGGGGTTGCACCTTACCCCCGCCCACCAGGTGTCCCAGGTACACGACAGATCCCTGTCCAATCTGGCACTTGCTGGCCTTGATGGTTAGACCAGCGCGTTGCAGAGCCTACAGTAACTCCTAGAGGTGCTGTAGATGGTCCTCCCAGGTGCTGCTGAAGACAGCTATGTCGTCCAGGTATGCCGCTGAGAAGGACTCCAGTCCAGATAGCACCTAATTCACCAACCGCTGGAAAGTGGCCGGAGCATTTTTGAGCCCAAAGGGCATCACTCGGAATTGGAAGTGGCCCTCGGGGGTGGAGAACGCTGTTTTCTCCCTTGCTCCATCGGCCATGGCAATTTACCAGTATCCAGACGTTAAATCAATGGTGCTGAGGTATCGGGCTGCTCCCAGCCGGTCCACCAGCTCGTCTGCTCGTGGGATGGGGTGAGCATCTGTCTTCGTGACTGAGTTCAAACCCCGGTAGTCCACACAGAACCGAAGCTCCGGTGTGGTGCCCGGTGGGGCCGCTTTCGGCACCAACACCACCGGACTAGCCTATAGGCTGCTGGAAGGTTCGATCACCCCCAGCTCCAGCATTTTCGCTACCTCACTCTGGATGCTGTTTTTCACTCGGTCAGATAGCCGGTAAGACTTGTTCTTCACCGATGGGCTGTCCCTTGTGTCCACATCATGGGTACTGTTGGACCCGGCCTCGTAGAATGGCCCTCCGTGCCCCCGCACCACCGCAACCTGGTGCCTGCAGCCCAAGCACGCGGCCCAGCCGACCTTTCCCACCAAGACACCCGCACCAACCCCGGACATCCCCGTCCATGGCCTCTCTCCTTTCGGCCACCCCGGGCCCGCGTGCCCACTCCCTGCAACAAGATGGCCGCCCGGCTCCAGCGCGACCCGGGCCTCGAGGCGCCACTCCGGCTGGAGGACATCACGCTTCCAGGGGATGAGAGAGGGAGGAGCAGTTTCTATCGCACCTCTGAACTCCCCTGGGACGATGGGTTTCGATCGGCCCTCCGGCCTCCCTGCGGGCTGGCTCCATGCCTGCTGGGTGTCTGGGACTCCTCCCGACCCGGCCCTGAAAGGATCAAAAGACAATAGCAGGAAATCCCGACAAGCGGCCCCCAGGTGACAAGACCCCTGCCTGCGCAGACTCCGGACATCAAAGCGGGGTCGACCTATAACAAGGGGTGCTCTGAGACTGTCCGGCAGATTCGACGCTGGAACAACGAGAGCCTGCTGACGTGGTCGCGGCTCCTGGAACTTGAACCTACCTGAGCCCTGCTGAGTGACTCGCGGCTCCCTGAAGAACGTAAGACCTCCGAACTTGTACCTGAGCCCTGCTGAGTGACTCGCGGCTCCCTGAAGATCGTAAGACCTCCGAACTTGTACCTGAGCCCTGCTGAGTGACTCGCGGCTCCCTGAAGATCGTAAGACCTCCGAACTTGTACCTGAGCCCTGCTGAGTGACTCGCGGCTCCTTGAAGATCGTAAAGACCTCCGAACCTGTACCTGCGCCCGCTGAGTGACTCGCGGCTCCCCCAGACTCTCACGGTCCCGCCAGACCCCGACTCCGACCACGTATCCCCCAGCTCGAGGATTGTGAGCTGTGCGTCGGATACGTCCCTGCTGGGAACCGTTACAAGAGACAGTCCCACTACCCCCTACCTTTCCGAGACTCTTGAGCCCGTGCTCACCTTGTACATATTTGCAGTGATACCTATTTGATAAAGCTTGTTTCTGAGAATACCCAGTGTGGTCTCTCTGTGTCGTGTGGTGCCAGAAGTACGATCCTAGTTGCGAGATTACTCCCCCTGGGGAATCTCTCGCCAGTCGCCGGCTACAATTCTACACGGGTGGGACTCAGGGAAGTCAGGACCCCTTTCCGGGCTCCTCTGAGGTCGCCGTCTAACATTGGTGGCAAGCGACGGGATTCGGGCCCATCACCTAGAGATCGTACAGTGAACAACGGACGCACGACCAACAAAGATGGCAGAAGGAAGCGCCATGAGCTCCGCAGAAACCAACGCCAACAGAGTGTTCCAGGTGGAGCATCTGGAAGAATACACACACAAAGAGCTAAAGCAATTTTGCAAAGAACTTAAAATCGCTACCACTGGCCTCAACACTAAGGAAGACTTGCAGAAAGCACTGAAAACTTGGGTGGAGACCGGGGCATCCCGCCCGGAAGGCACGGGGGAGCGCCCCGACGAAGCCGAACCCCCTCCAAGTGAAAGCAGCGACAATCAGGTGCGAGGCATTGTAGCAGACGGGGGCCTATCCCCGGGAGAACTCGCGGACAGAGAGAGAAGCCGCAGTCATGAACTCGAGTTAGCCAAACTCAAAATCGAGGGCGAATTGAAGTTAGCGGAGAAAAAGCTAGCGGTAGAGCAAATGCGCGTACAAGGCGAACTGGAAGAAAAGAAGCTCCAACGGGAGCACGAAGGAAGAAAGCTCCAACTAGAGCACGAACGCAGCTTAAAAGAACTCGAGCTCAAGGCCCGAAATGAGGACGGGAGGCCCTCGGGGAACCAAGAGACGGCCCCCCCAGCGGAACAGAAGGTCCACATCCCCAAGGATGTGGTCAAAGAATATTATAAAAACGATGACATTCAGCAATGGTTTCGGGCCTACGAGGTCGCCATGACCTCTCATCGGATTCCACAGAAGGACTGGGGGGCGGGGTTGTGGGGGCGGTTTCTGAGCGAAGGAAGGGACACCCTGCTCGACCTACCCCTCTCCCTGCAGACCTCCTACAGCCACATGAAAGAGGCTCTCCTCACAAGATACGGCCTCACCCCAGAAATGTACCGCCAACGGTTCCGGGACTGCAGGAAGATCCCGGGCACCACCTGGGTGGAGTATGTAAACTTTTTTAGTCGGGCCTTCGATGGGTGGGTCAAGGGCAGCAAGGTCACCACCCTTGCCGAACTCACTGATCTCATGTTATGGGAACATCTGGCTGCGAACTGCTTCGTAGAGCTACGTCAACATCTGCTGGATAGCAAGCTCACAGATCCCCGGAAGCTGCTGTGGAGGCCGACCGCTGGACCAACACCCGGGTCTCCCGGGGCATGGTAGGAGAGTACCCCCGAACCAGTCAGGGACCACCCCGCCAGAGAGGGGAAGGGAACCAGGGAGGGCCGAGAGAGTCCCAGCCTAGCCCCCCGAAGACACCACCTCCACCTTTCCCGGCGCCCCCCCCACCAGTAACAGGGCCCCCTGGGAGACGAGGACACCGGGTGACCGTCACATGTTTTCGTTGCCAGAAACCCGGACACTACGCCAATGACCCAGAGTGCCCCATGGCCACCCAAGTCACCCCTGCGAGACAGATAGCCAACGTAGCCCTGGGGGAGGAGGTTGAGGAAGCCGAGGAGTGGGAACCCGCCGCTATGGCCCTAGTATCCCTGGGAGATAGGGAAATGATCCCTGGTAGCCTCCTACCGTCCAACACACAGAAATATGGGCAGCTCGTCAAGATCAATGGCCACCAGGTCGAGGCCCTGCGGGACACCGGGGCCAGTATCACCGGTGTCCTCAGGCACCTAGTTCCCGAGGAGCAGATCCTCCCCAATGTCTTTTGCCCCGTAATATCTGCAGACAATAGGGAAAGTATGTGTCAGGTAGCCCTGGTGCCATTTGAGTGGGGAGGGGTGATAGGTAGACTCAAGGTGGCCGTAAGAACCTCCCAGCCGGTCGACTGCCTCTTAGGGAACGACCTGGAGAGTTCTCCCTGGAAGCACGTAGAGCGCAAGGCCCACCTAGGAATGATGGGACTCCCCGAGTGGGTGTGTGCCACCACCCGATCTATGACAGCCCGACTCACTCCCCGGAGAGAAGTCGAGGGCACCCCGGTCGAAGAAGCCCGTACCGTCCCCGCCGAGGGTCCTCCCGTTCCCGCATCGGAAGGGCCCGTCGCCAGCGACGAACCCGCACCATCCGACCCCGCCCCGGTCCCCGAGTTGGGGGATCTACCCGAGTTGGCCCATTGGCGCCACGAGGGCGGGCCCACCCGGGAAGAATTTTGCCGGGAGCAAGCCACCTGTCCTTCCCTGGTCAGACTGCGGCGCCAGGCCGAGGGCCAAGCCGCAGGTGACCAGACCGGAACGCACCGAATCTATTGGGAGAATAACATCCTGTATAGTGAGCAGAAATCAGTGGAGCTGGGATCCGGACGGGTACTAGTGGTACCCCTCCGCTTCCGGGATTTCCTCCTGGGCTTAGCCCACGATGTCCCCCTCGCCGGTCACCTGGGTCAGGACAAGACCTACAGCCGTCTCGTGACCCATTTTTATTGGCCTAAGATGAAAGCAGCGGTAGAGGCACACTGCAAGTCCTGCCCCACGTGCCAAGCCAGTGGGAAGAGTGGGGGGAAGCGCAAGGCTCCCCTCCAACCCTTCCCGGTCGTCAGTACCCCCTTCGAACGAGTCGGAATCGACATTGTGGGGCCACTGGACCCCCCCCACCTCCCAAGGGCACCGTTTCATCTTGGTCCTAGTAGACCACGCCACCCGCTATCCAGAGGCTATTCCCCTGCGCACCATTATGGCCCCCGTGGTGGGCCGGGCCCTGATGGGGATCTTTTCCAGGGTGGGTTTCCCCCGCGAGGTCGTGAGCGATCGTGGCACTAATTTTATATCAAGGTATATGACGTCCCTGTGGCAACAATGTGGGGTGTCCTATAAGTTCACCACCCCGTACCATCCCCAAGGGAACGGCCTAGTAGAGAGGTTTAATAGGACTTTGAAAGGGATGATCGCTGGCCTAGAAGAGCCCCTCCGGCGTAAGTGGGACGTCCTGCTCCCCTGACTCTTGTTCGCTTACCGGGAGGTCCCCCAGAAGTCCTTAGGGTTCAGCCCGTTTGAATTACTCTATGGGCACCCCGTCCGAGGTCCCCTCAGTTTGGTTAAGGAAGGGTGGGAGGCAGCACCCCAGACCCCCCCCGAGATGTGTTCCAATATGTCCTGGCCCTCCGGAACCAGACCAGGAGGTTCCGAGAACTGGCCGAGGCCAACCTGGAGGTGAGTCAAGAAGAAATGAAGCGCTGGTACGACCAGAATGCTACTCTGGTCGAGTTCCAGCCGGGCCAGCAGGTGTGGGTCATGGCCCCCGTGAAGCCTGGCGCTCTCCAGGACCGATGGACTGGGCCCTACAAAGTGGTTGAGAGGAAGAGTCAAGTCACCTACTTGGTGGACGTCCAGTCGCCTCGGGATCCCCTCCGGGTCCTGCACGTGAACCGCCTCAAGCCTCACTTCGTGCGGACAGAACTGAGCCTCCTGCTGGCCACCGATGACGGGGCCGAAGATGAGTCGGATCCCCTCCCGGACCTCCTGTGTGTCAAGGAGCAGGATGGCTCCGTGGAGGGAGTGAACCTCTCCCCAGCCCTCACTGCCCAGCAACAAGCGGACTGCCGCCAGCTCCTCAGACAATTTTCCGACCTCTTCTCCCTGACCCCCCGGGTCACCAACTGGTGTGTTCACGATGTGGACACCGGGGACAGCCCGCCGGTGAGACACCGAGCCTACCGGGTGCCTGACCGGGTCCGGTCCTGCATTCAAGCTGAAGTCTCGAAGATGTTGACCCTGGGGGTGATCGAGCCCTCTGACAGTCCCTGGGCCAGCCCCGTGGTCCTGGTTCCGAAGGCAGCAGCCCCCGGTGTCGCCCCCGAGCTCCGGTTCTACGTGGATTACCGGGGGCTCAATGACGTTACCCGAGCCGATGCCCACCCCATTCCACGAGCCGACGTGCTCATTGACCGACTAGGGGCCGCCCGGTTCCTCAGCACTTTCGACCTCACCTGCGGCTACTGGCAGATTGCGCTCACCGAAGGGGCCAAGGAGAGGTCTGCTTTCTCCACCCCCGATGGGCACTACCGCTTCCGCGTGATGCCCTTCGGGATGAAAAATGCCCCGGCCACTTTCCAGAGACTGGTAAATAGGGTCCTGGCCGGGCTAGAACAGTTCAGCGCGGCCTATCTGGACGACATCGCTGTCTTCAGTTCAGAGTGGAGTGAGCACCTCCAGCACCTCCGGAGAGTGCTAACCGCCCTGCGCCAGGCAGGCCTCACCGTAAAAGCCAGCAAGTGCCAGATCGGGCAAGGATCCGTAGTCTACCTGGGGCACCAAGTCGGGAGTGGCCAGGTCGCCCCTCTACAGCCAAAGATCGACGCCATCCTGGCCTGGGACCCACCCATCACCCAAACGGAAGTCCGAGCCTTTCTGGGACTCACGGGCTACTACCGCCGATTCATTCGGGGGTATGGCAGCCTGGTCGGCCCTCTCACCGAACTCACATCTAAAAAACAGCCAAAGAAGGTGCAATGGACGGCTGCCTGCCAGGAAGCTTTCGATGCTCTAAAAAAGGCCATGTGCACTGCCCCCGTCCTCCAGGCTCCCGACTACACCAAGGAGTTCATAGTCCAGACCGATGCCTCCGAGCATGGCATTGGGGCCGTCCTGTCCCAAGTGAATGATCAAGGCCTAGACCAGCCCGTCGCCTTCCTCAGTCGGCGGCTGCTACCCCGAGAACAGAAGTGGAGCACCATAGAGCGCGAAGCCTTTGCCGTGGTCTGGGCACTCAAAAAACTACGACCCTACCTGTTCGGCACTCATTTCAGGGTCCAAACTGACCATCGGCCCTTGCGATGGCTCATGCAGATGCGAGGAGAAAACCCCAAGCTACTGCGGTGGTCAATCTCCCTCCAGGGAATGGACTTCACCGTAGAACACCGCCCTGGTACGGACCACGCCAATGCTGACGGCCTCTCCCGGTTCTTCCGCCTCAGCGAAGAGAACCCCCCAAGGTGATGGGCAGTTCTCTCCGGCTTTCAGCTGGGGGGGACGCGTGTTGGACCCGGCCTCGTAGAATGGCCCTCCGTGCCCCCGCACCACCGCAACCTGGTGCCTGCAGCCCAAGCACGCGGCCCAGCCGACCTTTCCCACCAAGACACCCGCACCAACCCCGGACATCCCCGTCCATGGCCTCTCTCCTTTCGGCCACCCCGGGCCCGCGTGCCCACTCCCTGCAACAAGATGGCCGCCCGGCTCCAGCGCGACCCGGGCCTCGAGGCGCCACTCCGGCTGGAGGACATCACGCTTCCAGGGGTTGAGAGAGGGAGGAGCAGTTTCTATCGCACCTCTGAACTCCCCTGGGACGATGGGTTTCGATCGGCCCTCCGGCCTCCCTGCGGGCTGGCTCCATGCCTGCTGGGTGTCTGGGACTCCTCCCGACCCGGCCCTGAAAGGATCAAAAGACAATAGCAGGAAATCCCAACAAGCGGCCCCCAGGTGTCAAGACCCCTGCCTGTGCAGACTCCGGACATCAAAGCGGGGTCGACCTATAACAAGGGGTGCTCTGAGACTGTCCGGCAGATTCGACGCTGGAACAACGAGAGCCTGCTGACGTGGTCGCGGCTCCTGGATCTTGAACCTACCTGAGCCCTGCTGAGTGACTCGCGGCTCCCTGAAGAACGTAAGACCTCCGAACTTGTACCTGAGCCCTGCTGAGTGACTCGCGGCTCCCTGAAGATCGTAAGACCTCCGAACTTGTACCTGAGCCCTGCTGAGTGACTCGCGGCTCCCTGAAGATCGTAAGACCTCCGAACTTGTACCTGAGCCCTGCTGAGTGACTCGCGGCTCCTTGAAGATCGTAAAGACCTCCGAACCTGTACCTGCGCCCGCTGAGTGACTCGCGGCTCCCCCAGACTCTCACGGTCCCGCCGGACCCCGACTCCGACCACGTATCCCCCAGCTCGAGGATTGTGAGCTGTGCGTCGGATACGTCCCTGCTGGGAACCGTTACCAGAGACAGTCCCGCTACCCCCTACCTTTCCGAGACTCTTGAGCCCGTGCTCACCTTGTACATATTTGCAGTGATACCTATTTGATAAAGCTTGTTTCTGAGAATACCCAGTGTGGTCTCTCTGTGTCGTGTGGTGCCAGAAGTACGATCCTAGTTGCGAGATTCCTCCCCCTGGGGAATCTCTCGCCAGTGGCCGGCTACAATTCTACACGGGTGGGACTCAGGGAAGTCAGGACCCCTTTCCGGGCTCCTCTGAGGTCGCCGTCTAACAGGTACACAGATGAGTGATTCCAGGCGTGAGGGAGAACAACGAGGCTTACTGCCCCAGCACCTGGCGGCAGTTCCTCTGTTGCTCTGGGGTCAAGGATGGGGAAAGGATTACGCCCTCCACTGAACCATCCTTCTCCTGGGCCGCCAGAAGGTCAGGAAGAGCTTCACTCTCTTCCTCCTCGCTCCCATCCGTCACCATAAGGAGAGCAAGCTCCGATCGCTCATGGTGCGGTTTCAGGCGGTTGACGTGGAGCACCCGATGGGGCTGTCGGGGGTCTTTAAGTCAACGACGTATGTGGTCTGGCCTCATCGCTCCACAATTTCGTACGGACCAGTCCACCGGTCCTGGAGGGCACTAAGCTCCCCAGGCTCCATGACCCACACCTTCTGTCCAGCGTCGAACTCTACCGTCCGAGCGTTGCGGTCATACGACTCCTTCATGACGGCCTAGCTAGCCTCTAGGTTCTCTGAGGCCGCCTTCCACAGCTTGGCCATCTGGCTGCGGAATGCCAGCATGTAGCTGACAATGTCACGGGGAAGCTTCTGCGAAGTCTTCTCCCACCCCTCCTTCACTAGGCTGAGGGGCCCCCTAACGGGATGGCCATAGAGCAACTCAAAAGGGCTGAACCCGACTCCCTTCTGCGGCACCTCACGGTAGGAGAACAGCAAGCAAGGGAGGAGGACGTCCCACTTACGCCTCAAGTCCTCTGGCAGGCTCCGGATCATTCCGTTCAAGGTTTTGTTGAAGCGCTCTACGAGCCCGTTAGTCTGGGGGTGGTAAGGAGTGGAGAACCGATAGGTCACTCCACACTCCTTCCACGTGGCCTGCATATAGGCCGACATAAAATTTGTGCCCCTGTCTGACACCACGACCTTGGGGAATCCCACTCGGGTAAAAATCCCCAACAGGGCCCGCGCCACCACCGGTGCAGTGATGGTCCTCAGAGCAATAGCCTCTGGGTACCGAGTGGCGTGGTCCACTAATACCAGAATGAACCGGTGTCCCGCAGAAGTCGGAGGGTCCAACGGCCCAACAATGTATATTCCGACCCGCTCAAAAGGGGTCCCGACCACCGGGAGCGGTTCCAAAGGGACCTTCAATTTAGTCCCAGTCTTGCCACTCGCCTGGCAAGACTTAAAGGTCTTACAATAGGTGTCAGAGGCAACTCTCATCCTGGGCCAATAAAAATGTGGGACCAACCGTGCAAAGGTTTTGTCCTGGCCCAGGTGTCCGGCTAAGGGTATCTTGTGCGCTAACTCCAACAGGAAGGCCCGATAGCATTGGGGGACAACTAAGGCCCTCGAAGATCCATGCACCGGCACCTTAGGCTCACCGTAAAAGAGGCCATCCTCCCAATATACGTGATAGCCGCCCGTCTCCTGATTGTCCGCTTGGGCTTCGGCCTGCCGCCACATGCCTTCAAGCGTGGGGCACTCCCTTTGCGCCTGACAAAATTCCTCCCGGGTAGGCCCTCCTTCCACATGCCAGTCGGCAAGGGTCGGCAAGCCCCCCACGGGAACGACATCCACCTCCGCGGACTCCGGAGGTACCTCTGCGGCCTCCCCATCCATCACACGGGGCGTGCCCTCCACCACATTCTCCTCTTCACACTCGGCATTGGGTTGGGCCATTATCCCAGGCTCCAACCTGGGTTGAGTTCCATGTCGGGCAGCCATGGACCGCGTGACTACGCAAGTCCACCCTGGTAAACCCAGCATCTCGGTATGGGCTCGAAATTCTACATCTTTCCATTCGGTGTGCTCCAGATCGTTCCCCAGCAAGCAACCCACAGGCAAGGCAGGGCTCACCGCAACTCTCAGTAGGCCTTTGACTCCTCCCCACTCAAAGGGAACTTGAGCCACTGGATAGTGACTCACACTGCCGTCAGCCAATACGGCCGGATGGAAATCCTCAGGGACTACTTGCTCTGGGGACACCAGCCGCCTCATTACGGTGGTCATGCTGGCACCTGTGTCCCTCAGAGCCTCCACCTCCTCCACGTTAACTCTCACCTTCTGCTGGTATTTAGCAGTGTTTGGGGGTAGGGACACTACGGGGACCATCTCTCTATCCCCGAGTGAAACCAGGGTCAGGCCTGTCCACTCCCCTTCCCTATCTAGGGGCAGCTCCACCCCAAACGCTACACTAGCCACCCCGGGGCTCCTCCCGCCCGTTGGGGCTGGGGGTCTCTTGCGACACTTAGGATCGCCATTGTAGTGTCCAATCTCCCCACATTCGTAGCACCTCACAATCCTTGGCTGCTGACTCCTGTCAGGGTAGGTGGGCTTTGGGGAATTGGACTGAGGTGGGGTCCCTACTCCTTTCCCAAACGGCTTAGTTTGTGGGCCTCGAGAGAACTCCACCTTTTTATCTCCCCCCTCTTTCTTCTGGGGGAAACCCTGTCCGCCTTTCGAGCCATCTCCCCCGGGGCCCTTGTGAGACACCCGGGTGCTCACCCAAATGTCCGCCTCTTCCGCAAGCTCACGGGGATCCGTTAACTTGTGGTCCACCAGATGTTGGCGCAGCTCCGGAAAGCACTTATCCAAGAGGTGCTCCCTTAAAAACAGATTGTACAACCCTTGGTAGTCCTGCACCTCGCTGCCACGCACCCAACCATCTAGCGCCTTACGGGCATAATCAAAAAAATCCACCCAATTCTGAGTGGACAGCTTATGGCTGCCACGGAACTTCTGCCGATACCTCTCGGGGTTGAGACCAAATTTCTTAAGCAGGGCTTCTTTCATGGGGGCATACCTGACCTGATCCGCCTTGGCTAAATACAAAAGGGTGTCCCTGACATTGGGAGGTATGTAGCGATACAGGCCCCCCCCCCAGTTACTCTCAGGTACCCCATGGGCTGTCAAGGCCACCTCGTATGCCTCCAGCCACTTGGCAATATCATCCCCCACTGTGTAACTGGCAATTTCATCTTTGGGCAAATAGAATTTTAGCTCCTGTGGAGCTTTTGGTACGCTGCCACCATTGTCCCTATTGGACGCTCCAACTCTTTCAGCTGAAGCTCGTGTGCCAGCTTCTTTTCTTCCATTGCCCATCTCTTGTTTTCTCTTTCTTGCTCTAACTTGGCTAGCTCCCACTTCAACTGACTCTCCTCCCTCCTGTCCTCATACTCCTCTGGTGACGCGCTCCTCCTAGACCCTGTCCTACTGCTTGCCCCGGAACGTCTCCCTGGTGGCAAATTTTCAGACACATCAACATTGAGCAGGTCTAGCTCCTCCTGCGCGCTCTCCTCCTGAGGTGCACCCTGCGCCTCCTGTCCCTCATCCCCTCTCCCCTCTGGGTGGGCCTCTACCCATGCCCTTAAGGTGGTACGGAGTTCCGGTCCTTTGGCTCTCCGCACCCCAGGCACCCCCATCCCCTGCCCAAATTCTCTCAGCTGCCTTACAGTATACCCCTCAAGTTCGGCTAACTGGAACTCCATCATGACAGGTGCGGACCTAGATATCAAGGAAAAATACTAGGATACGGGTGACAGTGTCAGGCTAACTAGGATTCTACACCCTCAGTCTGGACAGTGGAAGTCACTTAATGCAGTAATAAAAGATTCAGAGCTAAACACAATAGGCGTCTAATTGCGGCGCCCTCCGCTTCACTGGAGGGTGCTGTATGGTCACAGGTCCTTATCCCACCGCTCGCCAACAATGTAGGACCGGGGGTCACCAGGCCCTAAGGGGGTAACGTGACTCGAGCAGGTAAGCACCTGAAGGCTTAAGTTTAAAGCGACCATACAACGCACACATCCCCTGAAGCAGGAAACGCACGCAATAACTGACACCACACAGTAGGTTCAATGAAAATCAATCAGTTTTATCTAAATCACGTTAGATTCAAAAGCAGTTCATTAGGTTTCAATTGGCAATACCTGAATACATTAAACGTCAGGTTCAAAAGCAATTCATTACGTTTCAATTGGCAATACCTGAATACATTAAACGTCAGGTTCAAAAGCAATTCATTACGTTTCAATTGGCAATACCTGAATACATTAAACCGGGTATGGGACCAAGACGTGACACCTGCTGATCCTGGGGAGCGTCAAACACAGGGGTTAAACATAGCGCTGCGCGTAGCAACTAAACAGCGTTTAAAATCAGGCATAGGATCATAGCGCTGCACATAGCAATTGAATAGCGCTTTAAATCAGGCCTAGGAACATAGCGCTGCACATAGCAATTGAATAGCGCTTTAAATCAGGCCTAGGAACATAGCGCTGCTGGCAAACTCCTAGCACGTCACATGTGGCATTGACAACAAGGTGGAGAACCACAGCACCCCAAATCTGGCCCTCAAGCAGGACGTAGCACTCAGTGTTCCAATAGCGCTTCCCTCAAGCAGGACGTAGCACTCAGTGTCTCCGTAGCGCTTAATAGGCCAGTTCCACCAAGCGCTCCCACCCGGCGGGGTCTTTCAGGCACAGCGCGAAGGGCAGGGGCCCCGTTCTGTCACGCTCGGGGATGAGTTGAGGCCTCGCGTGGGATCTCCCCGGGGGAGGGGCGTGCTCCGGGCCTTTGGGGCCTCCCGCCCTCCTCCCCGGAGATTACCTGAGTTGTTGGCCTTCTTCCCCACGTGCGGGGACCTCGCGGCGATCTCCCGCCTCCCGGCGATATCCGGGACGAGGGCCTCCCTCGCAGGCTTCTTCCGCCGGCTGCACCAGCGTAGGAATTAGGGGGCAAAGCGTGGGGCTCCCGGTCAGGTCAGACGCGGCCGGGGAGCCCCGGGGGAGTCTGTGACGGCTTCGTGGAGGCTTCAGGGGCCCGCGCCCGCCAATGGCAGCGCGGTCTGCGGGGGCGCGGCCCAATGGACCAATGGCACAGCGGCGGGGGCGGGCGTTCGGCAGTCCACCCCCGTCAGGTGACTGGGGTTCTTGGCTTCAGGCCTACGCGGCCGCGGCAAGGCGTCTCGGCCCAACGAGGCCTTGTCGGCGTCCCGGCGGCCTTCTCCGCCCTGGGGGCCGCGATTCCTCGGCTGCGACAGCAGCGGCGGGGCCCCGGGCTTCTCCGCGGGCTTCTCCGCGGGCCCCGGCGACGACTGGGGCAAGTTTTCCGGCCCTGGGCCGCAGCGGTGAGTGCACCTCCAATCCCCTCAACAGGGGGGGCAGAAATTAAGGGGGATGATGGTGATTTCGGCACCCAGCGCCCGGGGCAGGACTGGCTAGGGGGGTCCCAGGCAAGGTCGGGGAGCGCAGGGGTCACAGTGCTAGTACCTGGTTGATCCCCCAGCAGTCCAGTAGTAAATTTCAGCAGTAAGTTTCAGCAGTAAGTTTCAGCAGTAAGTTTCAGCAGTCTTAGTGGCGCCGTTGGCTCTGGCGCCCTTAGGGGTTCTGTTCCTTGGAGGGGGGGGGGGTAGGTTGAGTTGGTGACTAGTTCGCTCCTAGCCAGGCTTGGCAGATGGCCCCTGGGTTCCCCTCCCGCTGGGCTAGATCAGTGGGCTAGTACAGGATCCCTCACTCACTTAAAAGGCAGCACCTAAGCCCTGTCACTTTCAGAGGCATAGGTCCCTGACTAGGCCCTACCGCCTAAAACTCCTGCGTGGGTTCCCCCAGGTCTGCGTCACTCCAACTGACTAAAAAATGTTCCCTCCCTCTCTTAAGTAGCCCTAGGTCAGGTGACCACTCTCTAAGGCGGCAAAAGTAAAACCCCACCTTTCTTCCAGAAGGTTCCAGCACATTCCAGGAGCTTCCCAATTCTAGGTATAGGACAAAAAAGGCGGGCTGGTGTCGCAACATTGTTGTAGGGTCCCAGCCAGCTCCTGGCAGCTAGGGTGCTACTAGAAAGGCCGCTCTGCAGTAGCAGGGGCCTGTGGCAGCCATCTTAGGGGAAGGGAGCACCTGCACCTTAACACTGGTTGGCAATGAAAAGGCGCCCGGAGACCTAAGTCCAACGCAAAAAGGAGGGTGGAAAAAAATTAGGCAAGGGCAAAAATACAGGGGAAGACCACCCTAGGGCTGACAGGTCTAACACTGGGACAGGCAGATTTTTGTCAGAAAAGCAAAAACGTTTTACACAGTTTTGGCAGTTTACTGGGACATAGCCTATTTTTCCTACTTTTTGTGCTTTCAACCTCCTTCCAGTTAGTGGTAGAAATGGGTGTAAAAGCAATAATGGATCCCAGAACGCTATACATTTCTGAAAAGTAGATACGCTTCTGAATTCAGCAAGGGGTCATTTGTGTAGATCCTTCAAGGCTTTTTTTATAGAAACTAACAGTTGAAATTAAGAAAAATTGAAAATGAGTTGAAAAATCTGCCATTTGTGCCAATGTTTTCACGTGTAACTTCTTCTAATTATGACAGATGTTTGAAAGCAATATACTGTTAAATCTGTTTGACCGTTCTGGTTGTGGGGATATATAGGACTTGTAGGCTTACCAAGAACCCAAGGAACCCAGAGCCAATAACTGAGCAGCATCTTGCAATGATTTTTAATTGTGTACCGGGCATATAGCGCTTCATTTGGTAAAATATAAAGAGTGAAAATGAGGTATCAAAAACACCTATGTATTTCCAAAATGTGAACAAAATATAGAGTTTAGAAAAAGTGGCTATTTGCACATCTCCAGAATTGTGGGTACCCATACTAGCATGTGAATTATAGGACATTTTTCAAAGTGACTTTTTGTTTACATATTGTCTTACATTTGTAAGGCAGAAATGCATCAAAAGTCAATAGGTAATAACAGTTGCTCTTCAATTCTGTGTCCCTCTATGTCTCCCGATAAAAATGGTGCCTCTCGTGTGTGGGTAGGCCTAGTGCCCGGGACAGGAAACAGCCTAAAACGTAATGTGAACACACCACATGTTTACAGTGAAAACTAACCCTTTTTTTGCAAAGTGCCTAGCTTTGGATTTTAAACCCTAGCTCAGCCGGGACCTAGGGAAACCTAGCATACCTATACATTTTTTTAAACTAAACACCCAAGGGAATCCAGGACGGTGTGGCTTGAGTGGCTCTCACCAGGTTCTGTTACCCAGAACCCTTGCAAACCTCAAACTTTGCAACAAAAAAAACACATTTTCCTCACATTTCTGTGATGGAAAGTTCTGGAACCTGTGTGGATCCACAAAATTCTACCCACTCCGCATTCCCCAAAGTCTCCTGATAAAAATGGTACCTCATTTGTGTGGATAGTCCCAGTGCCCGCGACAGGAAATGGTCCAAATCGCAACGTGGACACATCACATTTTTCAAAGTGCCTAGCTGTGGATTTTGAACTCTAGCTCTGCCAGCGCCTAGGGAAACCTAGCAAACCTATACATTTTTGAAAAGTAGAAACTCAGAAGAATCCAGGATGGGGTGACTTGTGTGGCTCTCATCAGGTTCTGTAACCCAGAATCCCTTGCAAACCTCAAGCTTTGTCCAAAGAAACACATTTTCCTCACATATCTGTGATGGTAAGTTCTGGAATCTGATGGAACCACATAAATCGACCCACCCTGCATTCCCCAAAGTCTGCCGATAACAATGGTACCTCACTTGTGTGGGTAGGCGTGGTGCCCGCAACAGGAAATGGCCCAAAACGCAATGTGGACACAAAACATTTTTACAGTGAAAACTGACCATTTTTTGCAAAGTGCCTACCAGTGGATTTTGAACCCTAGCTCTGCCGGCACCTAAGAAAACATAGTAAACCTATACATTTTTAAAAACTAGACACCCAGGGGAAGCCAGGAGGGGGCGACTTGTCTGGCTCGCACCAGGTTCTGTTACCCAGAATTCCTTGCAAACCTCAAACTTTGTAATAAAAAAACATTTTCTCCACATTTCTGTGATGAAAAGTTCTGGAATCTGCGTGGGTCCACAAACTTCAACACACCTCACATTCTCCAAAGACTCCCGATAAAAATGGTACCTCACTCATGTGGGTGGCCAAGTACCCGAGCCAGGCAAAATTTGAGGTTTGCAGGGGAGTATGGGTAGGAAAACAATGAGGGATCCACGCAAGCCACACCTCCCTGAACTCCCCCCGGTGTCTAGCTTTCAGAAATGTGTGGATTTGGTAGGTTTCCCTAGATGGCCGCCAAGCCCTGGGCCAAATACCCAGGTGCCCCCATTGCATGTTGTTTTGTGATAGGTAATTTTGAAGTGATGTGCAGGGTGTGCTGGCGAGGGCGAGGACCAGGGGGTCTTTGCCTGTCACACACACTTGTCCAACCCACACGAGTGAGGTATCGTTTTTATTAGGAGAACTGAGGGAATGCTGGGTAGTAGGTAATTTGTGTCAGTCCGGTGATCCCACAACTTTCCCACACACAGAAATATGAGAAAAATTTGATTTGTTCAGCTAAATTAGAGGTTTGCATGGGATTCTGTGTAGGAAAACTTTAGGGCTCCACGCAACCCATACCTCCCTGGACTCCCCCAGCTGTCTAGTTTTCAGAAATGTATGGGTTTGGTAGGTTTCCCTAGATGGCCTACGAGCCCTGGGACAAATACCCAGGTGAACCCCCTTGCAAAACCAGGTCGTTTTATGATAGGTCATTTGAAGTCTCCACAGTAACATTTGGGCCATTTCCTGTTGCGGCCACTATGCCTACCCACACAAGTAAGGTGTCATTTTTATCGGGAGACCTGAGGGAACGCTGGGTGGTAGGAAATTTGTGGCGGCCTGGTGATCCCACAACTTTTCACATAGAAAAGCGAGGAAAATTAGATTTTTAGCAAAATTTAAGGCTTGCAAGGGGTTTCTGGCACTGTTCCCTCCAACATGCACGCGTGAGCGGGCGCGCACTTATATCTCCTGGAGCACTGTAAATTACAAAGCGCACACAGGCAACTGAGGCCCTTCGGCGCCGCCGCTTTTAAAATGCGTGCGGCGTCGAAAACGGTCAGTGTGTCCCTTTTTGTAAGTAATCATGTTAATTGCAGCGCCCGTCAAGCGCTGCTATTAACGTGATTACTTTAACAAAGGCACACAATCTGCTCGGCTGTTCGGTGTTGTGCCCTATTAACAAATGAAAGGCAACAAGTCTACAAGCACGTCATGCTTGTAGACTTGCTGCCTTTCATTTGTGAAAGGCAGACCGAGCAAGCAGGGGACAGAGAGCCGGAATTGGTGTCTCGATGCAAAATTTGGGTCTAATTACGAGTGACATTTCAACAACTATGAGTGGCATATTCTCGCGAGCTAAACACGCAATGAAGCTGAGAGAAATATAGAAATATTAGAAATTACACGCATTTGAGCAATGATAAACCCAAAGAAGATTTTAACTTCTGTAAAGCACCAGTAATAGAAGGGTACGAACACGCACTTGTGTGTCGAGGTCAGGAGGTCAAAGACAGGCATCGGTCTTCCTGTAATTTAACTCAGCCAGCGCTGAGCTGCAGCAGCAATTACTGGGGGCCTGGTTTGCGAGAGCAGCATTGTTGCAGCAATGTGATGTAAACCTGATGAATTTTAACCGATAAGCTTAAAAACTTGACTGTGTGTACCTTTACGAGCGATATCATCCTATGTGAACTTTGAATTTTCGAGGTATGCCCAGCGTACGTCATCTTCATGTGAATTGTTTTCAGCCCAGTTAAGGCTGACGGCACTAAAATCTCCGTCTCCCTCCCTCCCTCCCTCTCTCTCTCCCTCCCTCTCTCCCTCTCTCCCTCTCTCCCTCTCCTTCCCTCTCTGTCTCTCTCCATCTCCCTCCGTCCTCCGTCTCCCTCCGTCTCCCTCCCTCTCCCTCTGTCCTCCGTCTACCTCCCTCCTCCGTCTCCCTCTCTCCTCTGTCTCCCTCCCTCCCTCTCTCCCCCTCCCTCTCTGAAAAAAAATCGGGAGAATGGGGCCTTGAATCGGGCTACTGTCATGCATGAGCGTTGGAGGTGTGCTGCTGCAGAATCCGACATTTGAAACGCAAAATGCACGTTTTTTCCCTTACCTTTCAGAAGCATTGAGTGCAGTGGCAGGCAGAGAGAGGGTGATGCAAGTGTTGTGCACTGGCCTGGCAGGTTGCTGGCAGTGCATACAACCCCCCCCACCACCCCCTCCCCTGTGGCAGCCCGGCGGGCTGAAACAGCTTCCAGGTACACAGCCGCCCCCAAGTACTTCACAGGTCTTTAAAAGACCATTCGCTTGTTGATGAGGCTTTGTTTTGCTTTTTCACCCTTTCTAGAGCCCCTGCATCGCCACTCTGATTATTGCTGGAAGAATTAGCACTCTACCATAGATGCCAACATTTCAGAAAAGCAAAGTGGGAGATTTAAAATAAAATAATAAAAAAAATCGGGAGAATGGGGCCTTCAATCGGGTTTCTGTCATGTATGGACTTTGGAAGTGTGCTGCTGCAGGATCGGACATTAGAAAGCAAATTCACGTGTTTTTTTTATCACCTTTCAGAAGCATGGAGCACAATGGCAGGCAGAGAAAGAGGGGATGCAAGAGTTTGCACTGGCCTGGCAGGTTGCGGTCAGTGCATACACCCCTTCCCCGTCAGCCCGGGCTGAAACAGCTTCCGGCACACACACAGCCGATGCACCACCCCCCGTACTTCACAGACCATTCGCTTGTTAATGAGGCTTTGTTGGTTTTTCACCTCTTCTAGACCTCCTGCATCGCAATTCTGACTATTGCTGGAAGAATTAGCACGTTGCACAATACCAAGCCCTGTCTGCTGACACCCCGAGGAATCGGGTTTTTGCGATGTCTGCAAGGTCCGCGGGCCGCCAAGAAAGGCTTGCCGGGCCGCTGGCGGCCCGTGGGCCGTACTATGAGTATCCCTGGTCTAAGGCCTGATGCGTGGCACTTGACAGGGCGTAGACTTTAGAGGCGATTTAAGGCATGGCCAAAGTGGGCTCTGGCCCAGGGCCCCAGCCTTTTAGTGGAGGCTCCCGATAGTCTTGCCGTGATGACCTTGAATAATTACTAAACCGATTTGTTTCGAATACCATTTTCCCTTAATTTATTTATAAGGTGGGTGATGTGATGTCTATTAATGCCATTCTGCAGAGAAATGTTTATTTTTCATTCAACACCCATAAAAAGGTTTCTTTTAGATCACAATAGGACCAAACATGAGACATGGGAGTGTGTCACAGATATTATTTGCAGTAATATTAGTGAACTACTGATGTGTTACAATATTGATAACACACATCACTATCCCTGAACAGTTAGATGTAAACACATTTAGAATCCAGACAATTGCGCCTGTATACTCTCCGTGACCTGGCCTAAGAGGGCAAGAAAGAGCTGAAATTAAATCATAAATTCAAACCTGGTCTGAACAGGGGCCCCCAAAATAGGTTTGGCCCAGGGACCCCAAAATCCTTAAGATGTGCCCGGTAGACTTGCTGCATTTCTTTGGTTAATAGGGCGCAGCCGCAGGGCCAGTGCCAGCCCTAGGAAGGTGTGACCGGTGCCACTGTACCGGGTGCAGACTTCAGGTGGGTGGCGGGGGACACACCGTGTTTGCAAGTATATTATTGTATTAATAGCACCTGCTGCTATGTTCCTTGACTCCAGCAATTTTCATGCAATTATAAATATGTCAAGATAACTCTCTGAGTTTTCTCTAGTGCAAGTTCGAAGGTACAGCAGAGGGTTAATATGCCTGATGCAAAGAATGTGCAACATGCAGATCTCAAAGTGCCCGGCTGTCCCACTGCGGTACCTATAAAAAAGGCACCTTAATGGGAACGCCAAAGCAAATTCCTGCAGGGCATGGACTGCCAAGGTCATGCCCTGCAGGATCTTGGGGTGCATGCACACAGGGGGGCATAACATGTGCCCCCCTGCATGTTTCCCCAGCTATACAAGCTTGTAAAGGCTCCAGACATTACCACAACCTGTGAACAGAGCTCTAGTTGAGAATAATTACTGAAATCTTATATTGTTACCACTGTTGGAGTCCTGTGCTTTTCTAAAGCCGAAGTGTGCTTGCCTGTGTAACCAATTCATGTAATGGTGTGTGTATGTAAATTGAAAACCTGCCTTAAGAGCCATCATGTGGCACTGTATGTGTGGAATGCACCGTATTTTAATTTTTTAAGCAAAAGTTTGGAGTGATGTTTGCGCTGATATTTGTCACTGTCCCATATGTGAGGTCAGCCATTGGCTCCCGCTTTGATGAGAAACTGGACAAAGAACATGGGAGTAACCTCCCCACTGTCCAGGCCCTCCCCTGAATCCCAACCCTCTCTTTAGGGTGTTTAAGGGCTTACCTGGCTGTAGCTCTTGAGATTTATCGTGGACAAGATTCAGAATTGAAAACACTGCACTTCTACCTTCTGGGCACTCTGGACTTTGCTGGACTTCGTTTGGGCCTGACCTCGTCTCCTTTCCAGTCTGCTGCATCGTCTGTGCCTGTGCATCAGCCAGGAACCTTCCAAGGCCTGTGAAGCATCAAGGACAATTGAAGTAATCTCCCTTGTAGTGAAGGAGTCACTCCCCTGCATCAGCAGGCACCGTAATGACAATGACCGGTCTGCAGATCTCAAGCTCCTTCGGACTCTGTGGGCTCTGCAACTCAGGTGGTTGTTTTCCTCTGTCCCCCAGGCCTCCTCCCCCCCTCTGACCAAGTTGGATACCAGCAGCACGTGTGCAACTTGCAATAACTGAACCCCTGGGTACCACATCATCTTTGCAGTTGCAAAGGCTTGTTGACATCTTTGCAAAAAGATTTTCGGGCCCCGAGTAGCCCCAACCCCGAGAATCTCCAGTGAGCAGAATCTTTGGCCTCCACACATCGTGTGCATCCTGGCCTTCTTCTTTTGGTGAACTGCTCGAGGCCCTCTCGTGACTCCTTCGCCTCTAGCCTGTGGATCCATTTGAGGGTCACCTTTAATTTCCTTGGGCTCCCCTGTTTGCTCAGGGCCTGCCCTGACTCCCCTGTGTGTGGAGGGTCTCCTAGACCTTGCTGCTCTGAACCGTACACTTCCTTGACCTTCTGCGTGTGTTGCTACTGCCAAGGCTTGTTGGTGCTCCCGCTGGACACTGACCACTCAGCACTCGACATCCTTTGTGGGACAGCTTGTATCCAGCTCCTGGTCATCCTCAAGCATCGCCTGGTCCTTGCAGCTGTAGAGTCAAGACTCCCGTCGACTATCCTGAAGCACTCAACATCAGTGGGTATTCGTCTACTGAGCCCCTGGTCACTCCTACATAACCCCTCTGCTTTCAGGTACTCTTTGACTAGAATCCACGTTTGGATTCCAATGAACACTTTCTTCCTCTCCAGCAGCGGCACTTCTTTTGAAGTCACCCATTAGGTTTGACAGCTGTTTCTGACACCACTACACACCTATGCATCCAGCTTTCCTGGGTTAGGTAACTTGGGTACTTCAGTATCCACGGGTGGGGTTGCTCTCCAACCTTCTGTCTTCCACGGGGTTACTTTGAAGTCCACTGGGAAGGGTCCTTAATCTCTAAATTTCCAACCACGACTTTTACATAGACTTATACGGAGCACGCGGTCGCGTTCTTACACGGCACATGCACTCCGTGGGGTCCCTATCTACTCACGTTTGGTGGTTCCTTGGGATCCTAGCAGTTCTGCTTCCTCTCAACATTGTCTTGACTCAAGTCGTGGTTCTTATACCACTTCCTTAGTATATGGTTTGGCCCCCCCGGGGCCCACTGTGTGTTAGTGCTATTTACAGTTATTTATTTGCTAAAGTATTGTGTGCTTTGTGCATATCTCCGTGTAGGAGATACTGTAACGTACTAATCAATCAATCAATCATAGGCATTTGTATAGCGCACTGCTCACTTGGAGGGTCTCAAGGCGCTGGGGGGGGGGGGGATGGAGAACACTACTGCTCGAACAGCCAGGTCTTGAGTTGCTTCCTGAAGGCGAGATGGTCTTGCGTTGTCCGGAGGTGGATGGGGAGGGAGTTCCATGTCTTGTCTGCCAGGTAGGAGAAGGATCTTCCTCCGGCGGTGGCTCTGCGGATGCGGGGGACGGTGGCGAGAGCAAGGCTGGCGGAGCAGAGCTGGCGGGTGGGCTTGTGGAAGGTCAGGCGGCTGTTGAGGAACTTGGGGCCCAGGTCGTGGAGGGCCTTGTGTGCGTGGGTGAGGAGTCGGAACGTGATTCTTTTGTTGACAGGGAGCCAGTGCAGGTCTCTCAGGTGTCCGGAGATGTGGGTGTGTCGGGGGATGTCCAGGATGAGTCGTGCTGAGGCGTTCTGGATCCGTTGGAGTTTCTTCTGGAGTTTGGCGGCGGTGCCGGCGTAGAGGGCGTTCCCGTAGTCCAGCCGACTGGTGACGAGGGCCTGGGTGACCGTCTTCCTGGTCTCGGTGGGGATCCACCGGAAGATCTTTCGAAGCATGCGCAGGGTGTTGAAGCATGAAGACGAGACGGCGTTGACTTGTCTGGTCATCGAGAGGGAGGAGTCCAGGATGAAGCCTAGGTTGCGTGCGTGGTCCGTTGGCTTGGGGGTGGCTCCCAGGGCGGGGGGCCACCAGGAGTCGTCCCAGGCGGAGAGTGATGATCCCAGGATGAGGACCTCCGTCTTGACTGAGTTCAGTTTCAGGCGGCTGTTCTTCATCCATTCGGCGACGTCTTTCATCCCTTCGTGTAGGCTGGCTCTGGCGGCGTCCGGGTCGCTGGTGAGGGAGAGGATCAGCTGGGTGTCGTCGGCGTAGGTGATGATCTTGAGGTTGTGTTGACGTGCGATGGTTGCGAGGGGGCTCATGTAGCCGTTGAAGAGGGTGGGGCTGAGCGATGACCCTTGTGGAACGCCCCAGATGACTTCGGTGGCCGCTGACCCGAACGGGGGGAGGCGGACTCTCTGGGTTCTTCCGGCGAGGAATGAGGTGATCCACTCCAGGGCCTTCTCCTGGATGCCGGTGTTGTTCAGGCGCTGTACCAGGGTGCGGTGGCAGACAGTGTCGAACGCTGCGGAGAGGTCCAGGAGGATGAGGGCCGCAGTTTCCCCGTTGTCCATTAGGGATCTGATGTCGTCTGTGGCTGCGATGAGGGCGGTCTCCGTGCTGTGGTTGGCTCGGAAGCCGGATTGCGAGTGGTCGAGGGATCCGTTGGTCTCGAGGAAGGCGGCTAGCTGTCTGTTGACGGTCTTCTCGATGACTTTGGCAGGAAACGGGAGGAGCGAGATGGGGCGGTAGTTCTTGAGGTCCGTGGGGTCTGCAGTTGGTTTCTTCAGCAGGGCACTGATCTCGGCGTGTTTCCAGCACTCCGGGAAGGTGGCGGTGTTGAAGGAGGCGTTGATGATGTCGCGGAGGTGGGGTGCGATGATGTGGTCGGCCGTGTTGAAGATGTGGTGTGGGCAGGGGTCCGTAGGGGATCCGGAGTGGATGGTGTTCATTGTGCGTGTTGTGTCTTCGGTGCTGACTGGGGTCCAGGTGCGGAGGGTGGCGGTGGGGGGCATCGGTTCGGTGGTGGGGTTCGTGGTTGGTGGGCCGAAGCTGTTGTGAATGTTGGCGATCTTGTCATGGAAGAGGGCTGCGAGGGAGTCGCAGAGGTCTTGCGAGGGAGTGATGTCATTGTTTCCGGCGTCGGGGTTGGAGAGCTCTTAGACGATGCTGAAGAGTTCCTTGCTGTTGTGGGTGTTGTTGTCCAGTCGTTCCTTGAAGGCTGTCTTCTTTGTGGCGCTGATCAGTTGGTGGTGTTTGCGGGTGGCGTGTTTGAGGGCCGTCATGTTGTCTGTGGTCTGGTTGGTGCGCCAGGTGTTCTCCAGGGAGCGGCAGTTCTTCTTGGAGATGATGAGCTCGTCGGTGAACCAGGAGGCTTTCTTGCTGCCGCGTCTGCTGGGGGGGTTCTTCTTCAGTGGTGCGAGGGCGTCTGCGCAGTTGGTGATCCTGTGTGAGGTTGTTGGCGGCTTCGTTGGGGTCCGTTGAGCTGGTGGGGGGGTTCTGGCTGAGGAAGGTGGTGAGCTGGTCGCCGGTGATCTTGTTCCAGCTCCTGCAGGGGGCTTGTTGAGGGTGGTGGTGGGTCGTCGTTTTACTGAAGCTGAAGTGGACGCAGCTGTGGTCAGTCCACTGGAGATTGGTGGAGTGGCTGAAGGTGACGTATTTGCTGGATGAGAAGACTGGGTCAAGCGTGTGGCCGGCGTAGTGGGTGGGGGTGGTTACCAGTTGCTTGAGTCCGAGGTTGGCCAGGTTGGCCAGCAGAGCAGTGGTGTTGCGGTCCTTGTTGTCCTCCAGGTGGAAGTTGAGGTCCCCCAGGAGGATGTAGTCGGTGGAATTGATGGCGTGCGGGCTGACGAAGTCTGTGATGTCTTCGCTGAACTGTGTGCGTGGTCCCGGTGGTCTGTAGACGAGGGTGCCTCTGAGCGTGGGCTTGGGGTCGGTATGTATCTGGAAGTGGAGGTGTTCAGCGGAGGTAAAGGTGTCTTCGGAGTTGGTCGTGATGCGGATGGTGTTCTTGTGGATGATGGCGATGCCTCCTCCTGTCTGGTTGACGCGGTCCTTCCTGGTGATTTTGTAGCCTTCCGGGACGGCGATGGCGACGTCTGGCGCTGAGGAGGCGTTCATCCAGGTTTCCATCAGGAAGGCGATGTCTGGTGCTGTCGAGTCGAGGAGGTTCCAGAGTTCGACGGCATGCCTGTGAACGGAGCGGGTGTTGAGCAGGATGCACATCAGGTGTTTGTTGCTGGGGCTCAGTTTAGCAGGTGCAGTGTTGGGTCGGAGGCCGGTGAAGCGGCAGGTCAGGCAGGTAAAGGGTCCGTGGGTGCGTCTCGGGGTGGCTCGGTAGCAGGCGGTGTTTCGGCCGGCGTTGAGTGCGTGGAGGGTTTTGGCGTCGTAGATGTGCAGGGTGTGCTGGCGAGGGCGAGGACCAGGGGGTCTGGCGCTGGGCGCGGTCCAGGCGCGGACGGGCGCAGACGGGCTTACCTTTGGCGCACCTTCGGCGCTCAATCGGCGCTCCCGCTGCGCGCGTCCACTGCGCGGTCGCTCTGGGGGCGTCATAAGTAAGGAGCTGGGAGGGAGGAGCAGCTGGGTGGCGGGAGCGGGGCGGCAAATGGAATCACAGGGGGGCGGGGCCGCAGGGAGGCAGCGGCGGGAAATTCCAAGAAGCAGCGGGCAGCGGGAAATTCCCAGGAGCAGCGGGAAATTCCCAGGAGCAGCGGGCAGCGAGCGAAGGAATCTGCAGGCAGGAGGCGGCAAAGGCAGGCAGGAGCGGCAGCAGTGAGTGGGGCGACCAAGCCCTGTGGAGGGCTGAGCGGTCACTAAGATAGTGTTATATAATAAATACATATTTATATAACTTCTGTGTGGTTCTCTTTTCATCTGATCTATGCAATAAGATTACATTCTGGTAAAACAAGCTGCTTTACATTCCTTCAAGACTTAGCCTGAAAGCTGCTCGCTCTCCACAGCTACCACTTGGATAGCTTTCTAAGGTTGTCTGAGACCTCTTAAATCATCTTGAGGGTTGTTTAGAGTGGTGCAAGGTGGCAACTTTAATTAGTGGACATCATATACCAGGCCAACTTCTCACATTTCCCAAGATGGCGGCTGAGCCCAGGAACAAAAAATGCAGATGACCCCCTTGAAAAACAGGATTATTTTGTTATAGATGGGTGAGCACCTGTATTTGTGGTCCCGGGTTTACAGACATCTAGGCGAACCTCAAAAACCCAGACAATTCTGGAAAGTGGACATGCATGGGAGTCCAGGGAGGTGTTGCTTGCATTGATCCCCCAACATTTCCCTGCCCAGAATGCCCTGCAAACCTCAAATTAAGCTGATAAAATCAAATTTTTCTCTAGTTTGTGTGTGGGAAAGTTGTGGGATCACCCGGCTGACACAGATTTCCTACCACCCAGCATTCCCCCAGGTCTCCTGAAAAAATGGTACCTCACTCATGTGGGTAGGTCAAGTGCCCGCGACAGGCAAGGGCCCAAAACGTATTGTAGAGAGATCAAAATTACCTATCACAAAACAACCTCGTTTTGCAAGGGGGGTTACCTGGGTTTTTGGCCCCGGGCTCAGCGGCCATCTAGAGAAACCTACCAAGCCCAAACTTTTCTGAAAGTTAGACACCCGGGTGAGTCCATGGAGGTATGGCTTGCGTGGCTCCCTCAACGTTTTCCTACCCAGAATCCCCTGCAAACATTTTCATTTATTTTTGTGTGGGATCACTGTGTCGGCACAAATGTCCTACCACACAGCATTTCCCTCAGTCTTCTGAGTAAAATGATAACTTTTACTCATTTTACTCGGAAGAACAATGGGAAAGCTGGGTGGTAGGACATTTGTGCTGGCACGGTGATCCCACACAAACGTGTGGAAAAAGCGATTTTTTTTAGCTAAATTCCAGGTTTACAGGGGATTCTGGGTAGGGAAACATTGGGGGATCAACACAAACCATACCTCCCTGGACTCCCCAGAGGATCTAGTTTTCAGAAATGTGTGGGTTTGGTAGGTGTCCCTAGATGGCCGCCCAGCCTGTGGCCAAAAACCCAGGTGCCCCCATTGCAAAACCAGGTCGTTTTGTGATAGGTAATTTTGATGTCTCCACAATATGTTTTGGGCCCTTACCTGTCACGAGTACTTGGCCCACCCACACAGGTAAGGTACCATTTTTATCGTGAGACCTGGGTAAATGCTGAGTGATAGGAAATTTGTGTCAGCCCAGTGATCCCATAACCCTCCCACACAAAACCTTGAAAAAAAAATCATTGTTTCGGCTAAATTTGAGATTTGCAGGGGATTCTAGGTAGGAAAACATGGGGGGTCCATGCAAGCCATGCCTCCCTGAACTCCTCTGGGTTTCTAATTTTCAGAAATGTGTGGGTGATTTTTTGATAGGTAATTTTGATGTCTCCACAATATGTTTTGGGCCCTTTCCTGCCGCGGGCCCTTGGCCCACCCACACAAGTGAGGTACCATTTTTATTGGAGACTTTGGAGAATGCATGGTGGGGGGAAGTTTGTGGACCCAAGCACATTCCAGAACTTTCCATCACAGAAATGTGGGGAAAATGTGTTTTATTTTACAAAGTTTTAGGTTTTGAAGGGATTCTGGTTAACAGAACCTGGTGAGAGCCACACACGTCACCCCCTCCTGGATTTCCCTGGGTGTCTAGTTTTAAAAAATGTATAGGTTTGCTAGGTTTCCCTAGGTGCCGGCAGAACTAGGGTTCAAAATCCACAGCTAGGCACTTTCCAAAAAATGGGTCAGTTTTCAATGTAAAAATGTGGTGTGTTAACGTGTTTGGGCCATTTCCTGTTGCAGGTACTAGGCCTAAAATACTACTCAAGAAAACCACCTGCCTATATATAGAATACATAATGCCCACATTTATGTATTTTGTGAAATTTGATAGAAATCTATGAATTAATAATAAATAAACAATAATAAAATAAATAGAAATGTTGTAATTGTGTTATCCTTGTATTTAGTTTGAGTATGTCCTATTGTCAGCCCAGTGTTGTCTAATATTGTCTGACCCTATGTGGGCATTCTATATATCCTAAATATAGGCAGGTGGTTTTCTTGAGTAGTATTTTAGTGTTCTTTCCCCTGCGTTACCTGCCTATTATCTATTTTCAGGGGTCCCCCTTCTTATTGGGCACTAGGCCTACCCACACAAGTGAGGTACCATTTTTATAGGGAAATTCGAGGTGGGTGGAAGTTTGTGGATCCACACAGATTCCAGAACTTTCCATCACAGAAAAGTGAGGAAAATATGGGTTTTTTTTTTTACAAAGTTTGAGGGTTGCAAGCGATTCTTGGTATCGTAATCTGGTGAGAGGCACACAAGTCACCCCATTCTGGATGTCTAGTTTTCAAAAAAGTTTGCTAGGTTTCCCTAGGTACCGGCTGCTCTAGGGCCCAAAATCCACATCTAGGCACATTGCAAACAAAAGGTCAGTGCCTAGTGGCCTTCTGCCGCCCTGGGGGGTGGGTGGGGGGGGGGGGGCGGATTGGGGGCTATTGCCCCGATATGCCCCCAAGGGGGCAGAAAGCCTGAGACTATGTTTTGGGGGGGAGCATGTCCAGTCTGGGCAACTCCCACCCCTACTTACAAAAAAGCCAGTGTAATCCCTGGTTGCTAGTGGGCCCTCTGCCAGGGGGGGCAGATCAGAGGCTATTGCCCCCAACTGCCTCCGGGGGGAGGAAGAAAGTCTTTGGCATTTTTGAGGGGGGTTGGGGGCATTGGCATGCCCATTCTGGGCTGCCCCCACCCCGAACTTTGGGAAAATAAATCCCTGGTGCCTAGTGGACTTTCTGCCCCATCTGCCTCCTGGGGGCAGAAAGACTGTGGCAATTATTTTTGGGGTGGGGGCATTGACAAGCCCATTCTGGGCAGCGCCCACCCCTACGTATAAAAAAAAATCCTTTGTGCCTAGTTGCCTTTCTGCCCCCCCGGGGGAAGATCAGGGGCTACTGCCCCATCTGCCTCCTGGGAGGGACAAAACGTATTTTGCCTTTTTTTGGGGGGGAAGGATGGGGGCATTGGCATGCCTATTCTGGGCAGCCTTCACCCCTGGCCTGTAAAAGAATAATCCCTGGAGTCTAGGGTGCTTTCTGCCCCCCCCCCTACCAGGGGGGCACAGATTGGGGGCTACTGCCCCCATCTGCCCCCCAGAGGGGTCAGAAAGACCGGTTATGGCAGAATAAATTGGGGGGAACAAAGCCCTTGGCCAAAGGGTCGCGCACCCCTCCCTGGTGGCTAGTGGGTGGATCCCTGCTTGGGGATCATCTTCCTGGGATGATCCCCAAGCAGGGATCCACTAGGAAAGTGTGCCATTGGAAAGCGGAGATTCTTCCCTTTCCAACGAAACCTCTCCCATGTGTTTCGGTGCTCGCGGGGTGGGGGGGGGGGCTGAGATCATCATTACAAGGAAAAAAAAATATGCCTTGGGAGGTTGGGTAAGCTCTTCCCCACCTCCCAAAGCAAAAAAGAAAAATAGGAAATCCCTCTGCTGTTGATAGCAGAGGGATTTTTTGCAGGTTTGCTCATGACAAAATGGTTCCGTCATAAGCACTCTTGCACCTGTGCTCATGACGGAACCATTCCGTCATGAGCACAGAAGGGGTTAAATAATAAAAAAGAAATACATGGTTTTCTTTTTTTTAAATTTAAGTTTCCTTCGTCGTTGTATGTTGACTCTCCCCCCACCTCCCACCCTGCCCCCCATCTCACCGCTCTTACCTGCACAGCCTCGCCTGTAATTAATTTGGATTTACACCCCCAGATGTGTTATTGAACTCTATGAAGGCAAAAGAAAAAAAACTGGGAAAACACTCTGCTTCTTCTCTCAGGGAGTGAATGAAGGGATTGTTAATGGATCAACAGTACATAACAATAGGCTTCGTAGATCCTATTTCCTTAGAACATAATCAGTGGATCCGATCCTTCTTATCAATAAAGAAACCCTCTACATCCAGGCTAAGGAATGTGCTTAATATTTACGGCATGTACCCTTCTTATAGCAGGTGGAAAAGCCCATCTCAGGTAGGGCTAGATATTTGTGAAGTTGGAGCCTGTAGTAAATCTCACATATGTTCCTTTAGTTTGCAAGGACAACTTACCTCTTCCGTTGACAGTACAAAGTGTTCTTAAAATGCGCGTGGGGAAGATCCTTTCTGTAGCAGACCTTAGGTATATCCAATTAATCGAGCACATCATAGAAGTTACTATGGATCACAACATGCACGTGTTCACTGTTGTTTAGTTGTACTTCACATTGTTATCAGTGTAAGCAGACCATCAGAAGATCTGGAGCTGGTGCCAATTCACAAACGCTCTCAGGGATTGTTTTATTGCACGGTAAGGCAGATTGGAATGAGTAGGTCTGCCCTCTGCAATTACACAAAGCCAAAGAGGTCTGTAATTGTATGTGTTTGTAAGTCAGTCTGTCCCAAAGAGCTACAAAGCTGCTCCACATATCAACAATGGAAGGAAAGTGGCAATGTATGCTGTCTGCAAGACCAAAGTCGAATTGCCACCATCATGACTATTGTCTCTGGAATCACATTTTAGTTTGATGTTTTATGTACATTGACTGAAAGTTATTTTCATCGAACAAAGCTATCCAAGCTCTACTTCAAGCAGCAGTACTTCTTCTGCCAAAAAGAACAGACACTACTTTCCCAGTTTTGGCAAAAAACAAACCCTCTTTCAGAAAATCACCAATATAGATATTAAAGAGCAGGATTGCAAAGACATAAGCAATCGAACACCAGAAGCATTATATATAGATATAGATAACTCCTTGCCACCTACATACTTATGTTGCGCTCAAGTATCATAACATAATGCATTATTATATATACATTCTTAGATATACCAGCTGATGTAGCCCCTGTGGGAGTACTTTTTCCCATAACAAAGCTCGATTTAGTTTCAAGTGCAGCTGGTAAGTCCTAATAAAGCACTTGCCACTGTGCTGAAGCGGTTGCCTGGAAATAAGGATAATTGCTGCCGGATGGTGCATACTAGGCATACCCAACCGAAACCTGGTGAGTGGTTTAGGTAGAAACCCATTACTGTTAACCAACTCCATAGCTGGATCTGCAGTCCCCTTGTAAAGATCTTGGGGCAGATTTACAAGTTCTGGCGCATCTCTGCAAATCAGCAGGGATGCGCCAGAAAAGATGTGACATGCAATTTCCTTCCTGCGCCAGCACAAATGTGTTGCATTTACAATGCGGCGCACTGTGGTGCAAGGCTAGAGCGATGCGTGTCGCATCCTGTGGCGTAAGGGGGGCGCATTGCTGGAGTAGTGTCACAAGCGCAATGCGGCTCCAGCAATGCTCAGTGACACCCTATGCCTAACATGCTGCGTCACTCCATACGCCTGCTTCAAGCAGGCGCAGGGTTTTGACGTAGCATGGACGTAAAAGTGACTCAGTGAAATCTTGTAGATTTCACTGCGTCACTTTTACGAAGCGTTCCTACGATGGAACGCCCACATGAAACCTAACGCAGGTTTCATGTGGCGCATGGCTTTACAATGTGACGCATCTCTCTAGATGCGTCACGTTGTAAATAAGGTGCAACGTGGTGCATGGTTTACGCCGCCACTGCGTCACAGAAGTGACACAACGACGGTGTAAATGTGGCGCATGGCGCTTGTAAATCTGCCCCTTTAAGAGAAAGGAGAAAGCATAGATAATAAGCGACAGCTTGAATCAAACTCCTTCTTGTGGATTGAAGCCAGAGCTGCTGCTCTACAGATTTTTGGGTTTCGACCTTCTGCTCAATCCCACTAAATAAAGAGAGAAATGAAGGAATCCACCCCCAAGATTATCTTTAAGGTCCAACATTGACAAGCCAGCATTCCCAATGGTGGCAAAGGTGGCAGACATGGTGGATGATGCAACGTCGGTGACGTTTGATGGTCAATGTCTACGTGTTAGACGAACAGAGTAAATGTAGCGTTCCGACAGGACTAGAGATACCACAAGCAAGGTCTGATAATAATCCTGGCCATTTGCACAGCCCTCCTAGGAACATCACCTGCGGCACTTAAACACCAGCAGATTTGTGATAGACACCACAAACATGTGTTCTCACCAATTAATACTCTCATTTTTATTACATAATTTTTTTCAGATGCAGGTCTTAAAAGGTTAACGTGAAAATGTAACCACAGGCATTTTTTAATTGTAATGTCAGCACTCTTAAATAGATCGTCAACACATGAAGGCCTCATCAGAGCCACCAGGCCCCCACAGGACTTCATCCTCCTCAGCTGTATTTTGAGTTTGTAAAATAAACACAGGCATGGGCTTTCATCTACGAGGGCCAGGCTTTTTTTAAAATTTTTGCTACGTTATTTGTCCATTGTCTAGGTTGACCATGACTGCATGCAAAAGACTTTGGTTCAGCTATAATCGCCCCAGCACAAATTGTACTAAAACAAATACTGAGTTAAGCAAGCTGTCCTTCACTGAAGTTGTAGGCGGGGATACTGGAATTGTGCAATTCTGAAGCCACAGCAGTTTCGGTTTAATGTGGGTAAAATCGTGGCAGCCACATAACCTACCAACTTCCGCAATTGATTTAAAAAAAAAAAAAAGAATGTTGCTTGCTTAAATGACAAAATGTGAAATAAGTCCGACACAGAATGTGCTGCTTTGTACAATTTGCCTAACATAGCTGCATAATTTAGTGAACCCTGGGGCATAATGTGGCCCTTCTGCGCCTCATAATTACAGTGGCTCTGCTTATACTGCATCATGACAGTGACTTTTGTTATTCAGAAAAGGAAACGCACCTTTCAGCCACTAGGAATCTGCTTTTCTGTAGGGCTTCCCAAGGCCTGGTTTGACATTTTCTACCCCTATGGCTGTGTTGATCTTGCAACACTGTTGTAAACTCAAAAATTCAAAATTAATGCAGGTAGCTAGTACCCAGTGTTTTTTTCAGTAGTCTGCAAGCCTTCATTTTCTTCTTTCTAGACACTTTATCCAAACCACGGTAAGGCAGACCCTTCTGCCTTACCGTGGATTGGATAAAGAGTTCACAAATAAGAAAATGAAGCACTTGCGGAATATTGAAAAAAATAACAAATGGAGCCAGTGAGTTGTGTAACCTACTTACCGTTTGCAGAGTATGAATGTAGAACTTAGATCTTTCCTGGGCTCATACAAAGACGCCTGGTTTGCTGTGTGAAAACATCTATGCAGTGCTTACATCAATTCTATTTGACCTTTTAGACGGGTACTGCATATGACTGCAAAGAAAACAGGCATTGCCAAAAACAATAGGTCAGGCGGTGGATGCCAAACTATTGCTTTCGCCAATGCTTTTTGTAATGTTTTTGTAAATCGTTATTGCACAAGAAGAGGGTTACAATGATAGATAGGTAGAGTGGTTTAAAAAAACAGAGAGCATTGCAAAGAGGGAGAGGGTCGAATACAGAGTAAACAAGCATTTGCAATGCAATTGGTCTCGCCTTTGGGACCTTGCATGTATTTACCTATGCAGCACAATATTGTGGGTACCACAAAACTTACTGTTCTAATGTGCATGAAGCAGGGCAAGGGTGCAGTGTAGTGTAGTCCTAATAGTACCCTGTCATGCAGGACCTACGCTGTTTACGGATAACATATACTGTGGGTTTGGTGGCAGACTGACTCCGTGCACCCCCGCCGCATATGTTAGCCTATGGTTTGCATCAGCAAGCTCACAGTGGCACTAGTATTCTCCTGTTATCAGAGAGATTAGTTTTTGGCAACCTCAGAACACAATAACCTCAGACTCGTGGAAACAATTTATTACTTTTCACCCAGTCACTCATGCTTGCTTGTTTTTGCTCTCAGAGAGATACAGAGAAGAACAGTCGAGCGTGTTTCCCATAAGAATTTATTGTACCGTGGTTCTTCTCGTGTAAAATAAGTGCGCTGTTACAACTGTAACACAGTAGCAGAGATATAGAACCAGCAGCACAGTGAATAAAAAGAAATAGTATTGTTCTACCATTTTTCAATAGTCATGAACCCATACATGAATATGAAATGCATTTATAAAATGAAGTGCGTACCCCTAAGATTCCTGACTAGGTGTACCTACGTGTACCTAGCATGTTAGTAGGTGCTACAGAACCTAAGCCTAATCACGTAAGGGCCAAGAATCCCACTAGGCTTTAGTCGGAACCCCATACCTGAATAGTGAGAGTGTGGGACTTCGTCCTGGACTTGAGCTGGACACCCCGCAAGGGATCGTCAGACCACTGTCAGCTGGAGCGATGGCATGCCGGAGCCGCAGCGTCTCTGGGCAGTGTGTCGGTCTTGAAGTCTCGGTTCCCTCCTGCTTTCTGATAGCAAGAGGTGCTGTATTTATACATTCTATGTACGTGTGTTACCCATTGTTCAGTATGAGGATGACGTCGGGGATTAAACCTTGTGCGTCGATGGGAGAGGTGAAGCATATCCCCTGGAGAGTGTACTCATCAATTATTCATATACGCTAAGGATGACATCTTAGCAATATCGATTGGGAAAATCCCCACCCTCGGCATGGAATTAGGTGAAAGGTTTAGTCCAGAAAAGGCTGCAGTCCTTATAAGGCGTGATGTCTGTATAAGGCATTCTGTCCTTATTTGAAGTTATGTCCTTATATGGCGCGTTCATATGAGATAACGGAAGATGATGTAGGGAAAGTGTACGATGTTCCCTGGACCTATATTATGGTACTGTCGTACTTTGAATTTCGGGACCGCGTAGGAGGCAGGGCCCTACCCCTGTCTCTCTGTGTATTGGCGAACCGCGAATGGTTAATGCGGTATGTACAAGTGCTTTGTATAACGTTCTAGCTATGAATGCACTGTGTATACGTTATTATACATCACTACGCGGGTTCCATCTTGGAGCGGTGGCCATCTTATGGTTGCCCTCACATAGGCTATAATGAAGCAAATACAGGCCTTACAGTACATGTGCTTTCCTTTGACTTCTCTGTGACCTGGGCAGCTGGGCCCCGCTGCCCCAGGTCAGTCCGGTCTCACGAGCTCCCCGTCCCCTGGCCACCTGTGATTAGCATCAGGGCTTGACACACCATAAAGCCTTTTCATCCCACACAAGCCTCCGGCTAATCTCTTTCACACCTGACTGTTCCTGCTTTATGGCTTTGTTTTCCAAACAGGAGATGCTCATGTTTATTGGGGCCTATCGATATCTGATGTGGGATCTGAGCCTTGCTGGGTAAATAATTGCGGGCTGGCTTAACTGGAATGTGGGATGGTCATCATGACTCTGCCTTTTCGTTTGAAATGTATACATCTATATGGCCGTATCGTAAACCAAGGAATGTGTGCCTGAAGCACAATTTTCTGTATTTAAGAAGAAGTCCGTTTCTGTGATTTTTAGCAGTCTCCTGAGAACATACACGCTGTTGTACTTCTAGGATACCTGTAATTGGTCTGCAGCCAATAAACTGATCTTTGACTACACCCAGAAGACTCTGTGTTTCTGTAGGTCTGAAACAGGCAAGAACCCGAAGTCACAGGGTATGTTCCCTGCACCGCTGGGCCATAAAATACCCAGTACTTCAGTTGGCGCCCAACTCGGGACGATTTCAGCGGTACCAGTCCAAGCCAGAGGTTCGTGAGGAGCTTCGTGTGGAAATTCTGGAGGAAGGCCGCCACTTCATCGACCCCTGCATGTCGATGTGGTCCAAAAGTCTTTTCTGTGAGGTTCTCCGCGTCCCGACGGCTACGAAGGTCTGCTGCCCTGATTAATCGTCCTGTTTTGGACCCTTGACGAATTTGGTAGAGCAAAACAATCAAGAGAGTCTTCTGGTGACGCCATCGATCATCGATATTCAGTTAAGTATAAGTGGAGCGTCTCCCAATTTGTTGGTATCCTTCGGGATTTTTGGGATCCTTCGGGATCATTCTGATTTGGTGCTTGCAAGTCCCAAAGCCAGAGGACTCGTGTTTTCACGAGACTATCGTAATCGATAATCCTTTGAAGTTTGAAACTAAACTAGTGAGCAAAGATGCCTGGTTCTAGTATATTTGGAAAATTGTTTTGTTTGGGTTGTAGAAGGGATTCCCAGTTGGAGGATTCGTGTCCGGTTCCTCCAATTGGGACTCCAACTTATGAGCTTTATGTAAAACATGGTGTGGGCCCCATTGCATATAATGATGTATGGGTCAGATACACCCGAAACGACGGTGTTTTAAAATGGCCCCAAAATGGTAGTTTCGATACCGATATCTTAGATAATTTGGAAGTCAAATTGTTTAAAAAGAAAGCCCGGCCGGCGATGTTTGATTCTTTCCGCCTATGGCGAAAGGAAGCCAAACAGAAGGAAATTAAGCTAGCGAAAAAGAATAAGAGAGAAAAAGGTATGACAGTAATGCAAGCAGCTGTGCAATTTAAAGATAACGAGGAGGAACAGATGAATGAACAATTGCATAGACAGCGTAAATTAGGGATTGATAAATGTTACCCTGTTTTGTCACCCCTTGCACAAGACGACACGAAAGAGAAAGAAAAGGATTCCCTAATGTCCCATCTGCTGAGTTCGCCACCCCCGTATGCTCAAAATGCCACGGCGCCTCCCCAGCTTGTGAATATGCCACCCCCAGTTAATGTACCGCAAGCCTTGCCACAGCCGCCAGATGGTCCGCAGCCGGCTCTTATCCCTATGGTGCAGCCCCCTCAAGGGCCACCAGTTGTGTTATCTGTTGCCCCCGCGCTTCCTGCGACTTTGCCTAACACATCGACTGCTTCCCCTGGCGCTCCTTCTTACACTACCCAGGTACCTGTATCTGAATCTGTTTTTCTCCCCTCTGTCTATCCCCCTGTTTTCGCCTCAACTTCTCCTTCAGCGCGACAGCGTCTAGCTAATGTGGTTACTACGTTAATGTCGCCTCTCTTTGGATCACCTAGTGCGACTCCTGGCTTACAACGTAAGCAATTGCGCAGTCAACTGCCTAACCCCGATGAGAAAAAGGTAATAGATCATATGGCGCGTAGGTGGATTGTTTTCCTTTCACTCTATGATGTGGAATCAGTTGTTAACGTTTTTAACCAATGGGATGCCCCAAAACAGAGGTATGTCTTTGATAAAATGTGTGAATTCCTCAGTGAGGAATTGGAAGAGAATGGTGCCAACCCAAACCCACACGAATTGTGTCGAGTGCGATTTGATTTTGAAACAGGTATAATTGTGGGCCCGAATGTACATAAAGCAGTTGCGACTTTACTGTCCCTCAGAAATGGTGATTGTCAGCAATCATTGTTTGAACAGGAACTCCCTGTGGGGAAAAAGGTAAAAGCACGCCAATATCCGATGCGTGAGGTTCCCCCGGTTTGGAGACCTGCTGAGCCAAATGCTAATCCACCTGTCTTAGCACATTTTCAGCGTGTTTGGGTACATGTTCCATGGAAACGATCTGAGGTGTTAGCACTTAAGCAGACATTGCCTGACCCCCGTAAAAACCCTACCGGTTATTATAAGGAGTTGTCACAAACTGCAGAATCATGTGTAATGAATCTGGCTGACATAGATATGCTGTTTGGGAATGTGGTTCCACAGCCTTTATGGGGATCCATTCGTAATACGGATCATGCTGCAGAACTAGGGGACACATGGGCTAACATCATCGCTGCCGACGCTAGACAGGTTGGTGGCGCGAAACCAGACCCTTTGGTAGCAAAACTCCCTGGTAGAATTATTGCGTACATGAAAACGTTAATGCCCGCAATGCGCGTAAATTGGGATAAGCTATCCGCATGCAAACAGAAGAAAGATGAGACAGTATCCGATTTCTTTACAAGGTTTGAGGAAACGTTTATTGATCACAGTGGGCAAGATATGAGCACTGAAGGTGGCCAACGGTTATTTGTGGACAAGTTGTGCAGAATCTTCTTCCCGAGTTGTGTAAAAAGTTAAAAAATTCAGAGAGTTCCTGGGCTGTTTCCTCTTCAGCGCAAATACTGGCTACTGCACAGTATTACGAGAATAGAGACAAGGATGAAAAAGATAGAACAGAAAAGAAAACGAAAGAATTGAAAACAAAGGTCCTATTACAGCAGGCTTACCCGCCACGTGGAGGTCAGAATAATTATAGGCAGCCCCAAGGTGCCTATCAGCAACCTCAACAGTTTCAGAATAATCAGCAAATGAATGGGTATTATCAACCACGTGTCCCTATAGGCCCCAACCAATGTTCATATTGCAGGGAGGAAGGTCACTTCAAGTATAGTTGCCCAAAATTAATGCAACGTACTAGTAATGCGTATGGCACAAGAGGTAGAGGTGGTCAGCAAGCTCCTAGAGGCAGAGGGCGTGGAAATGTTCCCCAGAACGCGCGTCCTCTCCCACCTCAAAATACCATAAATAGCTTTGATCAGCAAGCCAACGCGACTGGTAATACAGCTCAGTATTACAATAGTGATTACTATGCAGAAGACGACCATGTAGAAGATAATGATTACTAGGACAGCCGTAGACAGAGAGAGGGAGTTGTTTCAGTGCCAGTGGATCAGAGCGGACCTTATGTTAAAGTTACTACAGCAAATGTAACGGAGCCCTTTCTGCGAGACACTGGTGCTGCAAAGAGTTCAATTATGCATTCAAAACTCCCTGGCGCGCCTTTGTCTGGCAAAATGAATGTCTCAGTAGGTTTTTCTGGCGCCCCAGTTAGGAACCCGATTTCTAGTCCTATGTCACTTTCTGTTGGACATTGCGAGTTAAAAGCACCCCTCATCCTAACAACTGGTTGTGGTTAGAATTTGCTAGGATTAGATTTGCTAAAACGATTGCATGCTACGCTGTATTGTTCTCCCTCAGGAGTGCAGCTTACATTAGGTAAGAAAGTGATTTCCCCGATGTATTTGTCTAAGAATGCAATGCCGCCTGAATTGTCATCCCTTCCTGATGTCCTTTGGGCTACTGGTCCCAATGATGTGGGTCTCTTGGAAATACCGCCATACGTGGTAACTTTAAAGGCTAATGTCAGACTGCCACGTATTCCCCAGTACAAGATCTCTAGTGAAGGTCAGAAAGCGCTGTTAGAAAATTGTCAGCGATTTGATTAATAAGGGTGTAATTGAAGAGACAAGAGGCAACGTTTGCAAACAGTCCGATTTTACCTGTCTTAAAACGAACGGACCCTTCACAGCCACCTGTTTACAGATTTTTGATTGATCTTAGAGAGGTTAATAAGATTGTTGTGCCACAGTTTCCAGTTGTCCCTGATATAACTGCCTTGTTAACCATGATTCCACCCTCTGCTGCATGGTTTTCAGTGATCGATTTAAAGAATGCTTTCTTTAGCATCCCAATTGCAGAGGAGATCAGAGACATTTTTGGCTTCAGTTTAGGAGGCCGAAGCTTCCGCTTTAAACGCGCTCCCCAGGGCTACTGTGAAAGCCCATCAATATACAGCCAAGCTTTTGAAAGCGCAGCTAGATGCACTGGTTTTACCTAGTGGCGCTGTCCTCATTCAGTACGTTGACGATTTACTAATCGCCGCGGAAACTGAACAGATTTGCAAAGAAGCTACATTGTCATTGTTGCGTCATTTATCTGCTTTCCATCACAAAGTGTCCCTCTCAAAGCTGCAATATTGTCGACAAGAAGTGACCTACTTAGATCATCTCTTATCGAAGGAGGGAAGGAAACTGACCCCAGAGAGAATTCAAGCCATTGCACAGTTGAGTGTGCCAAGAACACAGAGAGAAGTGCATGCTTTCTTGGGCATTACCTCATACTGTAGGCACTGGATCCCAAATGTTTCCCTGCTGGCAAAACCTTTGTTAGCATTAACATGTAAAGACACACCGAATCCTATCCCATGGTCTGAAGAGTGTCAGAAAAGTTTTTTGGAATTTCGCAATGCACTATGTTCAGCTCCTGTGTTGGGTACCCCTGACTACAGCAAGCCTTTTACATTGTATGTTCACGAGAAAGATGGTTGTGCATTATCAGTGTTAACACAGCCTTTTGGCGACAGACCGCGCCCATGCGCATATTTCTCCTCAACCTTGGACCCTGTAGCGAGGGCATTGCCAAGTTGTCTGAGAGCTACAGCTGCTGCAGCTATGTCTATTCGACAATCTGCTGGTCTGGTAATGGACAACACATTGATTGTTATGGTTCCACATGCTGTGGACACCTTGTTAAACAGGACCAAGACACAGCACTTAACTAGTGCGCGATTATCAGGATATGAGCTCACACTGTTAGCAAATCATATACACATAAAGAGATGCAACACGTTGAATCCAGCTACATTATTGCCAATTCCAGCAGACCTAGATGAGATTGAGCAACATGATTGTCTGTTCAGAACAGAAGAAGAGACGAAAGGGAGAGTAGATCTCAAAGATACTCCCCTGACTGAGTGTGATGGTACTTTATGGGTGGATGGTTCGTGTTTCAAGCTCCCGAATGGTGATACGACTGCTGCATATGCTATCACGACTTTGCACACGATTGTGGAAACTGCACGTGTGCCACATAATTCGGCCCAAGCAGCAGAGTTAATTGCCCTTACAAGAGCATGCGTGTTGTCTGAAGGAATGAGAGTGAACATATATACGGATAGCCAGTACGCCTTTGGCGTGGCTCATAGTTTTGGGCGATTGTGGAAAGAACGTGGGTTCCTGACTTCGCATGGAGCTAAGATTCAGAATGGCAAGTTGGTGAATGATCTCCTTGAGTCACTGACCCTACCGTTACAAGTTGCAATTATGAAATGCAGTGCGCACAAGAAAGTCACGATGATGTTGGTCGTGGTAATGCGTTTGCCGATGAAGTCGCGAAAGAGACAGCAACAGATGTAAAGACTAGAATGTATGTGGCAGGCCCCGCAAGATGGGTTAATGATGTTGGAATGTGTGAAAACACAATAGAGAGTGTGAAGTCCCTTCAAGCTGAAGCCACAGAGAAAGAATTGAGCAAGTGGAAAGAAAGGGTAAATTGGATGAGAATGGTTGTTGGGTTGATCTGACAGAACACAGGCGATGATTGTTACCTGATGCATATCTGCTTCCAGTAGTTACTATGGCGCATGGAATGGCACATATCAGTACGAAAGGAATTTGTAAGTTGTTGGCTCCAGTATGGCAGAATGCTGGAATTCCCAAGTGTGCAGAGAATGTGGTTAAGAATTGTATGATATGTTTGAAGTACAACCCTGGTAAGGGAACCCCAACTCCAGCTGGTCATTTTGCGCCTCCATCATATCCATTTGAAGTTTTGCAGCTAGACTTTATCCACATGGAAAGGTGCAACAACCTGAAATATGTATTGGTGGTTGTCTGCGCTTTCTCAAAATGGATAGAGGCATAACCCCTAAAGGATAATACTGCTTTATCCACAGCCAAAGCCCTTGTGAAGGAATTTCTCCCTAGGTTTGGAATGCCAAGAATGGTGTGGAGTGATAATGGAAGTGAGTTTGCGGGTAAAGTGATGAAGAATGTGTGTGATAGGCTAGGTATCAAGCAGAAATTCCACGCTGCAAATCACCCCCAATCAGCTGGATTAGTAGAGCGCTACAACGGCGCTCTGAAACTCAAGCTGGCCAAAATCCAGGCGAGCTCCGGTCTTAAATGGCCTGACGCTCTGCCTTTAGCACTCCTGTCCACCAGAATGACCGTACACTCACGAGTGGGACTTAGTCCTTATGAGGTGGTTTTTGGCCGCCCGGCCAATGTATGGGGTGTGCCAAGACCTAAGAAATTCAGTGAAATCGAGCATCCAGTACTACTCGATTACTTGTATGATTTGACTGCTAAACTGCGTGTTTTACACCAACAGGTGCATGATACTCTTCCCCAAGCCTCTGAAACTCCTGGACACCCTATCGACCCTGGCACGTGGGTGCTGATTAAAAATTTCCAGCGTAAGAGCAACGACGAGCCTCGTTGGATCGGACCTCACCTTGTACTTCTGTCAACAAGATCAGCGGTTCGAGTAAAAGGAAAGAAGAACTGGATCCATGGCATCCACTGCAAGGTAGTCCCCTTGCCCCTGCCATATGACCGGTGGGTCCAGGAGGGTATCGCCGACTCTGAAACAGACACTGTACCTCGTTTTGTACCATTCAGTGATGCACACGTAAGAGGCACAACTTCAGCACAACAGAGTGACGATATTTTGCAAGAAGCTGTGCCACCGTCAATTCGATTGGACACCACAGAGCCTGAACTCTTGTTTCAAGATCAGACAATACCTGGCCGTCTCCGCTATAATTTGAGACCAAGGCCTATGGACAAATAAAGATTTCCTTACTATTTTCTTTTTTGACATTATAAGCTCTCCCATCTGAAGGACTTTCTTGATTTTTGTTTTTCGAACCACCATCCGGGTTCAGCCGCAGGGTCACGGTGCCAAGACTTTGGGGTACAGGCCGGAGACGTTAGGTCAACGGTTCTGGTTGGTCTAGGGCGTTCCCTGGGCTGACAGGCGTACTCCTTAGCAGAAGAAACTCATCCGCCGCGAGCGGCCCGATTAGAGGATGGAGTTTTTCAAGATGGAGAGACCCGTTGAGGAAATGAACTTTAAAGCAAGGATATGTAAAATAATGAAGAGCAAATGTTTTGTATTTTTGTGTCTATTTATACTGTGTAGTATGATAATGTTTACCGTTGGATTTGTATTCTTCTCCTCCCAAAAGCCCATTGCACCCACTGTACAGCCTATACCTCCTTCTACTGTCTCCTCACACTCTTTTCACCCTCTGCCTGAACACGAACAAGCCAGACGATCAGAGTTTGTAAACAACTCGTTTATTCAGCTCCTGCACCAGCACCAACTAGTCATGAACACAACCAATTGCTGGGTGTGTGGGTTAATGCCACATACCATTAATAAGGGTATTCCTTATTTGGTGCTGCCGTTTAGTTACAATGGATCGTCATGGGCATTCCAGACCATGTTTCTTTTTGCCCTAGATGCCTACTCCCCGCGACAACCGCGTTCCATCAGGCCTAGCACCAATAATAAAGCCTTAATGAAAGGAGTTGCCGATATGAGTAGAGATATCGATGCATACTCATCCATACCCAAGGAGGAATTGAGACCTTATGTAGGGTGGAACGCAACGGGGTATAGTATTAGTCTGGGTGAAAGACAGCGGAAAATCTCATCCCCAATCTGGGTCGTACCCCACATAGGTCGGTTCTGTTTACAAGGTAATGGTCAGAATCCTAGAGCTCAACTGGGAAGAAGTGACAGTACTGAGACGTACACTTTTCCGTCACAGTTTTCCCCTGCGTTTTTGTCTGCCAAGGGTACATATTTCATCTGCAATGACCGAGCATATACATGGTTGCCCCCTGATTTCTCGGGCACATGTTATATTGCAAACTTGCTACCACCAACATTTACTGCTGCCTCTGACTATCACAAGACCAGAGTCGTGAGAGGCGTGATTAGTAAGGAGGATACTGCCGGTCAGGAAGCAGGAGACTTCTTTCTGGGTTTCCTGCCGTTTTGGGGACCTATGGTAAATAGTAGGAACCTGAGACAACTGACTCGTGTGGTTGAATCCACTGTCAATGTAACGGCTGGTGCCCTTGGTAATTTGACAGCTGAGCTCCAAGCGGATCGCCTTATGACTTTGCAGAACCGCATGGTTCTAGACGTTATACTTGCAGACCGCGGTGGGGTATGTAAGGTTATCCAATCTAGTTGTTGCATTTTCATACCAGATAACGCTCCAAAAAGGAGGGTCTGTCGTACTTTGAATTTCGGGACCGCGTAGGAGGCAGGGCCCTACCCCTGTCTCTCTGTGTATTGGCGAACCGCGAATGGTTAATGCGGTATGTACAAGTGCTTTGTATAACGTTCTAGCTATGAATGCACTGTGTATACGTTATTATACATCACTACGCGGGTTCCATCTTGGAGCGGTGGCCATCTTATGGTTGCCCTCACATAGGCTATAATAAAGCAAATACAGGCCTTACAGTACATGTGCTTTCCTTTGACTTCTCTGTGACCTGGGCAGCTGGGCCCCGCTGCCCCAGGTCAGTCCGGTCTCACGAGCTCCCCGTCTCCTGGCCACCTGTGATTAGCATCAGGGCTTGACACACCATAAAGCCTTTTCATCCCACACAAGCCTCCGGCTAATCTCTTTCACACCTGACTGTTCCTGCTTTATGGCTTTGTTTTCCAAACGAGATGCTCATGTTTATTGGGGCCTATCGATATCTGATGTGGGATCAGAGCCTTGCTGGGTAAATAATTGCGGGCTGGCTTAACTGGAATGTGGGATGGTCATCATGACTCTGCCTTTTCGTTTGAAATGTATACATCTATATGGCCGTATCGTAAACCAAGGAATGTGTGCCTGAAGCACAATTTTCTGTATTTAAGAAGAAGTCCGTTTCTGTGATTTTTAGCAGTCTCCTGAGAACATACACGCTGTTGTACTTCTAGGATACCTGTAATTGGTCTGCAGCCAATAAACTGATCTTTGACTTCACCCAGAAGACTCTGTGTTTCTGTAGGTCTGAAACAGGCAAGAACCCGAAGTCATAGGGTGTGTTCCCTGCACCGCTGGGCCTTAAAATACCCAGTACTTCAGTACCAATATGAAATATAACACCCACTACACCTTATACTTAACAATAATAACACACATTCTCGAAATACACAGTTATAACAGTGTCAGTGCATAAAATTATCAAGTAGACATTTTTAAAAGTTTCTAAAAACGTTAAAAAGTCATTTAAAAACAATTTAAAAAATGAGGAAAATATTTCTTTGGTAGCATGTGACATTGTTGTAACGTTCCGCAAATCACAGTTCTAAATGAGTTAGATCACACAAGTTGAACTACTGCAAGCGTACTTAGTAGGCCATGCTTTTGCGATAGAAAGTGTCATTTTGAAAAAGTTAGTTTAAAAAGAAGGGGACGGAAAAAGTTCCATATTTGTTCCCAGCACACGGTGAGCCATATTCAGATTAGAAGTCCTGACGGGAGACATATTGTTATTGCTGCCTGCTACAGCAGGGGACAAGCATTGCAATACCTCGCATAGCACGTCAAGTGTGCATAGATGTAACTCCTCGTTGACAGTAGCTGGTGTGTAGGCTTCCGGTACCAGATTCGAAACCTCGGTGTCAATGCTGGAGCTGAAATTTAATTCAGTCGTGAAATGCACCTGCGGCTCCTCAAGGAAAGCATGCGTCAAGATGGGAATACACTGGGGACAGAGCCGTGCATGGGACCACAAAGGTTCCAGCCTGGAATCTACGTCCGTTGGCGTCTCTGTCAGAGGTGTCAGACAGATGTCCAACTCGCATTCGCCTCCGCAGAACAGGCATCGGAAGACAGGTATGATGCAGTCCTCAAAGACTGGTCTGAAGGATAAGTACCAAGAAGCACTTAGTTCTCGTAGGCGAGGTGCACCGAGATGCTGTACCATACGCGCACGGTAATGTCTTTCCAGGAGAGCTTTCGCAATCTCACTGGCGGATGGTCCGTCTATTGCGCAGCAGGTAGACGATAATCAGGATTCCAGCTACAGCAAGGAGTATCAGAGTTAGACCCCAAAACATGCTTCCAAACACGGAGTGTATTAAGTTAGGAATAACTCCGAGGATAGCCTGGAAAGTGCTAAGGAATTCGGACCCTATGATCTTAAATAGGTGAATAATGCCACTCGTATCAGACATGTTAAAGATACATCCCACCATTTCTACGAAATGTAGGGGGCAATTTGTTCAAATTAGAGCCTGTAACTCTCTCGAGGTCCTTGCAACTTGAAGTTCAAAGGTTTCTCAAGCGGAGGTCAGTGGCACGGTTTGCTGTAAAAGCATGGCTTTCGTTCTGCTCAAAGTATCAAACTGTTTCAACAAAACATTCAGTGAAGGCCATACTATCGCCTCCCTAACTGTATTTGTCGCAGGAAACAATACTTGCATACAGCAAGCAACCTTGGTGTTCACGGTGACCAGATATGCAATGCCTGGAAACATGCCACAACAACCTTGATCGTTCAGCATCAAGTAACTCCCATTTGAAAGTAACTCGAACACTCGCGATATTATGGCAGCTGGTGTTCCTTTCATGTGGCAGGACAGATTTGAAACTGAACCATTACAGGGTCCGTGCAAAATGATATCTTGGCATATGAGAGAACCGATTAAAGCGTTCTTGCAGTTGGTACCACTAAGAAACACTTCTCTATCCCCACTCCGGCATCAAAAGTTATATGATAAATCCCAGGATTTATTTATGTATTCTTTACCCAATTTTTCTATGTGCCTGCCTGCCTTTGCTCAAGGCAATACTGAAACTGGAATGTAATAACCGGAGAGTGATTAGGCCACGGATTAGCCACTCAGTTGATGGTAATTCAGCTACTGTAAATGGTGGTCTGTCCAGTTTCTCAATTTGCAGCATTGTTTATTTAGCGCCCCTTTGTGCCATTTCTATCTGTGTATCAGTTAGATTGTATTCTGAAAACAGAGACGTACTATTTAAGAATCGCCAAGGCACAAGGCCTGCACGCAAAGATTGTAGCGTTCAGCTTAATAATATGATAGAACGTAATTGTGATTGGCCATGTTGTAATATGGCTAAATCCTGTTCCAGAATGTCAATAGCAGAAGATACAATGTTGCCCAATGAGTATACTCTGGAGGTCAAAGTTGTTAACCCATTATCTGCCACAGCAAAAGCTTTTTCTAAGTTAATACGGTTTATTTCCCATATTCTCTCTGCGACTTCTTGTTGAGAAATCTTCCAGATTTCATTATAGGCAGCATAGATGCCTGCATTTATGAAACATTTTTGACGATGTTTCCAATGGTCCAAGTAGAAAGTCCCTAAGATCCATGTCTTGTGTGAGTAAAGATAAGTGTTGTTTCACTTTTGTAAGTGTCGAGGTCTCTAGCCATTGTAGGCACAACTTTCCAACACTATACGATGTCACTACCCCTGGATGTTCTCTCTGTACATAACGTGGATCTGGCCTATGCATACTGAGTCCCTCGGTGATGTGTAGGAACCTTTTATGACATGTGTTTGTGTCTAAGGGCCAAACCGCCCACTCCTTCCAATTTGGGTCTGTTCTATTGTACTTTAGTATGTCATCAACTGTTGCCCCTGCCTTTGTAGAAGAATTCTGCCACCCATGGGTTGGTGATGGAAACTTTGAAGTGTTCAGCTCCTTCATCTTGGCTATTCCAAGACAGGATATATGTTGCACAGTATCATTTAAAAAGATCATCTGCTGTGGAATAAGGCATGCTCTAAATAGTGCCTCTGTACCCTGGACTTGCCAGTCCCTTGACCCCCAAATCGATTTCATGTCAATTTCGTCTTGCCAGAGGTTGAAACCCTGTTAAGACAATTGGGCCAAAAAGTAAGCAGAGTAAATCTGTTTAGTGTTTGTTAACATAATTTTCAGTGCTGATCTTGGTGCAACCTTATAGAAAAATGAGGCTGGATCTGTTGTGTTAAACCCTGAAAAGTAAGCAAATTTTTGTGCAAACGTTTGTGAATTACTATTTCGTGAGTTGGGCAATGTTCCCACTGATTGTATTCAAATACATTCCTGGGTGAAATGGATTTGTGCAGAAAAGGATGTCCATAATGTTGGTAACAGTATAATTTGTCATAATCTGATGAACCTTCTAACATTTCATTATTAGAAAATGCAGCAGTTTTCTCTAAATCAGATAACATGTTATTAACTGTTTCAGTGTCCCAATCATCAGAAAATGTACTGAAGGTAATGAAATCACTTAGGGCCTCATGTAGGTAGCCAAATACCGGTCGGTAACGGCCGATTTTCGGTAATTATACCGTTACCGACCGGTATTTTGGCTTTTGGTATGTAGGGGGACAATTTCTGTATTCGGAATTTACCGAATCGGTAAAATTACCGAATCGGTAAAATTACCGATTCGGTAATTTTACCGATTCGGTAAATTCCGAATACAGCAATGAGATGTAGGGGGACTGTGTGGTGTGTGTGGGGATTCGTTATTTACCACCAACTAATAGTTGGTGGTAAATGACGAATATGTGTGTAAATGCAATATTTTGCCCTTAGATGTGTGCAATGTGGCAGACACACATGCCCTCAGGGCATGTATGTGTGCCACATGTACACACATGGCCGAATCAGGGGTGCAACAGGGTGTCAATGTGACACCCTGCCACCCCTGCATGTGCTCCCCCATTACCGAATCGGTATTTACCAATTCGGTAATGAGGCATACCTTCCCATCAATGGAAAGGTATGCCTCATTACCGAATCGGTAAATACCGATTCGGTAATTACCGAATGATTCCGAATCGGTAATATTTACCGACCAATTACCTACATAGCATTTACCACTTCATAAATACCGATTCGGTATGATTCGGTATTTATGAAGTGGTAAATGCAAGCCCACCTACATAAGGCCCTAAATGAGATTTTAAATACATGATTAATTTTTAAAAGTTTGGTCGGTCCGAATATGTTGAAATCAACCTTGACCCTTACTATGCCATCTGGTATAGGAACAGCTGTGGTGTTCACTGAAGATAAGTCTCTTTGCTCACGATGTGATGATGTGTGTGGTTTCAGGAGGATGTTGACCTTTCGGGCTGTGGAATCTTGTTGAAGATAATGTCCATTAATAAGCATACTAAAAGTCAATACTAAACCTAGACATAAAAGAAAAAACATTATCCCTGAAATTACCCAGAGTTCAATCCAAGGTGCTACCAGGTATGTCTTTTGAAGAAAGATAAGAAAGTTATTTAATTCCTGCTTGAATGGTGTTTTGGCTGGCGTCGTTTCCGGCTCGCTTAGATCCAGTGAAAACATATCAAAGGTAATGAAATAGCCAGAAGCAGTTCGATCAATTGTTTGAATTGCATCGGGATCAGTTGACATGTCTTTTTCCTCTCGACGAGGGATGTTGATGTAGACATCTGTGTTAGGTCTAATTGCAATTTATGAATTAGTCTGATTTTTATTTTGGATTTGAATGTTTGGTTCAAGTGGAACAAGTTCCATAGCATTGTTGCTTAGTCCTTCATTCCTTACAGGTGGCTCTTCAAACGTGATGAGTCGCTCTGTTTGAACTTCTTGGATTGTAGCTAGAGGAGTCCACTAGGCCTACTATTTAGTATTGGCCACATAGTGTGGTTTGATTAAGTCAATTGAGACAAATCTTTTCTCCGTTTTTCCGGCAAGAGGTGGGAGCAGCACAGTTCTTGTTCCGTGTACTGCAAGGACTGGTACAGGTTTCCTGTAAGATGGTCCAAATTCCTTTTTGTCCGCAATTTTCTCTCTCACCAGATCCCCGAATTTTGGAATCCAGATAGGTCTTGCCGTCATTACCTTGACTTCTTCAGAGCTTTGTTTTGTCCTGGATTCTTTTAGATCCTGTAAAACAGGCAAAGGATCATGGATCATGGATATCAAATGGTTTTTCATCCGCCACTGCGCCTTGACAATCAAGATCAGGTACCCACATTTGTGTCCCAAAGAGGACCTCATATGGAGTGACACCCCCTAGAGAGCCTTTTGTCTGGTTATTTAATGCCTGCTGTCCCCCATACAGGTGTGTGACCCAACTACCACCTTTGCCTAATACCCTGGCTGTTAAAGATTGCTTTTAAGTCCCGTTTTTTTCTCTCCACAACAGTATTTCCCTCAGGATGATCTGGAGATGAGAACCGCAATGCTATGCCCATTCCTTCCATGGCCTCCTTGTAAGCCCGAGAGCTAAACGCAGGGCCGCGGTCAGAGTGTAACATGCTAACTGCGTATGTACCGATAAAGTCTCGCAAATCTTTTATAACAGTTCGAGCGTCAGCAGAACGCTGAGGCCAACCCCATAGGAATTTCGAGCATGAATCCTCTGCAACGATGATATACCTGTAAGCCACGGCCGTTTGTAAGGGGCTGCAGTGGTCCAAGTACACACATACGAGAGGTTTGTCTGACTTTAGTAATGGCGCCTGTGCTGGGCATGCAACGGTAGAGCCTTTCATCTGCTGGCAGATGTCGCATTTCAAGACAAACAGCCTCATGCATCAACCCAAAATCCAGTCGGTAAAATACCGATTCGGTAATAGCTCCCGGTATTAAGGAAAAAATACCCAATCCCAATGCATCAACCCAAAAGCAGAAATCGCTATTTAAGGAATCCTTAAATAACGATTCTTTAAATAGGGATTCCTTAAATACCGATTCCTTAAATAGCGATTGCATTTAAGGAATCCCAAAGTGAGATTCCTTAAATGCAATGCATCAAAGTTAAAAAATTAGCGATTTCGCTAATAGGGGGAGCAAATTACCATGAAGATGAACTGCATGGTAATTTGCAAAAACTTTGAAAAATGCACTTTTGTGCATTTTTCAAAGTTTCATGTTGTGCACACACATGCCCTTAGAGCATGTGTGTGTGCAACATATGTGCACATATCATTTTCAGGGGTGCAACAGGGTGTCCTTTTGACACCCTGGCACCCTTGAAAGTGCTCCCGCTATTAGCGATTCGGTAATACCGAATCGCTAATACAGACTGGCTTTACATTCATTCCTATGGGCCTACAAGCCCATAGGAATGAATGGGTAGGTATTCCTTATTACCGATTCGGTATTACCGATTCGGTAATAAGGAATATTAAGGAATCGCTATTTGAATAGCGATTCCTACATGCATAGCCTTTTGCTATTCCTTATTAGCGATTCCTTATTTTTCGCTAATAAGGAATCGCAAATGGCATTGTTGATGCATAGGCCCCAAAGTCTTTTGTTTGCTTGGATAACCCTGGCCACCAATAGCGCTGTTTCAGTAAAGAAATAGTCACAGTAATGCCTGTGTGCGCAGAGTCCAAACCCTCGTGTGCAGCTAGGATTAAACCTTGCCTACTATCCATATTTGGTATTACTCTATCCCCCACTCCAGGAATTTGAGCATATGCAATGTTTTGTGCATTTAACTTGTAGGAGTATTTTAGTGGAAATTTTTTAGGTACTGCTGTGCTGCCTTTGCGTGATGCATTGACAGCTACCATTATATCTCCGTCTATTCTCGTTTTTGAATGAGTCAGCGCAGATACGGAAGCTCAGCGTACAGCCCCCTTTGCGGCTTCATCAGCCAATGAATTTCCTTCAATGTGCAAACCATCACGTTGATGACTCAGCGTATGGATCACGTGAGTCCTTGGTAGTTCCGATTTCAATTCCGCTATTTGTTCCCATAGCATTTTGTGCTTTATTGAGCCACCTTTTGCGTCCTTAAACCCGTTTTGTTCCCAATGTTGTGAGTACTCATTGTAGGACTGTACAGAGTAAAACGAATCACACACAATTAGTGTGGGGAATTTGTGATCCGTATTTTTAAGTGCAAGTATCAGTGCTTTTGATTCTGCCAACTGAGTCGTGCAGTCTCCTAGAGATTGCGTTTTTGTGCAACTAGGATGGAATTTACCATCACACATGCGACCTTTAACGATTGCACATGCTGAAAAATATTGTTGCTTACTCCCTATAGCCGTTTGCGCAGATCAGTCAGTGTATATATTATATTCATACTGTTCAAGAGGCAAGATTACATTAGGTAGAGGATATTCTTGTTCATATTGCAGGAATGCCAAAGTTTTTAAACTGGGATCAAATCTGTATTCAGCGTCAGTTGCAGTAAGAGAATTCGCCCATTGTATCCACCTAGAATGTAACGCTTTCGCATTTGGGACGCTGGCCTTTGTAACAGCTTCTAAAGCTGGCATCGGAGTCACAACAATGATGCGTTTCTGTGGTGAAGGTTAGGGGGTGCCAGCGGACGTTGCTAAGTTAGCATGAGGTCGTGCATTGCATCACCGCCACAGTGCCATTTTTGCACACGACACTACATGCCTTGGTTCTCGTACACACATTTTGTTTTCGCTACTTCACATGAGAACTGTTTGTCCTTCACTATTATGCTGCGCTCTGAGTTCTAGTCTGTACATTGTGTTCGAAGCCAGAAAACAACTCCACTGGTTAATCGTCTTTGGTCTGTCCCACGCACATATAGACATAACACGGAACACAGCTGCGCTTCTGAATTTTCAAGTGTTTTGATGTTGCACAGAGGTAGTTTTTCAGACACTTGGATAAAACCTTTCCAGGAGGAAGAGCTTTGCTTGTACAGAAGATGTAAATCCTATCATCTAAGACTTGAGGTAGGGGGTTAAGCTGTTCAAGCCCAGAGATCTTCCACTAATATAATAAACATTGCTCTTAGCACGGGGAGGGTGGTAAGGCACTATAAAGCTTAATCCACTGTCATTTATTATGTTATCCCCGTTCATATTATATGGACGTGTAACGATGCTGATTATATTGTTTCTGTGCATTACTTTGCTAGTTTTAGCACATGTCCTGCATGTCAGAGCTCGTTAGTTGAAATAAACATTTTAAACTATACAGTGTCTCTGAGTACTCACATTGTGAACATGTATGAGTGTTAAGCGAAAGAGTGTCTTGTTCCCGTGAATACTGAGAGGAACTGAGTCGCTTTTTCTAAGATATCTAATCATTGGTAGCTTCGCTGTAGACGGAGAACGAATGAGATACTATAGCTAGCCGGATAGGGGTTCTGGGTTCTAAGGAGTGTTTCTGGTACACCACAACACACGAGGTCCTGGTTTTCCTGTGGATAGTTCTGTACATGTGCAGAATTCCTGCAACATGGCGCACCTAACGTTTGGTCTGGTAGATTTATACGAGACACTTTAGTAGTACTCAATACTTGTTCACAATCCCCTCACTTCTGTTTCCGGAGGACATTGGTGACAGTTTAACCTACCTATGTTTGTGATTTTATAGGTTGTTCAAGCTTGATTTCAGAAAAAGGTTCATAAATCTTATAACTCACTTTTGTCTTGCTGCCTTTTAAGTTGTGTTTTCTTTTCACATTCTACATGGCTGAGGTTGACATTGCGGTACTCCGGGCTCATTTGCAAGCATATGGAGTTCTGGACGCTGGTGTTAATCTCATATCTGTAGTCCAAGCCGACCCGGTATACACTCATGAGGTGTTTTATTCCTGGGTGGCTTTTGCAGCGGTGGACGGAGCGGATAATTTGTGGCATGAATACACTCCTACCGCTCTTCCTGCTGTATACCAGCCATATAGAACTTTGGAGGTTCCTTTGTCAACATGGCAGCATCGCATTTGGTTTGATGGCGCCCTTCCCATACCCCTGACACCTGTCATGATAGGCCTGTTGTCGATCGATGGGGCCACTTGGCCTGTGTTGGTGGGTTACACGCCGCATCCACGGTACTTGACGTGTGATGTACAGGCTCTCCACGTCAAGCACACTACCATCGTACGTGAGTATAGAGCGCTGGTTCAATACGTTAACCGCAACGTCCAGGTGGGAGCACCTGGAGTTGCTCAGCTTCCAGCTAGGACAGGTGGTATTAAAATTAGCCCAATAATGGTTAATTCGGTCATGGGCATGCCGCCCCAAAATAAGGAAGATTTACCTTATTGGCTTGCTGAGAAATTTGACCAGCTGGAAGCAGTTTTTCCACATACCACTCCAGTGGAGAAACACCGGATTTTGGTGATTAGTTTGCAAAAAGACTTAGTACACGAACTCACTGATTGTGAGAGTTGGAGTAAGATATTCGCGTCTGTTTATGCTAAGTGTTTCAGCACACCGTCTATGACGGTGCTCCCCTCAGTGATAAAACGTGTTCAGGATGAGCACGTCCCTGAGGCGGCAGTTGAATTGGGGATGAGGTTAGTTGGAACTTATTATGTGGTTGCTGAGTTGATCCTTGCGAATGTTAAAGGTGATGCTGTCGACTTTCAAGTGTCTAATGCCTTGGCTCTGGTCCCGGATGCCGACAAGCCTCGTGAAATACCTAAGATTATAGCCCAGGCTTATAGCTTGGGCGTTAAGTCTTTTGCACGAGTCCCTGCACAACAGCAGTCTCAACGGACGTCTCAATCTGATTGTGAGAAGTTGGCCTGGCATATGCTAATCAATAGTTATAGTGGCCACCTTGCACCAGTACAATTCGACTCTTATGGTGATAGGTTTAAAAGACAACCTTTAAAGAAAGCTATCCTAGTGGTAGCTGTGGAGAGCAGCCTTCAGGCTAAGTCTTGAAGGAGTGTAAAGCTTATTGTTTTACCATAGATAACCTCTTAAATGACCAAATGAAAGAGTATTCCACACAGGTATATGTATAAAATATATGTATTTATTCTAAACAGAATCCCACAGTCTCTTTATGAGGCTTAGGCAAAGTTACAATTCAAATAAGCATTGATAGATACAATAAATAGCACTGTTAACATTGGGCCCGGGGGGGGTTGGGGGGACCAGACCATATACAAAAAAGTGGTATAAGAACCACGACAATTCTACAGACAATGCCTAGGGCATTTAGGATCGCTAGCCCCTTTAGAATCCACCCCAGGTTATGAGTAAGGGGACCCACGGGAGGCGTGTGCAGTGGAAATAGCTATCGGGATCTCTATTATATCCTATGGAGAATGTCGCGGTTTGATTTAAACAGATTAAAGACACTTCTAGCAGGAGTTCAAAGTTGAAAACTTAGAGTTAAGCTTTTGAGGAGCCCACTACCACGAGAGTACCGAGGTACCACTGTTACCTGCCCCAGGGAAGCCGGGTGCATAGGTCGTTTTCGATGTCGGGTCGCGGGCTGATTTTCAATGGGAAAATGTACAAAACTGCTGCTAGCCAAAAGCGTTGATGATGCCGTGAAGATTGAAGTTGTAGAGTTTGTAGAGAAGAACCTGAAAGCAGAGGGGACAGAGTCTGGGTCACGGCAAAGTGACCAGGGAGCCCAAAGGAAAGAGCCCTTCAATGTCGGGTGCTTCAAGTGGAAAGAAGGGTAGCTTGGATCTGCAGCCACGGGCTCCGGGAGGCTTCAAGGAAGGCCAGCTTCTGAAGGGCGACTGTACCACGTAGGATGAGGGTCGCTGCGGTGTTAGTGTCCGGATTGGATCCACTAAGCCTTGGCAACCGCAACCCACGCAAGATTAGCAAATCAGCTACTGGTGCAGACCCACGAGTTCTGTGAGAAGTCTCCTTTGGGAGACTGTAGAGCAGGCCTGGAGCAACCAGGGGAACTCTTAAATGTTGAGATTGACCTCCACTAGGGCCCGCAAGTCGAGAGACAAGGGACCGCGGGAGGCGGCAATTTGGCGTGCGTAAAAGGGCACCCGCGGGCCACCGGAGGGGGCTAGGGTGCTGGTCTTTGGCACAATTGCTGTAGAGTGGTTGGCTCGTTAACGGGCCAAAGCACAACTTCCCCACTGGTCAGGGTCGTGTGCTATGCAAGAGGTGGCCGGTGTCCTGGGGTATTGGAGATCTCGGCACCCACGCGGCCAGCGGTGCTCAAACTTGTTGAGCATACTCACTGGCCTCTGGGATGCTCAGGAAACCCACCTCAAGGGCGCTGGAAGTCGACGAAGTCCGCAGGAGCAGCGAAGTTCCAACCGGGTCACTTGCAGTGTTTCAGGTGCCTGCCAAGCAGGGGAGTAACTCCTTTACCCCGAGGAAGATTTCTTCAGTCAGCTGGGCAGCAGCTCGTCGAAGGTCAAGTCTGTGAAGTCCAAGATTAATCTGAGGCTCTGGGGCCACGTTATTCACCTTTATCCCCAAGATTAGGGGAGTGTCCAGAGTAGTGTCCACCAATGAGAGGTGAGGCGGGAAAGGGTGGCTACACCCTCTCCCCTTTGTGTGTTTCCCACCTGGGCGAGGGGCAGGATGCCCCTGAACCGGTTCAAAGCGGTGTATGCAGAATGTAGGCGCTGTAGCTGCCTACGTGCAACTCTGAAAGGCATCCTAAGGTGCACCCACCCAGTTCCAATCCACATATCCTGTCTGGGGAGGTGCTGGCACCTCCCTGCCACAGGAGCCCTATTATCCAGCTGCCGAGGCTGGGATTTTCCCCAGCAACAGGCAGCCAGAGTCGTGTGGGTGGCTGGTAGCATCCATTTTGTGATACATGTGCACTTTTAAATTGGTGTCTAAATTCTGCCGCTTTTCCCATATCGCCCCTCTAGCAGGGGGAAATCGTGCCCTCATGCCCATGGCTGGACTGGGGGTATGATTCCTACATGTTTTACACCAAACACAATATGGTTCTGTGTAGCCATTCTCAAATTATCGCGTTATGGCGATAGACATATAATGCGGTTAAGAGTATATGGTATGGCTACACTACAAACAGCCCAGCAATGGTTTTACGAAGGTTGCAGAGGGGCTGTACTCAGGTAGGGGTCCCCCTCACACATACCTCAGCACCCTGCCTTGTAGGATTACCAAAGCCTGCTCTAGGTGTGACCTATGAGAGTATATGTGTTGTAATGGGGTGGGATATAGGGTACCTATATCCCTGTAAGGGGTGCTAGCACCACCTTACCCAGACTACAGTGGTGGTCTGGCGGTGTCAGTTTGTATGGCTGTCCCAGGGTGGCACAATAAGTGCTGCAGCCCTGGTAGGGCTACTGAGGGACCCTTGCCCTGGGTACCTGGGGTACCATCTACAAGGGACTGCCAGGGTATCCTCAGCATCCAATTGGTTTGTACCTAGGGTACACACATTAGTTTTTAGGGAGAAAGCAGATAGGCTGGGGTCCTGGATAGCAGGATCTCAGCCAGACTAGTCAAAAACCACTCAAATACCAGGCAAAAAGTTGGGGGCAACCATATAGTCAGATTCAACCTTCCTACACTCATCAAGGAGATCGTTAAGTATTCCCATAAAAGAATTGGAAGACTAACAAAAAACAGGGAAAGTCACAGCAGAAACAGGAGACGTGTGCAGTGTCTCCGATCCCCTCGGTAGCTGGACGCACATATAACTTGCGTGACCGCGACAGAATAAGATCTCCTGATAGATTTCAGGTTCCTGATGTACGTTCTCCTCGTTCTTCACAGGAAGCATCAGGCTTACAAGCCGGTGGAGGTGAACGCCAGGACCGAGGCCGAGATCGAGGAGCTCCGCAGGGACGTGATCAGGCACATGCAGGGGACGGTAAAGGAAAACAAGATGACTTTCCTCGTCAACGCCCTTCATTTCAGAAGAAGAAAGTGGCCGCTTTAACTGCAAGATATGCCACGGACAGTGCGAACCCTGTTCCAGAATCTGACATGGGCAGTGTTGCTGCTAGACAGCGCAGCGGAGGTTACAGTAGTGCAACAAGCGATACGTCCATTTCTGGAGGCGAAAGCAACTTATATTTTCATAACAGTTGAGACGGCTGATACACGAGTGGCTCCCCTTGACAGACTATATGATATTACATTTCAAATTGAAGGGGACATACAACGCATAATCCAGGGGGTCTTTTGGGAAAATCTAACATCTTTGTATGACATTCTGTTAGCGGAGGCAGACTGGCCCCCACCTTTTGTTCTGACTGCTCCAAGGAGGGAGGAGGTGATCCTCCCTAGTTTCGCACATCATGTCTTGAAAGAGCATGAGCAAACATTTGCTGAACAGTGGGCTTTGGTGCTTGCGCCGGCTGTGTACCGTAATCAAGTGGGATGGGATAAAACGTCTCCCCCTCACGACATACCGTTGCATTCAATGCCCCAAGCACAGCCACAATATCCAGTCCGACGGGAAGCGAAAGCTCCAGTAGCGGACATACTCGATCAATTAGAGTATCAAGGTGTTGTTGAAACATGTGTGTCACCGATGAATAACCCTCTTTTTACCGTGACGAAGCCCAATGGGTCGTATCACATAGTTTTGGATTACCGACATTTGAACTCTCATTGTCGTACAAATGCGGTACAAAATACTCATAGTTCAGCCCTGGTTGACAGTCAGGTTCGGAAAAAATATAAGACGACACTAGATATATCAAATGGCTTTTATTCCCACAAATTGTCCTCACTTTCGAGTCAGTGGACAGCATTTACCCACGGCGGCAAACAAAAACAGTTTAAAAGATTGACAATGGACTACAAAAACAGCCCGGGTGTTTTCGCCACACGTGTGGTCTCATTGTTGGACTCTATAGACCCGGATGCGTATGTTGATGATATTTACCTGACGGACGCATTTGTGTCGCGTAGACCGCATAATAGTTTTGTTTGGGGACTACGGTTACAAATTTAACTTTGCTAAATCTCACATTGCAGAGTTCACAGTGTTGTTTTTGGGCTATGAGCTCAATAATGAAGGAAGGGGTCTAGCCCCTCACTTTCTAGAAAAGTGAGCGCGTTTGTCTCCTCCGCCAACCCTGAAAAATTACAATCCTTGCTGGGGTTTTTGAACTTTGGTTGCACTTACATTCCAGAGTATGCCCAGCGTATCAAGCTACTTCATGCTTTGATACAACCAACCTTTGTGAAATCGTGTTGGCTTCCGGAACACTCACACATTCTGCAGTCTTAGCAGTCTGATCTTCTTGAATCTAAATACCTGTTGACTAGTGACAACCATACTAACCTGGTGATAAGAATTGTCTCAGGCACAGTTGGTTTCACATATTTGACTTTTAATGAAGGGGATACTGTACCAATCGCTTATAAGTCACATTTGTACACTTCAGCTGAAATGTGGTTCTCTTCTGTAGAAAAAGTCTTAACGGCTGTCCAGATGGCGATCCTCAAAGAACGCGAACTGTCGCAGGGTAAGCGCATTTTGGTTGTGACTCCGTATCGTGCCCTAGAGGCAGTGACCAAGGCGAGTGTACCTAATTCCAAAGCTTTGCATCCATGGTGGATACAGTGGGCAACGTCGTTGACATCCCCAGATGTCACATTTATCTATGATTCCTCGTTAAAGGCACAGGAGTATATACAAAATGAATTTGTTCATCCTGCTCCTTTGCCTATGCGCCCGCTCGAGGATTACCACTGTATCATTTACACTGACGGTTCGGCGCCACCGGCTATTGGATCTAAACATTCTTATTCAGCAGCCTGTACAATTGTGGCTGGTACAATGGTCAATGACGAATTTAAATCAAGTATAGTACATACACAGGTGCTCGGTGACTGTACAGCCCAGTTGGCAGAACTGCGAGCTTTGGTACTCGCGCTTGAGTTTGCTGATCCCAAAGTGACTACTCTCATAATAAGTGATTCTTACTACTGTGTACAGTCCTTTATTGACAACTTATTCTTTTGGTTTAAAAATGGTTATCGTGATTCCAAAGGCAAGACAATTAAGCATAAAATGCTTTGGGTTTGAGTGGCGGAACGTAAAGATCGTCTACCACTCACACATGTAATTCATACTTTAGGCCACCAACGTGTTGGGGTACACGTGGTTGGTAAAAGCCTGGCTGATGAGGCAGCCAAGAATGCAGTGACATCGTGCTTAGTAGCAGCAGTTACAAGTTCCAAGACTAAGATTGATGATGACATTTTGCTGCTACAGAGAAGGGAAGTAATTATCCACAAGGATTCCCTTCCAAATACTCTTATCACTTAAGTCCTGATAACGTCCCTTATGTGAGAATTAACAACGTTGGTGACAGGTTGATTCCCAACGCGGACCGCAGACAAGCACTGATAGTTGCGGCACACGAGGGTATGGCCTCGGCACATGCTGGTGTGTCTACCACAGTTAGTATCTTGCAACAACGTTACTGGTGGTGCGGCTTATATAAACAAACACGCACTTATGTGCTGTCTTGTGACATTCATCAACAGATTAAGCCTTCTGCAATAACCCGCCCAACACAAACACTGTTTTGCGTCTCCAATAGACCGTTTGCTTGTGTTTACTTGGATCACTGCGGTCCATTTTCTTCAGATACTGCCTATAAGTTCATCTTAGTTGCAGTTGATTCGTGCTCAGGTTTTTTATGGGTATGGCTACAATGCAGTGCTGACGCTCGCACTTTAATCAGGGATTTGCGTGTCTTTGTGGGAATTTTTGCAGTGGGCACCTTCCATTCGGACCAGGGTCCGGCGTTCGCCTCTAAGGTGTACAAAGAATCCATGCGGTCTTTGGGGGTGCAGGTCAAATTTTCGTCTCCGTACCGGACTGAGGGCAATTAGGTTGTTGAGCGAATGAACCGTGACTTAAAGCAGTCCTTAACAGCTGGAGTCCTAGGTACTGGCAGAAACTGGTTAGCCCATTTGTATAGCGTACAACGTGCACTTAATAATCTCCCGAGAAGACCTCTGGGTGGGCGGACCCCTTACTAAATGCTCTTTGGCATGAAGATGTTTGTGCCAGACCTTGATGGTCTAGACTCGACGGCTCAAGCCGTTCCTTTTGACGTAGATAAACTTTCTGCTGTATTACAGAGTCTGCAAGTAACAAGAGACTGTCTCGCAAAAGAACATTTGCCCAATGCCGCTGATGGAGCACTGCAGATTCCTGAGATCGGCTGGCTACCAAGAGTCGGTGAACTGGTCCGAGAAAAAGTGGAGAACAAAAAAGAGTTTGGTCCTTCATATTGTGCTCCAGTTCCAGTGCTAGGCGTGCAGGGCTCACGAGCTGTCATTTTACCTACACTACCAGGTCGCAAAGACAACAGATACGTCTCCATTGACAATGTCTAGCTACAACATCTGGCTGATTCTGAATAGTCTGCCTACAGCTTCATCTTATGCATCCATTTCTGGTAATCCTGTGTTGTGCTCAACGGACACCCCTTTCCCAGAGACGTCGATTGAGATGACTTCTGTTGGCAATCCTTTGCTAAACCCGCAGTCCTCAACAATCATTGATGATCCTGAATATGCGTACCCTACGAGTGAGACAGTGCCAGATTGTAATCCAACAACCAGGAACCTGTCACGTTTCTCCTTTGACTCTCATACCCCTTCTACTATATCCATGTAAAATTTTGCTATTTTTGTTTCCTGGTTTAAATGCACTTATTTGGTTTCCCCTTGGATATACATTTGGCTCGTGTTCCTCTTGATATTTTTGTTCATGTCCATTGGATTTGTTACAGTATTTTTTCTTTTGATCAATGGTCACTACCTTAAAGAACGCTCTGCTGTTGCATTCATTGATGGAACTTTAGCACCGCACTCTTCATCTCACATCATGAGAAGAGACCTGACTCTTGTTAACATTACAGCCTGGCCAGTAGTGGATGGAATCATTTGGGATAGAGTCCCGTTTCAAATTCATGGTCCCACCAAGATAATTAATGTACCAAATGTACTTCGTGTTTCGATGGGTGATGTGGTTAAATATAACATTCTTTCTGATGACTGGGATGTGCGGGCAATTCAAACGTTATTTTCTGAATTGAAGTATTATGCTGCGGGTTTGTATTTGAATTCTGCTAACTATGCTGACCTGTTCTGTTACCAGCACTATGGCCACCATTTTTTGCATAAAGGCAGCACCTTTAGGCCTGTTTTTAATTACACACAATGGGAACATTGCCCAGCACCACCGATAGGGAGTTCAAAGACCCTGTTGGATAAATTTACATATTTTTCTGGTTTTGGGAAATCTAGTCCTGCTTCCTTTTATTTTAAAATAAATTCAAAACTAAATGTGAAAGTGATGCTAACCCACACTAAATTAGTATACTCTGAATCCTTCATCCTTAAATTGGCAGTGGGTGGCTATGATTATTGGAAAGACACAGTTGATTTGAAAACTGTCTGGGGTTCTAGGCCCTGGCAGATGCAAGGCACGGAGTCGTTGTACCCGGCCTGTCTGATACCAGCACAAATGCTATTTTTAAATTCTTTGATCTATCAGACGACATGTTTGGGTTTAGCTACGGCTAAAGAGCTTAATGCTCTGACCATTCCCTCTCTTGCAGAATATCCTAACTGGAATATTACTACCAATTACACGATTAATGCCTTGCAGTCCTTTTTTCTGAATACTCCAATCAATATCTCCAATTTTGACTCTATGGAATGGTTAGTTTGGCAGACTAGTGCAGATGCATGTCAAATGCGTTTTCATAATGGGATTTTCTTCTGCTGCACATACCGTTACAACTTATTCCGTTGGTAAATTATGTCAAAATTGGTTACAACACTCGTCCCTAGATTCTGTTAAACAACATTTGTCACTTTTGTCGAATAATGTTGATTTATGTGATTTCATTAAGGGCCCGATTGGCCCTAGGCCTAAACGATTTATTTATGCTACTTACAATGAAGTATGGAAACTGTCTCAAATTGAAGCAGCTGCACATTTAATAGCTTTTGACCAAGTTCTAGCTGTGGTAGACAACAGCATTAATACCCTTTTATCCAGGATATACACATTAGACAATATTGTTTCATCTTTTGTTGATATTGTTCAGGATGATGTATCTGTGTTATATCATGGTTAGAACCAGTTGCGCTCCATTATGCAGTTACCATGGACTTTGCAGACTCTGAAGATGGGTCACACGCCTTGGGACTATGTGAACTCGACGTCATTGTTTTTGCCATTTAATTTAACTTCCAGGTAACAATCTATGTCTATGAAAGATGCCACTTACACCATTTTACAAATAGAGAAATTAGATCCCTTGCCGTTCTCTGTAGCGGAAACAAATTCAGCTGATTGGCTAATCCATGGTGTGATAAGACTCCCCTTCTCTTTGTTTAATTTTACTTCATGTATGAAACATTATCCCCTTGGCCGATTTGAACCCTTAGGGAATTCTTACCTTCATGAGGTTTGGTCGTTACCATTCACATTTAGATGCTTGCGGGACGACACAGAGGTGTATCTAACCGGTGAATCTTGCGATTCCTCGGTTGGCAACTCCCTCGTGTACACGAACATACAATTGCACGGCGCTTGTAATTTGGATGCGCCTAATTCGGCATGTGTTTTGAAAGGTAAACCAGTCCCCTTTATTCAACCGACTTTCACTTTGTTGTCAAATGGGAGTTATTTGCTTCTGAATAATGACAAATGCTGTGGCATGTTGGAAGACATTCCATACATAGTGACTGTGTCACAACGTGTGGTTTGCTGCAAAAATGTACTGTGTCCTCCTCCACATGGGAGTCTCGATACCTCAATTTGGCCTTCCATTCCGACCTTGAAGGCTGTGTTCGACAAACTGAGCCGCATAAGAGGCTTATTGTCCCAACAAGAAGTTTTGCTCACTTCTGCCCGTGAGGCCTATGTCCTGCAGGTTGGTAATACAAGAACAAAGGTTCAAGCTCTTTTAAACACTGACCTCCCACAACATTTTGGTGAGCATATTTATTCAATCTTTAATGCTTCTCATACAGCTGGTCTGGTTAATTTTTTTTAAGTTGTGGACTCCGGCCTTGTAACATCTTTTCAGACTGTTTTTGGTGTAATTCCAACTTTCATTCATTCTATTTTTTCCAGCGTCTTCGGTGGGTTGCCACTGATATTCGCAATTGCGGCCAGGGTATTTGTGCTCATCTGCTTCCTAAGAAATGGCTGCCCCTCGTGTGGTTGTACACAACCCGGCCCTGCTACAGTTGCTCCGTGACCGCTTGCTTCAGTGCTACGGTACCTTGCCTTTGGCCACTCTGAGCGTGGCTTATCATCTATCCTTTCGATTTCCATGGTACACTTGCATGCTACCTGTATTCTCTTGCTTGGAATGTCCTTTTCAATGGGCATTGGATTTATGCCTCATGAAAACAGCATCTCCTGAGCCCGATTTTGCCTTACTGATGAGCCCTTTGGTGTCTCATGAGCAGGAGTGTTCCGGTTTCGGTCTGATGGCTTGTGCAGCAGTGCTTGGAGTTCTAGCTCAGTGGGATGTTTGCGCAGTGGCGCACAAATTCCTACGGAGGAGTTACATCGATTACAACGCAGGTTGCCCGACAATAGTGCTGGAGGCGCCAATCATTACTGAGCACGTGTGCTCCTTTGAATTACTGAACTGGATGGCGTCAACTTTTGCTGACGATGAGAATGATTTCCTGTTGGAAGCTGTCACAACTTATTGCGCTTATACTCTGATGGATTAATTTTTCCGGCATAAAACAACATATACTTTTTTCCCACTTATTTCAGACTTTTTGAACTTTGTGTTCTACTGGATCGTTGTGCGAAGGACTGCCCAAGGGGAGGGTGTGGTGAAGGTTAGGGGGTGCCAGCGGACGTTGCTAAGTTAGCATGAGGTCGTACATAGCATCACCGCCACTGTGCCACTTTTGCACACTACACTACATTCCTTGGTTCTCGTAAACACTTTGTTTTCGCTACTTCACATGAGAACGGTCTGTCCTTCACTATTATGCTGCGCTCTGAGTTCTAGTCTGGCCATTGTGTTCAAGGCCAGAATACAACTCCACTGGTTAATCGTCTTTGGTCTGTCCCACGCACATATAGACATAACATGGCATAACATGGCATAACATGGCATAACATGGCATGACATAACATAACAGCTGCGCTTCTGAATTTTCAAGTGTTTTAATGTTGCACATAGGTAGTTTTTGACACACTTGGAGAAAACCTTTCCAGGAGGAAGAGCTGTGCTTGTACAGAAGATCTAAATCCTATCATCTAAGACTTGAGGTAGGGTGTTCCGCTGTTTAAGCCCAGAGGTCTTCCACTAATATAAAAAACATTGCTCTTAGCACGGGGAGGGTGGTAAGGCGCTATATAGCTTAATCCACTGTCATTTATTATGTTATCCCCGTTCATATTATATGGACTTGTAACGATGCTGATTATATAGTTTCTGTGCATTACTTTGCTAGTTTTAGCACATGTCCTGCATGTCAGAGCTCGTTAGTTGAAATAAACATTTTAAACTATACAGTGTCTCTGAGTACTCACATTGTGAACATGTATGAGTGTTAAGCGAAAGAGTGTCTTGTTCCCGGGAATACTGAGAGGAACTGAGTCGCCTGTTCTAGGATATCTAATCATTGGTAGCTTCGCTGTAGACGGAGAACGAATGAGATACTATAGCTAGCCGGATAGGGGTTCTAGGTTCTAAGGAGTGTTTCTGGTACACCACAACACACCGAGGTCCTGGTTTTCCTGTGTATAGTTCTGTATATGTGCAGAATTCCTGCAACATGGTGCACCTAACGTTTGGTCTGGTAGTTGTATACGAGACACTTTAGTAGTACTCAATACTTGTTCACAATCCCCTCACTTCTGTTTCCGGAGGACATTGGTGACGGTTTAACCTACCTATGTTTGTGATTTTATAGGTTGTTCAAGCTTGATTTCAGAAAAAGGTTCATAATTCTTAAAACCCACTTTTGTCTTGCTGCCTTTTAAGTTGTGTTTTCTTTTCACATTCTACATGGCTGAGGTTGACATTGCGGCGTATAGCCGCGCGGTACTCCGGGCTCATTTGCAAGCATATGGAGTTCCGGACGCTGGTGATAATCTCATATCTGTAGTCCAAGCCGACCCGGTATACACTCATGAGGTGTTTTATTCCTGGGTGGCTTTTGCAGCGGTGGACGGAGCGGATAATTTGTGGCATGAATACACTCCTACCGCTCTTCCTGCTGTATACCAGCCATATAGAACTTTGGAGGTTCCTTTGTCAACATGGCAGCATCGCATTTGGTTTGATGGCGCCCTTCCCATACCCCTGACACCTGTCATGATAGGCCCGTTGTCGATCGATGGGGCCACTTGGCCTGTGTTGGCGGGTTACACGCCGCATCCACGGTACTTGACGTGTGATGTACAGGCTCTCCACGTCAAGCACACTACCATCGTACGTGAGCATAGAGCGCTGGTTCAATACGTTAACCACAACGTCCAGGTGGGAGCACCTGGAGTTGCACAGCTTCCAGCTGGGACAGGTGGTATTAAAATTAGCCCGATAATGGTTAGTTCGGTCATGGGCAAGCCGCCCCAAAATAAGGAAGATTTACCTTATTGGCTTGCTGAGAAATTTGACCAGCTGGAAGCAGTTTTTCCATATACCACTCCAGTGTAGAAACACCGGATTTTGGTGATTAGTTTGCAAAAAGACTTAGTACCCGAACTCACTGATTGTGAGAGTTGGGGTAAGATATTCGCGTCTGTTTATGCTAAGTGTTTCAGCACACCGTCTATGACGGTGCTCCCCTCAGTGATAAAACGTGTTCAGGATGAGCACGGCCCTGAGGCGGCAGTTGAATTGGGGATGAGGTTAGTTGGAACTTATGATGTGGTTGCTGAGTTGATCCTTGCGAGTGTTAAAGGTGATGCTGTCAACTTTCAAGTGTCTAATGCCTTGCCTCTGGTCCCGGATGCCGACAAGCCTCGTGAATTACCTAAGATTATAGCCCAGGCTTATAAAACAGTCAGGCGTAATAGCTTGGGCGTTAAGTCTTTTGCACGAGTCCCTGCTCAACAGCAGGCTCAACGGACATCTCAATCTGATCAAGGAGACCGTCCAGTATTCCCAAAAAAGAATTGGAAGACTAACAAAAAATAGGGAAAGTCACAGCAGAAACAGGAGACGTGTGCAGCGTCTCCGATCCCCTCGGCACCTGGACGCACATATAATTTCCGTGACCGCGACAGAATAAGATCTCCTGATAGATATCAGGTTCCTGATATACGTTCTCCTCGTTCTTCACAGGAAGCATCAGGCTTACAAGCCGGTGGAGGGGAACGCCAGGACCGAGGCCAAGATCGAGGAGCTCCGCAGGGACGTGATCAGCCACATGCAGGAGACGGTAAAGGAAAACAAGACGACTTTCCTCGTCAACGCCCTCCATTTCAGAATAAGAAAGTGGCCGCTTTAACTGCAAGATATGGCACGGACAATGCGAACCCTGCTACAGAATCTGACATGGGCAGTGTTGCTGCTAGACAGCGCAGCGGAGGTTACAGTAGTGCAACAAGCGATACGTCCATTTCTGGAGGCGAAAGCAACTTATATTTTCATTACAGTTGAGACGGCTGATACACGAGTGGCTCCCCCTGACAGACTATATGATATTACATTGCAAATTGAAGGTGACATACAACGCATATTCCAGGGGGTCTTTTGGGAAAATCTAACATCTTTGAATGACATTCTGTTAGCGGAGGCAGACTGGCCCCCACCTTTTGTTCTGACTGCTCTAAGGAGGGAGGAGGTGATCCTCCATAGTTTCGCACATCATGTCTTGAAAGAGCATGCGCAAACATTTGCTGAACAGTGGGCTTTGGAGCTTGCGCCGGCTGTGTACCGTAATCAAGTGGGATGGGATAAAACGTCTCCCCCTCACGACATACCGTTGCGTTCAATGCCGCAAGCACAGCCACAATATCCAGTCCGACGGGAAGCGAAAGCTCCAGTAGCGGACATACTCGATCAATTAGAGTATCAAGGTGTTGTTGAAACATGTGTGTCACCGATCAATAACCCTCTTTTTACCGTGACGAAGCCCGATGGGTCGTATCACATAGTTTTGGATTACCGACATTTGAACTCTCATTGTCGTACAAATGCTGTACAAAATACTCATAGTTCAGCCCTGGTTGACAGTCAGGTTCGTAAAAAATATAAGACGACACTAGATATATCAAATGGCTTTTATTCCCACAATCTGTCCCCACTTTCAAGTCAGTGGACAGCATTTACCCACGGCGGCAAACAAAAACAGTTTAAAAGATTGACAATGGACTACAAAAACAGCCCGGGTGTTTTCGCCACACGTGTGGTCTCATTGTTGGACTCTATAGACCCGGATGCGTATGTTGATGATATTTACCTGACGGACGCATTTGTGTCGCGTAGACCGTATAATAGTTTTGTTTGCGGACTACGGTTACAAATTTAACTTTGCTAAATCTCACATTGCAGAGTTCACAGTGTTGTTTTTGGGCTACGAGCTCAATAATGAAGGAAGGGGTCTAGCCCCTCACTTTCTAGAAAAGTGAGCGCATTTGTCTCCTCCGCCAACCCTGAAAAATTACAATCCTTGCTGGGTTTTTTGAACTTTGGTCGCACTTACATTCCAGAGTATGCCCAGCGTATCAAGCTACTTTATGCTTTGATACAACCAACCTTTGCGAAATCGTGTTGGCTTCCGGAACACTCACACATTCTGCAGTCTTAGCAGTCTGATCTTCTTGAATCTAAATACCTATTGACTAGTGACAACCATACTAACCTGGTGATAAGAATTGTCTCAGGCACAGTTGGTTTCACATATTTGACTTTTAATGAAGGGGATACTGTACCAATCGCTTATAAGTCACATTTGTACACTTCAGCTGAAATGCGGTTCTCTTCTGTAGAAAAAGTCTTAACGGCTGTCCAGATGGCGATCCTCAAAGAACGCGAACTGTCGCAGGGTAAGCGCATTTTGGTCGTGACTCCGTATCCTGCCCTAGAGGCAGTGACCAAGGCGAGTGTACCTAATTCCAAAGCTTTGCATCCACGGTGGAAACAGTGGGCAACATCGTTGACATCCCCAGATGTCACATTTATCTATGATTCCTCGTTAAAGGCACAGGAGTATATACAAAATGAATTTGTTCATCCTGCTCCTTTGCCTATGCGCCCGCTCGAGGATTACCACTGTATCATTTACACTGACGGTTCGGCGCCACCGGCTATTGGATCTAAACATTCTTATTCAGCAGCCTGTGCAATTGTGGCTGGTACAATGGTCAATGACGAATTTAAATCGAGTATAGTACATACACAGGTGCTCGGTGACTGTACAGCCCAGTTGGCAGAACTGCGAGCTTTGGTACTCGCGCTTGAGTTTGCTGATCCCAAAGTGACTACTCTCATAATAAGTGATTCTTACTACTGTGTACAGTCCTTTAATGACAACTTATTCTTTTGGTCTCAAAATGGTTATCGTGATTCCAAAGGCAAGACAATTAATCATAAAATGCTTTGGGTTTGAGTGGCGGAACGTAAAGATCGTCTACCACTCACACATGTAAATCATACTTTAGGCCACCAACGTGTTGGGGTACACATGGTTGGTAATAGCCTGGCTGATGAGGCAGCCAAGAATGCAGTGACATCGTGCTTAGTAGCAGCAGTTACAAGTTCCAAGACTAAGATTGATGATGACATTTTGGCGGCGATTGCTGCTACAGAGAAGGGAAGTAATTATCCACAAGGATTCCCTTCCAAATACTCTTATCACTTAAGTCCTGATAACGTCCCTTATGTGAGAATTAACAACGTTGGTGACAGGTTGATTCCCAACGCGGACCGCAGACAAGCACTGATAGTAGCGGCACACAAGGGTATGGCCTCGGCACATGCTGGTGTGTCTACCACAGTGAGTATCTTGCAACAACGTTACTGGTGGTGCGGTTTATATAAACAAACACGCACTTATGTGCTGTCTTGTGGCATTCATCAACAGATTAAGCCTTCTGCAATAACCCGCCCACCACAAACACTGTTGTGCGTCTCCAATAGACCGTTTACTTGTGTTTACTTGGATCACTGCGGTCCATTTTCTTCAGATACTGCCTATAAGTTCATCTTAGTTGCAGTTGATTCGTGCTCAGGTTTTTTATGGGTATGGCCACAATGCAGTGCTGACGCTCACACTGTAATCAGGGATTTGCGTGTCTTTGTGGGAATTTTTGCAGTGGGCACCTTCCATTCGGACCAGGGTCCGGCGTTCGCCTCTAAGGTGTACAAAGAATCCATGCGGTCTTTGCGGGTGCAGGTCAAATTTGCGTCTCCGTACCGGACTGAGGGCAATTAGGTTGTTGAGCGAATGAACCATGACTTAAAGCAGTCCTTAACAGCTAGAGTCCTAGGTACTGGCAGAAACTGGTTAGCCCATTTGTATAGCGTACAACGTGCACTTAATAATCTCCCGAGAAGACGTCTGGGTGGGCGGACCCCATACGAAATGCTCTTTGGCATGAAGATGTTTGTGCCAGACCTTGATGGTATAGACTCGACGGCTCAAGCCGTTCCTTTTGACGTAGATAAACATTCTGCTGTATTACAGAGTCTGCAAGTAACAAGAGACTGTCTCGCAAAAGAACATTTGCCCAATGCCGCTGATGGAGCACTGCAGATTCCTGTGATCGGCTGGCTACCAAGAGTCGGTGAATTGGTCCGAGAAAAAGTGGAGACCAAAAAAGAGTTTGGTCCTTCATATAGTGCTCCAGATCCGGTGCTAGGCGTGCAGGGCACATGAGCTGTCATTTTCCCTCCACTTCCAGGACGCAAAGACAACAGATACGTCTCCATTGACAATGTCAAGCTACAACATCTGGCTGATTCTGAATAGTCTGCCTGCAGCTTCGTCTTATGCATCCATTTCTGGTAATCCTGTGTTGTGCTCAACGGACACCCCTTTCCCAGAGACGTCGATTGAGATGACTTCTGTTGGCAATCCTTTGTTAAACCCGCAGTCCTCAACAATCATTGATGATCCTGAATATGCGTACCCTACGAGTGAGACAGTGCCAGATTGGAATCCAACAACCAGGAACCTGTCACGTTTCTCCTTTGACTCTCATACCCCTTCTACTATATCCATGTCAAATTTTGCTATTTTTGTTTCCTGGTTTAAATGCACTTATTTGGTTTCCCCTTGGATATACATTTGGCTCGTGTTCCTCTTGATATTTTTGTTCATGTCCATTGGATTTGTTACAGTATTTTTTCTTTTGATCAATGGTCACTACCTTAAAGAACGCTCTGCTGTTGAATTCGCTGATGGAACTTTAGCACCGCACTCCTCATCTCACATCATGAGAAGAGACCTGACTCTTGTTAACATTACAGCCTGGCCAGAAGTGGATGGAATCATTTGGGATAGAGTCCCGTTTCAAATTCATGGTCCCACCAAGATAATTAATGTACCAAATGTACTTCGTGTTTCGATGGGTGATGTGATTAAATATAACATTCTTTCTGGTGACTGGGATGTGCGGGCAATTCAAACGTTATTTTCTGAATTGAAGTATCATGCTGCTTTTGATGCTGAGGATTTGTATTTGAATCCTGCTAACTATGCTGACCTGTTCTGTTACCAGCACTATGGCCACCATTTTTTGCATAAAGGCAGCACCTTTAGGCCTGTTTTTAATTACACACAATGGGAACATTGCCCAGCACCACCGATAGGGAGTTCAAAGACCCTGTTGGATAAATGTACATATTTTTCTGGTTTTGGGAAATCTAGTCCTGCTTCCTTTTATTTTAAAATAAATTCAAAACTAAATGTGAAAGTGATGCTAACCCACACTAAATTAGTATACTCTGAATCCTTCATCCTTAAATTGGCAGTGGGTGGCTATGATTATTGGAAAGACACAGTTGATTTGAAAACTGTCTGGGGTTCCAGGCCCTGGCAGGTGCAAGGCACGGAGTCGTTGTACCGGGCCTGTCTGATACCAGCACAAATGCTATTTTTAAATTCTTTGATCTATCAGACGACATGTTTGGGTTTAGCTACAGCTAAACAGCTTAATGCTCTGGCCATTCCCTCTCTTGCAGAATATCCTAACTGGAATATTACTACCAATTACACAATTAATGCCTTGCAGTCCTTATTTCTCAATACTACAATCAATATCTCCAATTTTGACTCTATGGGATGGTTAGTTTGGCAGACTAGTGCAGATGCATGTCAAATGCGTTTTCATAATGGGATTTTCTGCTGCGCATACCGTTACAACTTATTCCGTTGGTAAATTATGTCAAAATTGGTTACAACACTCATCCCTAGATTCTGTTAAACAACATTTGTCACTTTTGTCGAATAGTGTTGATTTATGTGATTTCATTAAGGGCCCGATTGGCCCTAGGCCTAAACGATTTATTTATGCTACTTACAATGAAGTATGGAAACTGTCTCAAATTGAAGCAGCTGCACATTTAAGAGCTATTGACCAAGTTCTAGCTGTGGTAGACAACAGTATTAATACCCTTTCATCCAGGATATCACAAATATTACTACACCTCCTCTGGGTTGTGACCCATGTTTGAGTAGTTTAACTGTTAAAGTTTGTCTTACTTTGGGTGCAATTTGTATTGCATCTGGATTGACCTCACCAGTCTGATTAGGTCCTTGGGATAGAATGTCTATTGGGTTTAAGTCCCCGTTTTCGACAGACATCGTGTTTAGGACACGGAATAACTGTCCAAGGAATGGATAAAAAAGGTTTAATGCACAATTTTGGGACGTTTTTCTTTCAAGCTTGATTAATCAACAGCCAGTACATAGGATATCTCGCCTACTCAGTTGTGTCGGAGTTTTTCCCACTTACTCCAGACATCTCTGTGTTTTGTAAATAGGGTCTCTGAGATTAGGCACGACTGAATTACTCAGATTATACTATTGAGTAAGTGCGCCAGCAATATACCACATTGGGCGCCATGTGGTGTAGTCCTAATAGTACCCTGTCATGCAGAACCTACGCTGTTTACGGATAACATATACTATGGGTTTGGTGGCAGACTGAATCCGTGCACCCCCGCTGCATATGTTAGCCTATGGTTTGCATTAGCAAGCTCGCAGTGCCACTAGAATTCTCCTGTTATCAGAGAGATTTGTTTTTGGCAACCTCAGAACACAATAACCTCAGACTCGTGGAAACAATATATTACTTTTCACCCAGTCACTCGTGCTGGCTTGTTTTCGCTCTCAGAGAGATACAGAGAAGAAACAGTCGAGCATGTTTACAATAATAATTTATTGTACTGTCGTTCTTCTCATGTAAAATAAGTGCGCTGTTACAACTGTAACACAGTAGCAGAGATTTAGAACCAGCAGTACAGTGAATAAAAAGAAATAGTATTGTTCTACCATTTTTCAATAGTCATGAACCCATACATGAATATGAAATGCATTCATAAAATAAACTGCGTACTCCTAAAAAAAATCAATAAAAAATCCGGTGTTTGCAAAGCTCGAACTACTCACCCTTACGGCTCTCAAGGCGCTAGGGGCCGTCATGGAAATGAAGTGAGCTATTGCCCAGAGTCACATGGCGCTGAGCTGATCTGCCGCCGGATGCGGGGATCGAACCAGGAGCCCTGTGCTCCGAATTCAGCTGCCCTGGCCGTTGCACCACACCTCTCCTAAAATGCCTGACTAGATGTACCTACGTATACCTAGCATGTAAGTAGGTGCTACAGAGCCTAAGCCTAAGAACCTAGGAGCCAAGAATCCCACTAGGCTTTAGTCGGAACCCCATCCCTGAATAGTGAGTGTGTGGGACTTCGTCCTGGACTTGAGCTGGACACCCCGCAAGGGATCGTCAGACCACTGTCAGCTGGAGCGATGGCATACCGGAGCCGCAGCGTCTCTGGTCAGTGTGTCGGTCTTGAAGTCTCGGTTCCCTCCTGCTTTCTGGAAACAAGAGGTGCTGTATTTATACAGTCTGTGTACATGTGTTACCCATTGTTCAGTATGAGGATGACGTTGGGGATTAAACCTTGTGCGTCAATGGGAGAGGTGAAGTATACCCCCTGGAGAGTGTACTCATCAATAATTCATATGCGCTAAGGATGACGTTTTAGCAATATCGATTGGGAAAAAACCCACCCTCGGCATGGAACTAGGTGAACGGTTTAGCCCATAAAAGGCTGCAGTCCTTATAACGCGTGATGTCCGTATAAGGCATTCTGTCCTTATTTGGAGTTATGTCCTTATAAGGCTCGTTCATATGAAATAACGGGAGCTGATGTAGGGAAAGTATACGATGTTCCCTGGACCTATATTATGGTACCGATATGAAATATAACAGCAGTACCACAGGCTGTTACTACATGTCCCTTGGGACCTCTTTTGGCCACATACATTACTGCACTCTTTTTTACCAATATAGCAGTGGCAGCAAGGACGTAGTAGCGGATGCAAGGAGCATCAAAGAATATATTTGTATGTTTGCTTTTTCAAATATATTCTTTTAATGTAACCACGTCATTGCACCCGCTACCACGTTTTCCTGACTTCCAGACAGCAAAGGGAGATTAAATGAGGGCACTGCAGTGCAAATGAAGCTTAGTTGAGCTTCTTGAGGCGGGGGAAGGGGTTGGTGTGGGTCCACTTGAGGAGGCCTAAGATGAGTCTGGCTGCTGAATTCTGTATGGTCTGCAGATCATTCTCACTTTACTTCTGAGCCATAGTTTAGTACCAAGACTCCTATTTTTTGGGATAAATGTGCATTTTAGAAATAGCATTATTCATTTAATGGGCAAATCATACACAAGAAAACAGGTGTCCAGTGGGACTCATTTGGATCATTACCTACTGTGTGACTCAAAAGTTATCGGGTCAGTCACATGTATGTATTCCCCATGTCTGAGCTATATCATGCAATATTTGATTAGAAATAAATCAAAGATGCTTTTTTCTTTGTTTCAGATTTCATCATTCATCTGATCAAAGTACAGTGCAATGTGTACAGTGAAAGACACAGTGCTAATAAAAAGGCAACATATCTATACACACAGCAGTGTAAATAGACAATATACAAAGCCCACGGTTGAAAACTTATTTAAACAAGTACTTTAGAGGAGACCTATCGAATTGTATAAAGATATTTCATATTCATTTATTCATCAAAAACGGAGGGTAGGTGGTGGTGTCGTTTTGACTCGGTACTACTTGTAGGGATTCATCGGGACCTAGTTATCTATCTAATCCACCACTATAGCTGTAAGTCCAAGAGTAAAAGATAAATGTCAAAATGTGTTCTATAAAAGCACAACAGGAAAAGCAAGCCTAGACTATGCGCTAACTGGCCACACCTGATCACAGCTGTGAACTGCCTTGTGACACTCTTTTGGACAATACTCACTCACTCTTTAGTCCAGAACCCTTTGCACTCTGGAAGTTGCAGATTCCCTGTCATAAGTGTGAACCTTCAAGTCCCAGAAAGTGGTGTGCTCAAGGCTAGAAAGCGGTACTTCCCAATGGTCACACATTGCAAGGAGACACAGAACGACTTCAAAATTCTGCCCTACTGTAATGCACATTTCCCTCACTACTGCACCGCATGACTGAGATCAGAGAAGTAAAGCTAGATCGTACCGTGCGTTCCATGGTTTTAAAATATTGATATAGTCATAGTACAGTGGGCCCCGGTGCCACTGCACCTGCTGCACCATTAACAGCTACGCCCCTGATCTATGTAATCGAGTGTCACTAGCCGAGTCAAGTCCCATCTACTTCAATGTACGCTGTTTGATGCTCCTAAATACCGTGGTTTTTTTTAATACCCCCACCGGTGACGTAGCACTTTAGGTACTGCACAAAACAAGTATTGATTATTATAATGGTTGCAATATACCGGCAGTACCGTCCCTAAAAAGGTTACTGCAAAAATACATATCTTGTTCAATTTTAACCCTACTTGTTGCTGGGCTGTTTCTTATATAACCTGGAAAGTCTATATTCCACTTTCCCTAGTGATGAAGGGTTTGACTACATCTTGAACAGGCAAATAACGTTTAGCCATGCCCGATTTTCAGATACCAATACTAAGAAGGCTGGGAGCTGTAGGACTATAGTGATAACAAGAAGTGCAGAACTACCACTACCAGCATGCTAGTCATTCCTATTAAAAGATCCACGCCAGTCATAAAGTCATTCTTGTGACATGAGGCGACGGTTCAAATATGACTAAATGAGGATCGCTGTAGAGGGCTAATGTATAACGCTTCCCAACAAGGCTACTCCCAGAAACACCAGCATCCGTTATGTTTTATCCCGTACCTTTAGATCTGAGGACCGACTCTCTCACAAATACGTAAACGTTAGTGCCCCCTGCAGGCCACGGTGGGAGGTGGGGCTAGTTGCAGCCCCAGCAAATGGGGTAAAGCACGGGAAGCGCAGGTACGATGCCAGCGCGGGTAGTGCGCCTTCTACGCGGCGATCCCTGAAACACTAAGGGGCATAGCAGCAACAACCGGCGATAATTATCGCTAAGCGCACTTAGCGCTAGGATAATTATCGCAGGCTAACGTGGATTTTTATCGCTGAGATAGCGTGCTATTAGCAACGCTTATCTCAATAGCGATAAAAATCCTCACGCTAAGTGGCTAACGTGAGATTATCGCTGGAAACCCAGCGATAATCTCACGAAATGTGGCGTTAGCTTATTGATAGGGCCTCACAAACTTAGCCATGATATCCACCTTCCATAGGATATCTTGGCTAAGTCAGTCCTGAAGCAGGCGTAAGGAAAGTAGCGATAACAGGGGTTATCGCTACTTTTCTTGCCACTATGCTTCATAGCGTGGGGCTTGATGATAGGAGAAATGTCGCTTAGCGACATTTCTCCTGTCAGGTCAGGTCAGGAACACTCACTTTGCATCTCATTAGAGATGCAAAGCTGGGCATTAGGAATTCGTGTGCTAATGCAAGGTTTCACTCGTTAGCGTGACCTTGCTAATTAGGTGATAAAATTATCGCCGCTTTTCGGCCGAAAACGGCCACAAAAGCGGCGATAATTTTCTATCTCCGCGTTGTAGATATGCCCCATTACTAGTTGTCAGCAGCCCGCGCTTAGGCACACGAGCAGGCACGCTCAGCTGTGGCCACTGCGGTGGGGCCAGGTGAGGGGGGATTTTGAGAGACGGCCATGAGGGAAAATTAATTATTTATTTCATTTTCCCTTGTGGTCGTCTCTCGAAATCCCCCATCACCTAGCCCCACCGCTCTTACCTGAAGCAACCGTGGCTGGGCACGCTGTAAACAAGGATCCCGGAAGACGCACCAGTGAATAACATGAAAATAAAGACAAATACTTTGGTTCAGGAACCAGTGGCGTAACAAAAGTTGAGGGGGCCCCCTGCAAGGTACAAGCAGGGCCCCCACGCCGGATTTAATCCAGAACCCTCAGGCTAGAGTACTGTACTGAGGGGGTCCCCTGCACTGCGATGGCTGTGGGGTCTGTGTTACGCCACTGTCAGGAACAAGAAATTTAGGGGCATATTATCAAGAAACAGCGTTAAAATTATCGCCGCTTTAAGCAGCAGAAAACTGACGCTAAAGCGGAGATAATGGGCTTGATAATATGCCGCAGAGAATTCCCATAGAAGCCCATGTTCTGGTATCAACACGGGCTTCTATGGGAATTCTCTGCGGCATATCATCAAGCCCATTATCACCACTTTAGTGGCAGTTTTCTGCTGCTAAAGCGGCGCTAATGTTAACACCGTGCTTGATAATATGCCCCTTAGATCTTTATGCTGTGTTTTTACGCTCATGATTTATGTATTCCTATCCTTATGAGCAAAGCATCACTAAATAAAATATTTAAATAGTATCTTGTTTTTTTCATGAACAAGCAATAGATATGCTTCTTTACAGCACAAATTCTTCACAGCATGGAAAACAAGCATTGGCATAGCCAGTAGGTCTCGCCTTTGGAACCTTTAAAGTGTTTAGCCATGTAGAACATTATCCTGGGTGCTGTGCCCTGTAAGCTATCTCGGGAGGAGTAAAGCCTGGGGGTGGGGGCAGTAACAACGAGCAAGCAGCATGGAGGGTGGTGGGCAGGACAGGCAATTTCAACGGGAAAGAAATGATGTGGGAAGTTGGAGAAGGACGAGCAGCAACAATGGGGAATCAACAAGTGAGGAGAGAAAATGAGGAGCAAGGCTGGGGGTACCAAGGTGTGTTGAAAAAAGAAGCGCTGTGAACCCAGGTACAACAAAAAGTAGAAAACTAGGAGGCATATCAACAAGGGCTTTATCTCTGCTTTTTTGGCTTTAAAAGCCAAAAAAGCAGAGATAAAACTAGTACCCTATCAACAACAGGGTGCTAACATGCAAATTTGCATGTTAGCACCCTTTTACTCTACGCTTCCCCTTGCATTTCTAATGAGATGCAAAGGGGGCGTTCCAGAGTAAAATAATAGGAGAAATGTCGCTAAGCGACATTTCTCCTATTATCAAGAATATCGCTAACCCTGTTAGAGACAAAAAAAGAAGCGCTAACCGCGGTTAACGCTGCTTTTTTACGTCTGGTATTTTTCTGACTTAGCCATGATATCCTATGGAAGGAGGATATCATGGCTATGTTTGTCTGTCCCTATCAACAAGGTAACGTGTGATTATCGCTGCGTTTCCAGCGATAATCTCACGTTAGCCACTTAGCGTGAGGATTTTTATCGCTATTGAGATAAGCCTTGCTAATAGCACGCTATCTCAGCGATAAAAATCAACGCTAGCCAGTGATAATTATCCTAGCGCTAAGTGCGCTTAGCGATAATTATCGCCGGTTGTTGTTGATATGCCCCATGATACTTAGGTTTGAATACTGAAATGGTGATTTTGAAATGTACCCTGGTCAGTGCTTTTTTTATTTTATGTATTTATTTAAAATCACATCATGTCCCTGTAAGCTATTAGATTCGGTGGGTCGGTGCTTTTACCTGATTCGTTGGTTCATGTATTACAAGTCCATGGTCAATTTGTGTTAGCACTTTAAGCCTTAGTGGTCGCATATTACACAATCACATGCACTAGAGAAATCGTTGTAAGCTTTGAGAAAGGCTTGGGAAGAGAAAGCGAGGATTACAGTAAGTGTACAAGGTTGAAACGAATGTGGTAGGAAGTGTTACAGACCACCAACAAAAAGAAAAAATGCAAGAATATACATGTAAAAATTGTTTAGTGTCTGGATGAAGAGTAAACCCCCTTCTAATCTGTCCTCTATATGTTTCTTAAGCCCTAATACCACTCGTTCTGGTGGTGTGTCAAACAGCAGGCAGTCCTGCCTGTCATAATAATGAATCAACCGTATAAACACAAAAAATTGTTAAAAAAGAAAACAGAAAGTCACTCATGCCAGCACACGCCTATATGCATAAAAAGGCAGACACCCACAGACACACAGAAAAAACATACACACAACTAAATATATAGAAATACTTGCATAAACAGAAACAAGTCAAAAAAATACAGAGGCATGAATATATACAACTATATAAAATCACAGAAAGAGGGAGATATTTTAAAATAATTGTCCCAATGTAAATGTTTATTGCTATCATTGAACACTTATTAAATATATGCATTTGGTTTCGATTTTATGGGAACTATTACTTTTGCAAGTGCATTATAAGTAAACGACTCTTTCACCCTTTGGGGCTGGTACACGCTATATGAAACTACAAATAAATAAGGGAATGCCAGAGAAAGAAATATTCTTTGCTCTTAGAGTATATTAACCCCTTCCCTCTCTCACAAAATTGATTCCTACTGATGGAGAACTCCGATCCAATGTTTTTTATTTTTGTTTAAACCAATCATTTATTTCTCATGTTGTAAAGGCCAGCTCCTAAGTATTCCACAGTCTTCATACACAGACAGCTGCATGGCCCTTTCCTTTCAGAAATAAATACAATGTCATGGAGTGAGCAGCAGCGTCACTATGGGGGTGAGGGGGGTGCAGACCGCACCGGGTAACACCCTCACATGGGGTGACACCAACAGGGCCGGTGTGCACAGAGCAACCTAACCTTTTAGGAGGAGGAGGTGCCTGTACGCAGTGCGCACTGTCTCCTCACTTTTGCTGGAAATCAATGTCGTATTTTTCTGACATTTAATTCCAAAATGCAGCATCGGTCATAAAAGTTTAAAAATATGAAAAATAAATAACTAAATAAAGTAAAACAGAGTGGTAGCAAACTGGCCAGATTGATTTTATTCACACCCAAACACATTAGCGCCACTTTTACAGAGTTTGCCAGGGAAGCGCTATTTTTGTTGTCTTGACTTTGTTTTCCCTGGACTTGGAACTAGTGCACCAATCCTCGAGGCTGCAATGTGAGGATTGGAAAACAAAATTTGTACTGCTGCTCTGTATCCAGGGATGTTGTCTTTTTTTACCATACTGCTTACGTTTTGTAAGGATATAAGCAATGGCCATTGAAATGGGCCTATTCAGGGCCCTGTTGTCATGTCCTTTACTTTTCAGGCAAAAGCACTCACTGATTTCTGAACAGTGAGTGTAAAAACATTAAGGTAACCATGTTGTTCCTGCTTACATTTCACATGGTTTGCAAAATGTTGCATTCCCTATGATTGTTTGCTTTTTCCAGGATGCTGTCACTTTTTTTTGTACGCCACATATTGCTCTTGCCCAGTGCGTTATTTAAATTGAGCCGCATCCAGGTGTTTATAGTTGGCAACAATTGGGTTGTAGTTGAAGGCAGTCTGAGTTTTTCTCAGTGGGGCAGTATGGTGTTCAGTGGGGGAGAGGATGTGGCACTATGGCCAGAGCTGCTGAATTTGGAACTGGGGAATCAGGTTCAGCCTTAATAACCAGTCCGCCAGACCACTCTCCTGAGAGAGCACTATCTCATGCTAGACCTTAGAAGGCTTCGCAAGACATTAGAAGCCCCGGTGTCGTAGCACCAGCAGGTGGACCCTAGCATGACAAGTGTAGGTTAACCTTCAAGGCTTGTCCACCACTATTCATACTGAAGTTCACCTCCAGTTTTGCGGCAGGCCTATGAAGCAGTACACCCTTGAACAGTGACCCTGTCACTGAGATCACAGGACCCTTGAGAAGGGCCAGCTCTGGAGCGGTGCAACCGGTGTGACCGCACCAGGTGCTCACTTTAGGTGGAGGCATCATTTTTGAAAGTATATTATGGTTTTAAAAGCGCTTGCTGCCTCCTTTCTGGCCTCCAGTAATTTTCGGTAACAATAAAAATAGCATGATGACTCTGGTGATTAATGTACTTCCTAGAGAGAGATCGGAATTTTGTCTAATGGAAGATTTGACTCATGGAAAGGTAGCTCAGAGGGTTAATGTACCTGCTGCAAAGAACATGTACCATGCAGATCACAAAGTGCACATAATGTAAATAGGCCAGTGGGCTACTGCTTTTGTCAGAGAGATCCTTTTGTTACTTGCAGTTTATAAGTTAAAATCCTAACATAGAACAGTGAGCTATTAATTGTCATCTACTCCGCAGCAACACAAGTCACATTTTTTATTAACTTTTGATACGTTTGAGCAACAAACAATTTATTAGTTTAAATGGTCAGATCATGCTGCAGATCTTGCATTATAAGGCAAATATGGCAGAGCCATTATTATTTAGAAAACATTTGCAAACTAGGATTTTTAGCCATTCATGTTTGAACTGCTGTTTCGGTAAAGGGAGAAGTGCTGTTGACAGAAACTCCACGGCTCGGAGACAAATGGCTTGTGCTTCCACATTTTATCGTATTTGGGGACATTCTGTGATTAGAAGCATATCCCACTTTGTGAACACATTTTACTGTCAATAACTCATTATAACCTTAAATAATCATGTGTATCCATCGGTTGATAAAACTGGGCAGTGAAACCAAACAAATACAAAAAATTGGGATGTTTGCGCACTCTGGCCACACCTCTGGCTCTGCCCACTGATCCAATCCTTGGGTTATTCCCGCCCTCTGATTCTCCGCCCACAGTTCCCCTACTTTTTTCCCCCCACTTCGACCACTGATATATCGTGTTGCTGGATAGTGGGAACACCACACCAGTACAAAGTACCATACCTATGATATTATAAATTCCAATAAACTGTTCACTAGCAGGTAGCCCACTGTACAACCTGATTAACCCCTTCAGTGCGGTGCGGATTACCGCGCCGTGCTGAAGGTTCTGTGCGCGGGCGGGGCCGTGACGGAGCGGTTCCGTCATGCGCACAGCGCAACCGACGCGCATGACGGAACCGCTCCGTCACACGCATCGAAGGGGTTAATGAATCATTATCACACTGTTGTTAACAGGCACATTTTGTAAATATAGGACCTACATTTACAAACGTTACTAAGGATTCTGTATGATCCCGTTATTTGCCAACTGTGTCCACTGGCGGACTCGGGGCGGAGGAGGTCCATGCGGTAAGTCGTGAGGGGGTGACACCATGAGTTACCCGCACCGGGTGACACCAACCCTGGTGACGCCACTGGGAGTGAGCTGGGGCCGGTGGGGGCTGAGGCGAAGGAGGCGGCAGTTATGTCTGTCTTAAAGGATGAGCTCTGCTGTGAAAGACAAGCCTGCAGAGCGTCCCAGGCAGTACCCCGCCTCCTCTTCGGGTCCCAGAGCCCGAGGGAGGGAACAAAGATTACAAAATAAATGCATGTAGCCACTGAAACAAGGAGCACGAGGGTGGGTAAGGAAGGGTCAAGCTGCAGGGATTTTGCCATGGCACATTTAGGTGTTAAAAGCCTTATGAAATAAAGTCCTAAATCACGAGCTGGAGAGAGAAAGCGTATGAAACATACCATCTGTTTCTAAAGTAAACATGCAAAGTGAAAGTATTCACACTTCTTGAGGGAAACCTGTGCCTTAGAAAAACACACAAGACAGCTGAAAGAAGAGGGCAGAAAGAACAGAAAGATAAAGTAGTGCACCAAAACAAAACATGTGGTCACTAGTGAAATGGTCATAGTAGGAGGGTCAATCGCCTTGGGCGGTAACAGACAAGCCACAAGGTTGGACGAATGCACACTGTTCACCAATGACAGCAATGCAATTTGGAAAGGCTAACTAAGCATCCAATACAAAAGTGGTAGGAGTGTTTAAACTCCACTGAGGGGTTACTTCATGCCTCGCAGAGCAGCGCATGCGCGCTGACTCTAGGCTCGACCTAAAAATGTCTTTGGTGCCTGAAACGGGCAAAAGCAGCCGTCTCCCTTTAGTCGTCCACATTAGAGGGTATGAGATGATGCTTATAAAATTAAAATCTCAAATCAGATCGCTGTCAGTACACCCCCTGGCAAGAGGGCAGGCAATGATGCCGCCTGCATTTAAAGTTAAGAAATTTGGAGGAATCTATATGAAATATTCTATCACTGACACATATTAAACGTGATGAACAGTGGAATGCTGCACAAATTATTATTAATAAAGTTTAAAAAACATATTCAGTTATGTCTCCATGCAAGCATACATTTTTGAAATTATGTGTAAAACTTTAAAAATATAATATTTATCTCTGGCATGTAGCATGTTTAACTTGAGTCATCGGTAGAATACTTCACAAAAGTGTTTTTTGTTTTAAATGTAAAAGTTTATTGAAAACAAAATACAGTCTTAAATAGGAAGAGAGACAAGGTTTAAAATAAAGATTATGATATGCGAATACAACTTTAAAGGGATTAATTATAAGCAATTACTCCTGAGAAAGTATAATGGTACAAAGAAGTAAACCAAGAAAAAGTGGGTACTTTGAGAGAAAACAAATGAATTAAAGAAAGTAATGGAGACGAAGGGGTAAGAAAAGAGGGGAGGAGAAGGAAGAGTGCTAGAATCTGAGAAATTAACATTATAATACTGTGCTTATTAATAAAGAGTAACAGTTGAACAGTGCAATCATTGGAACTGATATCAAGGAGACAAATACTGAAAAAGAAAAATATTAAGAACATGTACAATATGTGACAGATAAGAAATTTAGAAATCATGGAGGTTTGGCAACTTCGTCATCAAAAACATTTTTACCTTTAACTAAGAGACTAGACTTGTCAAGAAATGGCGTAATCGGAAGATACAATTATTGTATTTTAATAGCATGTGATAAATCAAACCACTAAGACTTGAAATTAACAAAGGCGATTTCCAATATGTGATTTGTTGAAATGCTACTGCTATCTACACAGCAATGATTTTGTTGCCTTGAGTATAGTTGACCCAAGCAGAGACGAGGCTTCCTAAGAAAACATGCAAATCATTAAAAGGAATATTGGCATGAAAAATATTGTTTATCAGAGGCTAGACTTTCCTCCAGAACTAAGCAAACACAAAGAGATGATGGACGGAGCGCTGAAACTTTTCAAACACTAACCCCCAGTCACAGATCTGGGTTGAATCCATCATCGTATTTTAGCTCACTTCGCCACCCCAGTTAAGACCCAGCCATATGCAAATACGTTTTTGACCCTATTCCTCATGGGAACTGTCCAGCCTGAACAGCCAACCTGGTCTTCCCTGGACCAGAAACAAGCATCCTGGGACCGGTTTCGGGGTAAAACCTCTCATTGGCCAGGCTAGCTTGAATCCAGTGGCAAAGTGAGAAAGGGAACCATATCTGGGCATACCCTTATTCCCATGAGGAACAGGGTCAAGACTTGTCGTGTGGTTCCTATATGACCTATACATTATCTGCCTGTTTGGATAACATAAACTGTGGGAATGGTGGCAGACTGATTCCATGTACCCCCACCGGGTATGTTAGCCGGTCTGTATCAGCTAGCTCACAGTGCCTCTAGAGTCTCCTCTTACCAAGGAGAGAATAGATTCTGGCAACCTCAGGACATGAAAACCCTGATCCCTCAGGATCTTGGAAACAATGTACTACTTTTCGCTCAGTCACTCGTGCTTACTTAGTTTGTCTCAGAGAGATACACTGAATAAACAGGCTGGGCGTTTTCAATAAGAATTTATTGATCAGTTGTTATTCTAGTGTAGAATAGATGAGCTGCAACAACCATTAGACAGTAGCAGAGATATTTGATTATGAGCACTACGAAGGTAAAGGGAGGGTAAAGCTCTACCATCTTGCAATAACATGATTACATTCAAGTATATAAAACACATGATAAAAAGTGTGTACTCCTACGATGCCTCCCTAACTAGATGTACCTAAATGTACCTAGCATCTGTATAGGTGTTATGCCAAGAATCCCTCTAGGACTGTGGTACTCATAGTACGGCCCGCGGGCCACCAGCGGCCCGGCAGGCATTCCTTGGAGGCCCGCGGACCTTGAAGGTAATGTACCCATGGCCCCCCAGAGAGAGAGAGAAAGTGGAGAGAGAGGGAGAGAGCAAGAGAGTGGAGGGAGATAGAGAGAGAAAGAGAGAGAGAGAGAGAGAGAGAGAGAGAGAAAGTGGATGGAGAGAAAGTGGAGAGAGAGAGAGAGTGGAGAGCAAGAGAGAGAGTGGAGAGAGAGAATGTGGAGAGAGAGAAAGTGGAGAGAGAGAGTGGAGAGAGGGAGAGAGTGGAGAGAGAAAGACATTGGTGAGAGGGAGAGCTGAGAGAGTAGAGAGAGAGACTGAGTGACTGACTGAATGAGAGAGACTAAGAGAGAGACTGACTGGGAAGGAGAGACTAACAGAGAGGGAGACTGACAGACTGACTGAGCGAGAGAGAGACTGACACAGAGAGAGAGACTGACTGACAGAGAGAGAGACTGACAGAGAGAGACTGACTGACAGAGCGACTGGCCGACAGAGAGAGAGACTGACTGACTGAGAGAATGACTAAGAGACTGACTGAGAGAGAGACTGACTGGCCGACAGAGAGAGACTGACTGACTGACTGACAGAGAGAGAGACTGACAGAGAGAAAGAGAGAGAGACTGACAGAGACTGACTGAGAGACAGACAGACTGACTGACTGAGAGAGAGAGACTGACTGACAGAGAGAGAGATAGAGACTGACTGACAGAGAGAGAGAGAGAGACTGACTGAGAGAGAGACTGACTAACTGAGAGAGACTGACTGACAAAGAGAGAGAGAGACTGTGATGGAATTGGGATCAAAGTGTGTATGAAGCTATGCAATGCCTCTTAAGATTGCTATTGTCTGCTAATAAAAATGCATAATCAAAATGTGCTCTTTGTAGTTACATCTGCTTTTAAAATACAGCATTGTCGCATTGTCTAATGTTTTGAAACGGGTTTGATTTTTTTTAGTCGAGCCCCGCCCCCCCACTGACCCCAACCCTACCAGTGCGACCCTCAGCCAAAAACCACACTGTAATTTTGGCCCCCGACAGAAAGTTTGTGAGTACCCATGCTCTAGGATCCAGTCAACCCCATTACCTGAGAATGAGAGAATATGGGACCCCGTCCTGGTCTCGATTTGGACACCCCGCGAGGGATGTTAGACCACTGCGAGCTGGAGTGTCTGTATGCAGGAACCTTAGCACCTCTGGTCAGTGTGTCAGCTGGGAAGTCTCGGTCTCCACTCCCTTTTTAAGCAAGATGTGATGTACATATACCCATAGGTCTCCCCAGGGGTCCTACCTTGCTGTGTTACTGTGTCGGCCTAAAGGATGATGTCAGGCCTGAACTTTATACAGAAATATTACACAGGAGATGCTAGTCCTGCTGTTAGTCTTGCTGTGCTTTCAAGAAGCCTCATGCATAATGTATGAGATTCGAACTAGGGAAAAACCCAAGTTCTGAATGCAGTGTCGTATCCACGTAAAAGGTCAGTCTCTAAGAACCGTTATGTATGTAATGTAGGGAAAAATATAGGTGAAAGGTTGCAATGTTAACTGTGCCTATATAGGGTACCTATATGGAATATAACACCCACTCCTCCTCCGACTGGACGATATATGTAACTTATTACCATACTACTAGCCTAACTAGATATTGGTATGGACAAAGTTTATAAAAACATGGGTTTTTGCTAAAATGTTTAAAACTTCTACAAATATTCTAAAAAACTTAAAAATGTTTTTAAAAAAAGTTTGCAAGCCATAGCTCAGAAGTGTCCGTAGTTATAGTCTGAACCACTATAAGCATCAGAAAGCCATGTATGCCCAATAAATGAAAGGAATGTCAATTTTGTTTTTTAGTTCCAAGGGCAAATTTCTTCCAGCACATGCCGAGCCAAATGAGTCAAATGTTTATGTGTCCTGGCTGGTAGACGCAACATTTTTGTTGCATGCTTCCGCAGTAGACGGCCCCTGTAGCACCTTGCAGAGTAGGTCAATTGAGCACAGATGATGTTCCACACTGTCCGCAGCCGGTGCTGGGGCAGCCTGTGCGTCGTCCAAAGCTTGGGTGTCAGTGGAGGAGCCGATGTCGATACCAACAGGTGTAGTTACTACCTGAGGTGGCTCAAGGGATGCCGCCATCAACATTTGGAATACGCTGAGGACACTACAGAACATGCGCCGTTATCGGGTCCAGTAGAGCATGCACGTCCAATTGCGCACATGATGGGAGTGTCAAACAAAGGTCTAACATGCATTCTTCTCCACAAAACAGGCATAGGAGGACAGGTAAGATGCAGTCCATCCAGACTGGTTGAAATGACAAGTACCAAGATGCACTTAGTTCTCTGAGGCGAGGCATGCCTAGATGTTGTACCATGTGGTCACAGTATTTACGTTCCAGGAGTGCTTTTTCCATCTCCTTAGTGACTGGGACGTCCATTGCATAGCATATGGAAAGTGATCAGGATACCTGCTATTAAAAAGAGGATTAGCGGAAGTCCTCCAAAGATGCTTCCGAATACAAAGTGTATGAAGTTAGGTATAACTCCAAGTACCGTCTGAAAGGTGCCCAGAAGTCAAGAACCTATGTTCTTAAATAGGTGGACTATGCCTGTTGGATCAGACATGTTTAAAGATACGATTTACCATTTCTGCGAAATGGAAAGGGCAGTTTGTATGGATAAGTGCCTGAATCTCTGCCGAAGACCTTGCGATCTGGAGATCAAAAGTCTCTCGAGCGGAGGTTAAGGGCACAGAGTCCTGTAAAAGCATGGCTTTCATTCTGCTTGGGGTATCAAACCGTATTCAATAAACATTTAGTGAAGGCCATAATGGTGCCTTTCTGACTGTATGTGTCGGTGTAAACAATACTTGCATACAACAAGTAACCCTGGAGCTCACTGTTACCAGATATGCGATGCCTGGGAGCATTACGCAGCAGCCTTGACTGTTCAGCATCAAGCACCTCCCATTTGAAAGTAGCCTGAATGCTGAAGTAATCAGTGCAGCTGGGGACCCCCTCAAATGGCAGAACATGTTTGCTACAGAACCATTACAAGCCCCGACCGCATTATATCCTGGCATATGAGGGATCCACTTGAAGCGTTTTCACAGTTCGTACCACTTAGAAACACTTCTTAAACCTCACTCCGGCATCGAAATCGGTATGGCAATTCCCATGATTCCTCAATGTATCCCTTACCCATTTTTTCATATCTGCCTGCCTGCTTTTGTTCAAGGCAAAACTGAAACTGAAAAGTAGTGACCGGTAGAGTTATGTGGCCATGGATTAGCCATTCTGTAGACGGTGATTCCGCCACTGTAAATGCTATCCAGTTTTTTGATATGCAGCATTGTATATTTTGCTCCCCTTTGTGCCATTTTTATCTGTTAGATTGTATTCAGAGAACAGAGACGTGCTGTTAATATAATGCCAAGGCACATAGCCTGCACGCAAAGATTGCAGCGTCCAGTTTAACAACATAATAGAACGCAATTGAGATTGCCCGTGTTGTAATATGGCCAAATCTTGTTCTAGTATGTCTATCGCAGAAGATATAATGTTGCCCAAGGAATATATCCTGGAGATCAATGTAGTTAACGCATTGTCTACCACTGCTAGAGATTTTTCTAGATTTATACGGTCTATTTCACGTAATCTCTCTGCGGCCTCTTGTTGTGATATTTTCCATATTTTATCGTAGACAGCATAAATGAAACGTTTCTGACGTGGCTTCCTGGGACCTAGTAAAAAATCCCTCAGATCCACATCCTGTGATAGTAAGGATAAGTGTTGTTTCATCTGTGTGAGTGTTGAGGTCTTTAGCCAATCCAGGCACAACTTCCCAACACTGTAGGATGTCACTACCCCTGGATGTTCTCTCTGTACATAATGTGGATCTGGCCTATGGATACTGAACTCTTCGGTTCTACTCATGAATCTCACCTGACAACTATTGGTGTCTGTGGGCCAAATCAACCATTTCTTCCAAGCGGGGTCTGATCTGTTGTATTGTATGATGTCATTCAATGTAATCTCTTTCTGTGATGTTATTTTTACCCTCGGTGTGTGATGGCAGCCGAGGTGTGTTAAAGTCTTTGTTCTTGGCTAGCCCAAGACAAGACGTCTGTTGCACTGTCTCGTTCAAAAACACGATCTGTTGAGGGATAAGGCATGCTCTAAACAAAGCTTCCATTCCCTGAACTTGCCATTCTCTATTACCCCAGATTGATTTTAAGTCTATGGTGTCTTTCCATAAGTCGAAACCTTGTTCAGACAGCTGGGCAATAAAGGAAGCAGAGTAAATCTGTTTGGTGTTTGTTTACATATTCTTCTGTGCTGATGTTGGTGCAACCGTATAATAATATGAGGCTAGGTCAGACATACTAAACTCTGAAAAATACAGAAACTTTTGTGTAAATGTTTTCGAACTGCCTTTCGGCAGTGTTGGACAATGTTCCCACTGGTGGTATGTGAACACATTTCTAGGTTTAGCAGATTTATGCAGAAAATGATTACCTAAGTGTTGATAACAATACATTGTTTTGAAATCTGATGTGCTTTCTAATGTCTCACTATTAAAAAATGCAGCAGATTTTTCCAAATCAGACAACATATTATTTACCGTTTCAAAATCCCAATCATCTGAAAGTATACTTGAGGTAATGATATCACTGAATGATTGTTGGACTTGGCCCTTTTTCCCTATTTTTTTCGTTTTTACAGTGTTAATGTGCAGGTGCTCCCTTCTCCCAAGATGGCTGCCACAGGCCCCTGCTACAGCAGAGTGGTCTTTATTAGTAGCACCCTAGCTGCCAGGAGCTGGCTGGAACCCCACAACAATGTTGCGACACCAGCCCGCCCTTATTTGACCCATAGGTAGAATGGGGAAGCTCCTGGAATGTGCTGGAACCTTCTAGAAGGGAGGTGTGGTTTTTACTTTTGCCGCCTTGGCTAGAGGTCACCTGACCTAGGGCTACTTAAGTGAGGGAGGGAACTTTTTCTAGTTAGTTGGCCAGTTGGGGTAAAGCAGAGCTGGAGAATCCACGCAGGAGTTTTAGGCGGTAGGGCCTAGCCAGGGACTTATGCCTCTGAGAGTGACAGGATTTAGGTGCTGCCTCTTAAGTGAGTGAGGGATCCTGTAAAGCCCACTGATCTTGCCCAGCAGTAGGAGGACCCAGGGAACCTCTGGCCAGCCTGACTAGGAAGGACCTAGTCGCCAACTCAATCCCTACCCCCCAGGAACAGAACCCCCAAGGGCGCCAGAGACATCTGCGCCATCAAGACTTCATGTAACAACTGAATGCGGAAACTGAATGCTGAAACCTCATGTCACGACTGCAGGCTGAAACTGAATGCTGAGACTGCATGCCAAAACTGAACACTGAAACTTTATGCTGAAGCTGATTGCGGAATCACTGGGGATCAACCAGGTACTAGCGCTGTGACCCCTGCGCTCCCAGACCTGGCCTGGGATCCCCTGCATCAAGCCCCGTTGAGCGCGGAGCTCTCCCGCTTAATTTGAACCCCCCCTTTGGCGCAGGGACCAGAGCGCGCTCACCACCGCGGCCCGGTGGCCTGAAGTGTGTCCCCTCATCGCGTCGAGGCCCGCGGAGAAGCCCGGGGCCCCGTCGCAGCTGTCGTAGCTGCTGGCGGAGGTGTGGGAGGCCGTAGCCTGCCCCCGTCGCGGAAGGTATCGACTGCGGAGACCGGAGCGGTGTCGGACGCCCTCAGGACGTCGAGATCAAGGTAAGCCGGGAGGCTTGGGACGGACCCGGTGCGCCCCCTACAGACCGGGAGCCGCACCACACCCTGAGACCCTGGTTCCCCTCCGTGGGAGGTTCCCTGTTCACCCGAGACTGTGACATCCCTCCGAGGGATTACCCCCTTCCTCCAAGACTGTCGAGTAACGTTGTGCCCCACGAACTGCACAGAAGTACTGAGGCTTGCTTAGTATGAGTAACGTTGTGCCCCACGAACTGCACAGAAGTACAGAGGCTTGCTTAGTACGAGTAACGTTGTGCCCCACGAACTGCACAGAAGTGCCGGATGAGTGGGGCTGTGTTTGTAGGCTCTGCTCAGAAGTGCTTCATGCTAGCTTATTACGAGTAGCGCTATGTTCACAGGTTCTGCTACGAAGAGTTCAATGCTAACGATGGATTTAGGCCCAGATCTCTGTACTGGGGTGAATGTATGACATTGTTCTGCATTCTGTCCATCATTTGTTATTTTTGCATTTGTCACCCCGAGTGGGAAGGGTATGCTCAGACGTGAGTCCCTTGCTCTCCATGCCACTGGAATCAAGCTATCCTGGCTGATGAGGGCTGAAAGCCCGAAACCGGTCCTAGGATGCTTGTTTCCAGTCCAGGGAGGACCTGGCTTGGCAGTTCGGGCTGGACTGTTCCCATGGGGCACAGGGTCAAGACTGATTTGCATATGGCTGGGTTCAAACTGGAATGGCATGGTGAGCAAAAAAACGATGGATTTAGGCCCAGATCTCTGTACTGGGGTGAATGTATGACATTGTTCTGCATTCTGTCCATCATTTGTTATTTTTGCATTTGTCACCCCGAGTGGGAAGGGTATGCTCAGACGTGAGTCCCTTGCTCTCCATGCCACTGGAATCAAGCTATCCTGGCTGATGAGGGCTGAAAGCCCGAAACCGGTCCTAGGATGCTTGTTTCCAGTCCAGGGAGGACCTGGCTTGGCAGTTCGGGCTGGACTGTTCCCATGGGGCACAGGGTCAAGACTGATTTGCATATGGCTGGGTTCAAACTGGAATGGCATGGTGAGCAAAAAAACGATGGATTTAGGCCCAGATCTCTGTACTGGGGTGAATGTATGACATTGTTCTGCATTCTGTCCATCATTTGTTATTTTTGCATTTGTCACCCCGAGTGGGAAGGGTATGCTCAGACGTGAGTCCCTTGCTCTCCATGCCACTGGAATCAAGCTATCCTGGCTGATGAGGGCTGAAAGCCCGAAACCGGTCCTGGGATGCTTGTTTCCAGTCCAGGGAGGACCTGGCTTGGCAGTTCGGGCTGGACTGTTCCCATGGGGCACAGGGTCAAGACTGATTTGCATATGGCTGGGTTCAAACTGGAATGGCATGGTGAGCAAAAAAACGATGGATTTAGGCCCAGATCTCTGTACTGGGGTGAATGTATGACATTGTTCTGCATTCTGTCCATCATTTGTTATTTTTGCATTTGTCACCCCGAGTGGGAAGGGTATGCTCAGACGTGAGTCCCTTGCTCTCCATGCCACTGGAATCAAGCTATCCTGGCTGATGAGGGCTGAAAGCCCGAAACCGGTCCTAGGATGCTTGTTTCCAGTCCAGGGAGGACCTGGCTTGGCAGTTCGGGCTGGACTGTTCCCATGGGGCACAGGGTCAAGACTGATTTGCATATGGCTGGGTTCAAACTGGAATGGCATGGTGAGCAAAAAAACGATGGATTTAGGCCCAGATCTCTGTACTGGGGTGAATGTATGACATTGTTCTGCATTCTGTCCATCATTTGTTATTTTTGCATTTGTCACCCCGAGTGGGAAGGGTATGCTCAGACGTGAGTCCCTTGCTCTCCATGCCACTGGAATCAAGCTATCCTGGCTGATGAGGGCTGAAAGCCCGAAACCGGTCCTAGGATGCTTGTTTCCAGTCCAGGGAGGACCTGGCTTGGCAGTTCGGGCTGGACTGTTCCCATGGGGCACAGGGTCAAGACTGATTTGCATATGGCTGGGTTCAAACTGGAATGGCATGGTGAGCAAAAAAACGATGGATTTAGGCCCAGATCTCTGTACTGGGGTGAATGTATGACATTGTTCTGCATTCTGTCCATCATTTGTTATTTTTGCATTTGTCACCCCGAGTGGGAAGGGTATGCTCAGACGTGAGTCCCTTGCTCTCCATGCCACTGGAATCAAGCTATCCTGGCTGATGAGGGCTGAAAGCCCGAAACCGGTCCTAGGATGCTTGTTTCCAGTCCAGGGAGGACCTGGCTTGGCAGTTCAGGCTGGACTGTTCCCATGGGGCACAGGGTCAAGACTGATTTGCATATGGCTGGGTTCAAACTGGAATGGCATGGTGAGCAAAAAAACGATGGATTTAGGCCCAGATCTCTGTACTGGGGTGAATGTATGACATTGTTCTGCATTCTGTCCATCATTTGTTATTTTTGCATTTGTCACCCCGAGTGGGAAGGGTATGCTCAGACGTGAGTCCCTTGCTCTCCATGCCACTGGAATCAAGCTATCCTGGCTGATGAGGGCTGAAAGCCCGAAACCGGTCCTAGGATGCTTGTTTCCAGTCCAGGGAGGACCTGGCTTGGCAGTTCGGGCTGGACTGTTCCCATGGGGCACAGGGTCAAGACTGATTTGCATATGGCTGGGTTCAAACTGGAATGGCATGGTGAGCAAAAAAACGATGGATTTAGGCCCAGATCTCTGTACTGGGGTGAATGTATGACATTGTTCTGCATTCTGTCCATCATTTGTTATTTTTGCATTTGTCACCCCGAGTGGGAAGGGTATGCTCAGACGTGAGTCCCTTGCTCTCCATGCCACTGGAATCAAGCTATCCTGGCTGATGAGGGCTGAAAGCCCGAAACCGGTCCTAGGATGCTTGTTTCCAGTCCAGGGAGGACCTGGCTTGGCAGTTCGGGCTGGACTGTTCCCATGGGGCACAGGGTCAAGACTGATTTGCATATGGCTGGGTTCAAACTGGAATGGCATGGTGAGCAAAAAAACGATGGATTTAGGCCCAGATCTCTGTACTGGGGTGAATGTATGACATTGTTCTGCATTCTGTCCATCATTTGTTATTTTTGCATTTGTCACCCCGAGTGGGAAGGGTATGCTCAGACGTGAGTCCCTTGCTCTCCATGCCACTGGAATCAAGCTATCCTGGCTGATGAGGGCTGAAAGCCCGAAACCGGTCCTAGGATGCTTGTTTCCAGTCCAGGGAGGACCTGGCTTGGCAGTTCGGGCTGGACTGTTCCCATGGGGCACAGGGTCAAGACTGATTTGCATATGGCTGGGTTCAAACTGGAATGGCATGGTGAGCAAAAAAACGATGGATTTAGGCCCAGATATCTGTACTGGGGTGAATGTATGACATTGTTCTGCATTCTGTCCATCATTTGTTATTTTTGCATTTGTCACCCCGAGTGGGAAGGGTATGCTCAGACGTGAGTCCCTTGCTCTCCATGCCACTGGAATCAAGCTATCCTGGCTGATGAGGGCTGAAAGCCCGAAACCGGTCCTAGGATGCTTGTTTCCAGTCCAGGGAGGACCTGGCTTGGCAGTTCGGGCTGGACTGTTCCCATGGGGCACAGGGTCAAGACTGATTTGCATATGGCTGGGTTCAAACTGGAATGGCATGGTGAGCAAAAAAACGATGGATTTAGGCCCAGATCTCTGTACTGGGGTGAATGTATGACATTGTTCTGCATTCTGTCCATCATTTGTTATTTTTGCATTTGTCACCCCGAGTGGGAAGGGTATGCTCAGACGTGAGTCCCTTGCTCTCCATGCCACTGGAATCAAGCTATCCTGGCTGATGAGGGCTGAAAGCCCGAAACCGGTCCTAGGATGCTTGTTTCCAGTCCAGGGAGGACCTGGCTTGGCAGTTCGGGCTGGACTGTTCCCATGGGGCACAGGGTCAAGACTGATTTGCATATGGCTGGGTTCAAACTGGAATGGCATGGTGAGCAAAAAAACGATGGATTTAGGCCCAGATCTCTGTACTGGGGTGAATGTATGACATTGTTCTGCATTCTGTCCATCATTTGTTATTTTTGCATTTGTCACCCCGAGTGGGAAGGGTATGCTCAGACGTGAGTCCCTTGCTCTCCATGCCACTGGAATCAAGCTATCCTGGCTGATGAGGGCTGAAAGCCCGAAACCGGTCCTAGGATGCTTGTTTCCAGTCCAGGGAGGACCTGGCTTGGCAGTTCGGGCTGGACTGTTCCCATGGGGCACAGGGTCAAGACTGATTTGCATATGGCTGGGTTCAAACTGGAATGGCATGGTGAGCAAAAAAACGATGGATTTAGGCCCAGATCTCTGTACTGGGGTGAATGTATGACATTGTTCTGCATTCTGTCCATCATTTGTTATTTTTGCATTTGTCACCCCGAGTGGGAAGGGTATGCTCAGACGTGAGTCCCTTGCTCTCCATGCCACTGGAATCAAGCTATCCTGGCTGATGAGGGCTGAAAGCCCGAAACCGGTCCTAGGATGCTTGTTTCCAGTCCAGGGAGGACCTGGCTTGGCAGTTCGGGCTGGACTGTTCCCATGGGGCACAGGGTCAAGACTGATTTGCATATGGCTGGGTTCAAACTGGAATGGCATGGTGAGCAAAAAAACGATGGATTTAGGCCCAGATATCTGTACTGGGGTGAATGTATGACATTGTTCTGCATTCTGTCCATCATTTGTTATTTTTGCATTTGTCACCCCGAGTGGGAAGGGTATGCTCAGACGTGAGTCCCTTGCTCTCCATGCCACTGGAATCAAGCTATCCTGGCTGATGAGGGCTGAAAGCCCGAAACCGGTCCTAGGATGCTTGTTTCCAGTCCAGGGAGGACCTGGCTTGGCAGTTCGGGCTGGACTGTTCCCATGGGGCACAGGGTCAAGACTGATTTGCATATGGCTGGGTTCAAACTGGAATGGCATGGTGAGCAAAAAAACGATGGATTTAGGCCCAGATCTCTGTACTGGGGTGAATGTATGACATTGTTCTGCATTCTGTCCATCATTTGTTATTTTTGCATTTGTCACCCCGAGTGGGAAGGGTATGCTCAGACGTGAGTCCCTTGCTCTCCATGCCACTGGAATCAAGCTATCCTGGCTGATGAGGGCTGAAAGCCCGAAACCGGTCCTAGGATGCTTGTTTCCAGTCCAGGGAGGACCTGGCTTGGCAGTTCGGGCTGGACTGTTCCCATGGGGCACAGGGTCAAGACTGATTTGCATATGGCTGGGTTCAAACTGGAATGGCATGGTGAGCAAAAAAACGATGGATTTAGACCCAGATCTCTGTACTGGGGTGAATGTATGACATTGTTCTGCATTCTGTCCATCATTTGTTATTTTTGCATTTGTCACCCCGAGTGGGAAGGGTATGCTCAGACGTGAGTCCCTTGCTCTCCATGCCACTGGAATCAAGCTATCCTGGCTGATGAGGGCTGAAAGCCCGAAACCGGTCCTAGGATGCTTGTTTCCAGTCCAGGGAGGACCTGGCTTGGCAGTTCGGGCTGGACTGTTCCCATGGGGCACAGGGTCAAGACTGATTTGCATATGGCTGGGTTCAAACTGGAATGGCATGGTGAGCAAAAAAACGATGGATTTAGGCCCAGATCTCTGTACTGGGGTGAATGTATGACATTGTTCTGCATTCTGTCCATCATTTGTTATTTTTGCATTTGTCACCCCGAGTGGGAAGGGTATGCTCAGACGTGAGTCCCTTGCTCTCCATGCCACTGGAATCAAGCTATCCTGGCTGATGAGGGCTGAAAGCCCGAAACCGGTCCTAGGATGCTTGTTTCCAGTCCAGGGAGGACCTGGCTTGGCAGTTCGGGCTGGACTGTTCCCATGGGGCACAGGGTCAAGACTGATTTGCATATGGCTGGGTTCAAACTGGAATGGCATGGTGAGCAAAAAAACGATGGATTTAGGCCCAGATCTCTGTACTGGGGTGAATGTATGACATTGTTCTGCATTCTGTCCATCATTTGTTATTTTTGCATTTGTCACCCCGAGTGGGAAGGGTATGCTCAGACGTGAGTCCCTTGCTCTCCATGCCACTGGAATCAAGCTATCCTGGCTGATGAGGGCTGAAAGCCCGAAACCGGTCCTAGGATGCTTGTTTCCAGTCCAGGGAGGACCTGGCTTGGCAGTTCGGGCTGGACTGTTCCCATGGGGCACAGGGTCAAGACTGATTTGCATATGGCTGGGTTCAAACTGGAATGGCATGGTGAGCAAAAAAACGATGGATTTAGGCCCAGATCTCTGTACTGGGGTGAATGTATGACATTGTTCTGCATTCTGTCCATCATTTGTTATTTTTGCATTTGTCACCCCGAGTGGGAAGGGTATGCTCAGACGTGAGTCCCTTGCTCTCCATGCCACTGGAATCAAGCTATCCTGGCTGATGAGGGCTGAAAGCCCGAAACCGGTCCTAAGATGCTTGTTTCCAGTCCAGGGAGGACCTGGCTTGGCAGTTCGGGCTGGACTGTTCCCATGGGGCACAGGGTCAAGACTGATTTGCATATGGCTGGGTTCAAACTGGAATGGCATGGTGAGCAAAAAAACGATGGATTTAGGCCCAGATCTCTGTACTGGGGTGAATGTATGACATTGTTCTGCATTCTGTCCATCATTTGTTATTTTTGCATTTGTCACCCCGAGTGGGAAGGGTATGCTCAGACGTGAGTCCCTTGCTCTCCATGCCACTGGAATCAAGCTATCCTGGCTGATGAGGGCTGAAAGCCCGAAACCGGTCCTAGGATGCTTGTTTCCAGTCCAGGGAGGACCTGGCTTGGCAGTTCGGGCTGGACTGTTCCCATGGGGCACAGGGTCAAGACTGATTTGCATATGGCTGGGTTCAAACTGGAATGGCATGGTGAGCAAAAAAACGATGGATTTAGGCCCAGATCTCTGTACTGGGGTGAATGTATGACATTGTTCTGCATTCTGTCCATCATTTGTTATTTTTGCATTTGTCACCCCGAGTGGGAAGGGTATGCTCAGACGTGAGTCCCTTGCTCTCCATGCCACTGGAATCAAGCTATCCTGGCTGATGAGGGCTGAAAGCCCGAAACCGGTCCTAGGATGCTTGTTTCCAGTCCAGGGAGGACCTGGCTTGGCAGTTCGGGCTGGACTGTTCCCATGGGGCACAGGGTCAAGACTGATTTGCATATGGCTGGGTTCAAACTGGAATGGCATGGTGAGCAAAAAAACGATGGATTTAGGCCCAGATCTCTGTACTGGGGTGAATGTATGACATTGTTCTGCATTCTGTCCATCATTTGTTATTTTTGCATTTGTCACCCCGAGTGGGAAGGGTATGCTCAGACGTGAGTCCCTTGCTCTCCATGCCACTGGAATCAAGCTATCCTGGCTGATGAGGGCTGAAAGCCCGAAACCGGTCCTAGGATGCTTGTTTCCAGTCCAGGGAGGACCTGGCTTGGCAGTTCGGGCTGGACTGTTCCCATGGGGCACAGGGTCAAGACTGATTTGCATATGGCTGGGTTCAAACTGGAATGGCATGGTGAGCAAAAAAACGATGGATTTAGGCCCAGATCTCTGTACTGGGGTGAATGTATGACATTGTTCTGCATTCTGTCCATCATTTGTTATTTTTGCATTTGTCACCCCGAGTGGGAAGGGTATGCTCAGACGTGAGTCCCTTGCTCTCCATGCCACTGGAATCAAGCTATCCTGGCTGATGTGGGCTGAAAGCCCGAAACCGGTCCTAGGATGCTTGTTTCCAGTCCAGGGAGGACCTGGCTTGGCAGTTCGGGCTGGACTGTTCCCATGGGGCACAGGGTCAAGACTGATTTGCATATGGCTGGGTTCAAACTGGAATGGCATGGTGAGCAAAAAAACGATGGATTTAGGCCCAGATCTCTGTACTGGGGTGAATGTATGACATTGTTCTGCATTCTGTCCATCATTTGTTATTTTTGCATTTGTCACCCCGAGTGGGAAGGGTATGCTCAGACGTGAGTCCCTTGCTCTCCATGCCACTGGAATCAAGCTATCCTGGCTGATGAGGGCTGAAAGCCCGAAACCGGTCCTAGGATGCTTGTTTCCAGTCCAGGGAGGACCTGGCTTGGCAGTTCGGGCTGGACTGTTCCCATGGGGCACAGGGTCAAGACTGATTTGCATATGGCTGGGTTCAAACTGGAATGGCATGGTGAGCAAAAAAACGATGGATTTAGGCCCAGATCTCTGTACTGGGGTGAATGTATGACATTGTTCTGCATTCTGTCCATCATTTGTTATTTTTGCATTTGTCACCCCGAGTGGGAAGGGTATGCTCAGACGTGAGTCCCTTGCTCTCCATGCCACTGGAATCAAGCTATCCTGGCTGATGTGGGCTGAAAGCCCGAAACCGGTCCTAGGATGCTTGTTTCCAGTCCAGGGAGGACCTGGCTTGGCAGTTCGGGCTGGACTGTTCCCATGGGGCACAGGGTCAAGACTGATTTGCATATGGCTGGGTTCAAACTGGAATGGCATGGTGAGCAAAAAAACGATGGATTTAGGCCCAGATCTCTGTACTGGGGTGAATGTATGACATTGTTCTGCATTCTGTCCATCATTTGTTATTTTTGCATTTGTCACCCCGAGTGGGAAGGGTATGCTCAGACGTGAGTCCCTTGCTCTCCATGCCACTGGAATCAAGCTATCCTGGCTGATGAGGGCTGAAAGCCCGAAACCGGTCCTAGGATGCTTGTTTCCAGTCCAGGGAGGACCTGGCTTGGCAGTTCGGGCTGGACTGTTCCCATGGGGCACAGGGTCAAGACTGATTTGCATATGGCTGGGTTCAAACTGGAATGGCATGGTGAGCAAAAAAACGATGGATTTAGGCCCAGATCTCTGTACTGGGGTGAATGTATGACATTGTTCTGCATTCTGTCCATCATTTGTTATTTTTCCATTATTACGAGTAGCGCTATGTTCGCAGGTTCTGCTACGAAGTGTTCGATGCTCAATTATTATGAGTAGCGCTATGTTCACAGGTTCTGCTACGAAGTGTTCAATGCTCCATTATTACGAGTAGCGTTATGTTCATAGGCTCTGCTCACAAGGATCCAATGCGCACTTATTACGAGTAGCGTTATGTTGTAGGCTCTGCTCAGAAGTGTCCAAGGCTTACTTATTACGAGTAGCGCTGGGTTCTTAGGCTCGGCTCAAAGGTGTTCAGCGCGTGAGTATCACGAGAAGCGCTGTGTTCTTAAGCTTCGTTCAAAGGTGTACAAGGCCAGATTGGTGCGTATAGTGCAGTAACCGCCCACTGAGGCGCTAAGGGTGCCAGGGGTAGCGGGAAGCCCGCAAAGTCTGCCCTGAGTCCCTACTTGTCCCCAGGTGTGGCGCTACGATTCCCTGTCCTTGCAACGGAGGTTAAGGTATACAAGTGTGGCCTAGGGCCTCAGGGGGAATTGCTGGTGACTAATCTGCTGATGTCATCAGGTACTACCAACGGCACCATATTGTAATGCTGGTGAACCAAATGCCAACTTATGTGAATAATGCCATTGCCATCTAATGAACTGCATTTACATCTAATGAACTGCATTTACATCTACTGAACTGCACTTACATCTAATGAACTGCATTTACATCCAACTCCTTAGATAAACTTGAGTTATTTGCATAAACTCTACTGTGTGGCGTCCCTTATTGTGTGCGTTCCCTGTTTCAGAGGATGTGTGTGTTGTATGGTCGCTTTACACATAAGCCTTTGGGTGCCCAGCCGCTCGAGTCACGTTACCCCCTTAGGGCTTGGTGACCCCAGGTCTTATAATGATATTTTAAATAAATGAGGAATTCTTAAAAGTACGGTTGGACCAAATATATCGAAATCAACCTTGTCCCAAACTATACGATCATGACGTGCCGCCCCCAAGTGGGCTTGCAAAGACTATTGGATAGCTTTGCAGCCTTTATGCATGATCTAGGTTTAAGGGTGAACACAGCAAAAACCTTTGTTGTGAGGTGCGGCTCAGGTAGCAACAAATGCAGAGATATGTTTATTGATGAACACAAAATAGCTTTTACTAACAGTTTTAGTTATTTGGGAATTTTATTCGACCATAAAACCACATGGGTGCAGGCGGTGCATGCGAGAAAACTTGAGTTTATGAAAACGAATGCAGCCCTAGTTAACGTCTCAAAAAAATTAGGTAGAAGGCCGCCGCAAGCACTATTACAAATCTATAGGGCTAAGTGTGTCTCGACGGCTAAATATGGCGCAGGCGTTTGGGGATATTGTAATGTTCAATCTTTACAAATTGTTGAAAATCAGTTTTTAAGATATATTTTGGCACTCCCGAGTAGTGTAGAGTAGAGTAGCATTTGCCATTCGGAATTGGGAGTTCCATTTATAACAGATATAATTAAAATGGAACCAATAATGCTCTGTTATAGGATATGGACATGTGCGGAAACTATTTTAAATCGGGAGATTTTAACTGATGTTATAAGTACGAACGGTGTTTTAAGAATGAACTGGTTAAAATATGTCCGGGAGCTATTGTATGACTTAGGCTATCCAGAGTTTTATAATGAACCAAGCACTATGAGTAACTGTTGGAAAACCACTCCCACACTAGAAGGGGTGGTGGTGGTCTCCCGGACACACTGTGGTAGCTTGGCTCGAGTGGTCAGGAATCAGGCTCCGTGCTAAGCATACAACATACCCAAACAATAACCATGCGTGCATCCGTTCCAAAAACGACTCTACACCGTAAAAATTATGAAAATAACTTTCTTTATCTGCTTTTTCTCTTAGTTGCTGATTGGAGAAAATAAATAACAATCACAATATACAAACTTTTTAGAAAGTGCAGGACAAATAAATACTGGCTTAACGATTCAATAAATAGGGGTGATCATAAATACTGAAGGCATAAATAAAAGTGCAATACAGACAGGCAATTAAATATTCTGAGGCAATAAATACTGTAACCAATAAATATTGTGCATCAATAAATACTGTGGACCAATAAATACAGTGGAACAATAAATAGGTTAAATACAATAAATACAGTGCCCCTAATAAATACTTAAAAGCTGACAGTGACACTCATGGATTCAGATCACTTTTGAATTCCTAAGGGCTGATTTGGCCCAGGCACAGCTTGTGGGGATGTGGAAGGCTTGGGGGTGTCTACTCCCTGGCTTGGTCAAGGCTGAGGCCTAAACTGAGGTAGATAAAGGGGGAAAATACCAGAGACCTGGCTCTCTCTCTCCACACAACTTCTCTAGATTAGTCCCAGTTCACCCCTGGCACAGTCAGGTTGGTTCCAGCACCTCCCTAGCCCCTTAGAGCAGTCTCTCAGGTCTCCACAGGGCCTTAGGCGCCCTCTACTCCACTTACTGCCCTTTTTCTGATGCTCCGACGCCGCTGGAGTCGTATCGATGCCGTGAGGCGGTTCCGGTTCGATGTCGGCTGCCTCGGCACAATGTCAGTTCTTTGACGACGCCGGCAGGCGGATCCGGTCTCGATGTCAGCGGCCTCGGTTCGATCTCGACCTCCGATTCGATGGCGTCGGGCAGTCTTACTCGATGTCGACTTCGGGCGGCTCCGGTCCGATGGCGACCTCGGCTTCGATGACGTCGGCCGGCCTTGCCTCGATGTCGACTTCCGGCGGCTCCGGAGTGCGATCCTCACTCCCGACCTCCGGTGCTCCTCACAGGTTTCCGGCGACTCCGGAGTGCGACCTCCACTCCCGACCTCCGGCACGATTCTCACAGGTTCCGGCGACTCCGGAGTGCGATCCTCACTCCCGACCTCCGTTACCCTTCACCTCGGTCTCCGACGACTCCGGAGGGCGGACTTCACTCCTCCGATGACGCCGCTCACTCGACCTCGGGTGACTTCCTCCTCGACCTCTGGTATTCCTCACGACCTCTGACAGCACCCTCTCTCGACCTCTGGCGGCTCCGGGTACGACGTCTGCTTTTCCAGTCAGCGCCGCTTCTCCACCTCGGGCTCCAGGTCTTAGGCTACTCGACGTCGGACTTCAGGGAAACCAGCTTCCAGGTCAGGATCTTGCTGTTCTCTTGTTTCTAAGGCCTGTTCCTGCTGTCCAGGTCCTCAGGATGGTTTTTCTGACTTCTTCCCACACAGGGCTCTAGGCTGGGCTCCGTCAGTAGGGACTAGTATCAAGGGTGGGTTTATGGACCCCACTCCAGGCACAAGTTTCCACCCCTGCTGCTTCACTCCTTCCTCCTTCACGTTTTTGCTGCTCACTCCTCACCAGTCAGGTGCCAACTGCCAGCTCCAACTGCCAACTCTCTCTCTTAGCTTCCCAACATTCTAAACCGCCTCCAACTGTCACAGGGTTCTGGAATGTTCTGGAAGGTGCTGGTAGGTTCCAGTGGATGCTGGTGATGTCACAGGTGGCCACCATTTTGTGCTTCAGGCCCTCAGACAGAAGTTTCAGGGGTAGGTAAAATGGCTCCCTGAATCTGCAGCAACACTAAAAAGTCTGGTGGTTCCCAAAAAGGAAAAATTCAAACAGGGTTTGAGGCAAAAGTGGGACAAAATAAATAATGATGAGGAGGGACCACCCAAAGGGCTGACAGGTCTAACAGTAACATTTCGAGAAAAGAGCTGAAAGCTAAAGGTATGTCTTTACTGGATTCACTCAGACTAGCAGGAGAAGTTTCTAAACCCAGAGTACTGCATCATCAACTGATATTAACAACTTATAGTATCCAACCTTACCTGATTTTAGTGAGAGGTGCCTATGACAGACTACTGTTGGCAAGATTCAGATTGGGTACACTACATAGAATAATCAGTTTCCCAAATACAAATGATTGGGCTAGGGTGATGCAACTATGTCCCTGTGATGATACATCAGAGCAAACGACACTCCATGCAGTTCTTTTCTGCACATTTTACAGTACACAAAGGAAGAAATGGTTATTGCCTCTTTTACAGAAGCTTGGTTTTAGAAGATGTCGACCTGCGTTTTTAGCACTGCAATTTTTAGAAAATGAGTTTACGATATGGATTTTATCAATATTCCTGAAAACTTTGGTAAATACAGTAAATCGATGATATTATGATGGACAAATTGTTTAATAATTCTGCTTTTAAAATGCTATGTTTAATAATTCTACTTTTAAAACGCTATGTTCTTTTTATGTGTTTTTATGATTTTCTTAAACAGAAATCGAATAAAGCTTGTTACTTACTTACTTACCATCAGGTATAGGAACTGCTGTAATGTTCACTGATGACAAGTCTCTTTGTTCTCGATGAGATGATTGATGTGGCTTTAAAATTAAATTAACATTTTGGGCTGCAGAGCTTTGTCAAAGGTATTTTCCATTAATAAGCATGCTAAAAACTATTACTAAGCCTACCCAGAAAAGAAAGAAAAGTATCCCGGTGACTACCCATAGTTCTACCCAAGGTAACACCAGGTAAGTCTTTTTAAGAAAGTTCAGAATGTCTTTAACTTGCTGCTTGCGTGATTGTTGGGCTGACATCATTTCAGATTCACTTGGATCCAAAGAAAACGTATCAAAGTGTATGAAGTAGCCAGAAGCAGTTCGATCAATTGTTGGTATTGAATTAGGATTTGTGGAAATCGTGGTTTGCTCCTGTCGAGGCATGTTGATGTAGACATCTGTATTTGGTCGAATTGAAATTTGTCTTTAATTTTGATTCTGAATTTGAACTTCTGGTTCAAGGGGAACGAGTTCCATAGCATTGTTGCTTAGTCCATCAGTCCGTGCAGGGGACTCTTCGAACCTGATGAGTCTTTCCATTTGAACTTCTTGAACTGTAGCGAGAGGAGGGCGACTGCTACTTTGGAGTCTACGTGGCCTACTACTCAGTATCGGCCACATAGTGTGGTTTGATTAGGTCGATTGAGACAAATCTGTTCTCCTTTTTCCGGCAAGAGGCGGTAGAAGTACAGTTCCTGTTCCTTAAAATGCCAGGATCTGTACAGGATTTCTGTAGGATGGCCCAAATTATTTCTTGACCGCTATTTTCTCTCTAACTAGATCCCCGACTTTTGAGATCCAGACAGGACTTGCCGTGACTGAAATGACTTCCCCAGTAGCGGTCTGCTTCAGATGGACATTACTTTGTTGTGTCCTGGATTCATTTAGATCCTGTAAAACAGCCAAACGATCATGGATGTCAAAAGGCTTTTCATTCACTGCGCCTTCACAATCAAGATCAGGTACCCAATTCTTGTCCCAAATAAGACCTCATATGGAGTGACCCCTCCTAGAGAACTTCTTGGCATATTATTTAATGCTCGCTGAACTCCATACAGATGTTTTACCCAGATCTCACCCGTGCCTAATACTCTAGCTGTTAAAGATTGCTTTAAGTCACGGTTTTTCCTCGCCACAACCGAATTTCCCTCTGCATGGTATGGAGAGGAGTACCGCACTGCTACACCCAACCCTCGCATGGCCCCTTGTAAGCCTGAGAGCTAAACGCAGGGCCCTCGGAATGTAATGTGCCAATTGCTTATGTCCTTCCTTATAAAGACTCGCAAGTCTTTTATAACAGTTTGAGTGTCAGCCGAACGCTGGGGCCACACCCATAGGAATCTTGAGCAGGAATCCACTGCAACCATGATATACATGTAAGCCCCATCTCTTCGTGAGGGGCCACAGTGGTCCAAGTAAATACACACTAGTTGTTTATCAGATGTTAATAATGGTGTCTGTCCTGGACGTATTATGGTGGAACCATTCATCTGCTGGCAGATTTCACATTTCAAGACATAGTTTCTAGTCTGCTTTGTTAATACAGGCCACCAATAGCATTGTTTCAATAAAGAAACAGTCGCCGTAACTCCTGCATGTGCAGAACCTATCACTTCGTGTGCTGCTAGAATTAAACCTAGCCTATGACCCATGTTTGAAATTACTCTATCCCCCACTCCAGGAATCTGAGCAAATGGAATGTTATTGGCATCTAGCTTGTAGGAGTATTTGAGTGGAAATCTTTTTGGTACTGCTTTGCTGTTTTTGCGTGAAGCAATGACAGCCACCATAATCTCAACATCAATCCTCATTATTGAACGAGTGATTGCAGCTATGGAAGGCGTGCATACAGCCCCCTTTGCGGCTTCATCAGCCAATGAATTCCCTTCAACGTGAATGCCATCCCGCTGATTACTCAGTGTATGTATCTCGTGAGCTCTCAGTAGTTCAGTTTTCAACTCCACTACCTATTCCCATAGCATTTTGTGCTTAATCGTGCCACTTTTTGCATTTTTTAATCCATTCTGAACCCAATGCTGCAAATGTTCATTATACGACTGTACACAGTAAAACGAATTGCACACAATTAGTGTGGGGAATTTTCAATCCGTATTTACCAGTGCCAGTATCAAGGCTTTTAACTCTACCAGCTGTGCCCTGCAGTCTCCTAGAGATTGCGTTTTTGTGCAACTTGGGTGGAACTTTCCATCCCACATGCGACCTTTAACGATTGTGCATGCTGCGCTATATTGATGCTTACTTCCTATGGCTGGTTGAGCAGATCCGTCACTTGCAAATTATATATTCATACTGATCTAGAGGCATTATTTCGTTTGGTAGAGGATATTCTTGTTCGTATTGCAGAAATGCTTGTGTCTTCAGATTTGGGTCGTACCTGTATTCTACATCTGTTGCAGTGAGAGAATTAGCCCATTGTATCCATCTTGGATGTAAGGCTTTAGCGTTAGGAACGCTCGCCTTTGTCGCAGTGTCTAAGGTTGCAACTGGAGTCACTACTATTATTCTTTTCCCCTGTGCCAGTGCTCTTTCTCTTACTTCAGCAGTTTGTACTGCTGATAGAATCTTTTCTGTAGATGTGAAACGCATCTCAGCATTTGTATACAAATGTGATTTGTATGCAATTAGTACTGTTTCACCTTCATTATATGCTAGATAGGTGTACCCAGATTGACACGCAACTATACGGATCACCAGGTTGTGTACATTTATGCTTGTCTGTAAGTGTTTGGAAGCTATCATGTCAGCTTGTAAAGAATGAAGTGTATCTGTGTGTTCCTGAATCCATTGTCTAACTGAAAAGTCAGGTTTTATTAAATCGTAGAAAGGCTTTAGTCTTTGTGCGTAATCTAAAATGTATGTTCTACCAATATTTAGGAATCCCAGGGTTTATTGTAAATTTTTAAATGATTTTGGAGGTTGGAGCAGCACACATTTTTCAAAAAAATTGGCTGACAGACTTTTCCCTTCACTTGAAAGCTCATATCCTAAAAACAGGACACTGAAGTGGGCAATTTTTGATTTCTTAAAGTTGAATTTGTAGCCTTCAGATGCAAATCTCACAATTATGGTATTCACTCTGTTCAAGTGCTCCTCTAGGTCATAGTCCATTAGATAAATATCATCTACATAGGACAATGCATCTTCATCCAAATGTTGAAGTAACTCAATTACTCTGGCCTAAAACAACCCTGGGCTGTTCTTATACCCCGGGGGGAGTCAACCAAATTGACCCTAAGACCCTAGCGCTGAGAATGCTGTTAGATACCTGCTTTCAGGGGCTATATTTTGGCAAAAAAATCCAATTGAGATATCAAGTGTTGTTTTATATTTTTCCCGCACAATGTTATTCATTAATGCGGCACTGTGTGCATTTTGGACAGCAAATGTCTTAGTGTTTAGATGTCTATCATCTAAAACTAAACAATATGAATTGTCAGGTTTCATGACCGGAAACAAAGGATTATTCATTGATGAGGTGCAATTTTCAATCACCCCTTGGTATTCAAGTTGATCTAAGATCTCCCTGACCTGTTTTTCAGCTTCTTGCTTTATTGGATACTGCCTTTGTGCAGTTGGAGTATTTTTCAAAGGAATTATGTGGTGGGTTGAATCCTCATCCCATCCAACATGGTTTTTGTATAATGCGTGGGCTTGGGCTACTGCCCACCCTGCGCATATGTGTGTTGTAGGAGTCCTAACATTACTACTCCGAAACTGAGAAAAATCCTAACTTTAAGACTTTCGGTATTCACAGAAGGCATTTCAGAGTCCTAAAGTTAGGACTCCTAACTTCTGTGAATACCAAAATGAGTAAGTGCCTTCTGTGAATACCAAAATGGTAGTAAGTTTAGGATTTTGTCTTAAGGTAGTTCTGTGAATCGGGCCCTTCACCCCTAAGATCAGAGCAGGCTCTGCTCCATACTCATTTTGTACTTGTCTCAATATGTCTGGTACTACTGCCAATGACAGGATACCATGAGTTCTGGTATAAATGGCAGCAAAGACTGTACCCCAAGTGGTACAATCCTCTATTTGTGGTGTTATCCCCATGGGTAAGCAGATTGTTAGCATTCTGTGTTTCTCATACGGGGTAGTATTTGGAAATACTGCCTCTAGCTGTGTTATTTTCTGAGCTACCCAGAATGGCACTTGCGGGCATTTTACTCATCACTGCGTGTAATGTTTGTGGTGTGATTTTAGTTGCTGTACCCTCAGTTTGAGTTCCATTTATTGCAACCATTGCTGGTTGGACTGTAATTGTCCTCATGACGAATTGCATCAAGGTTCTATAAATTAAATTCTTTGTGTTGTGTGAGTAAGTCAACTGGTGGCATTGTTTCAATGTCAGGATGTGGTGTGTAGGCCGCTAATATTGGGTATAAACAATGAAAGAGTGCACAACCTATTTCTTCGTTGAATAACACCTAGACAAAGGCGGGGGGAGAAAGAGAAACACTCTTGTGAGTAAAAGAACCCTCACTCACCAACCTGGTTGGTGACATGCTTCATCATTGGGTTCCCACCAGAGAGGCCGAATGCCTCCCTGGTGTGCTACTACGTCTGATTACAGCGGAGAGGGTTTCTTGCAGAGTGTGGTGATAGAAAAAAGATAGTGTTTTAAAAAGGGCTTGGTTTAAGCCCAAACCAACTTTATTCGTGGTTAACCAAGCTCTGCTAAAAACTGTGATTGGACATAAAGACCGAGTCTAACGGTCTAGTCCAAAATATAGGTGAAGTAAAATCATGGTCAACATGTTTCTGCCTGTAGAGTAGCCTATTTGGCAAGGCTTTCATCAGGACCAACTGGTGAAAAAATGAGAGAAAGAACACCTCGGCGGTATGCACGCTCTAAGGTGCACCCTAACCTGGGGTGTTGGTGACAGATATAAAAAGACTTACAATTTGTAGCCCGGCTTACCGCTTCTCAGAAAGCCAATGGTATCTGCAGATAATGAAAAAACACACAATTGCTTGGACATACATAGTATAGTATGATATTCTCAGGACAAGAGTGAATAATTTCTCAGTGTGGCAAATAATCTTGCAAATTATATAGCATTGCTATGGTATTACTTCTGTAGGTACATTAATTACTGTGGTTAAAGTGTACCAAATCCCACCCGGGATCAGTAGTATGGTACCTCGGTTTCCTAACGGAAAATTCGTATAGGATAGAGTGACTGTCTCATGCACTCAATGTGGGACGTAGGATTAATGTAAAATTTCACATGTACACACGAAAACATTAAAATCCATATGGTTTCACTGATCTGACAGAAATGATGATCGGTAACGTATTCACTTAAAAAGTGGGGAAAATAACCCCATGGGTCCAGGAGGGGAGCGGGTACCTGTAGTCACACTCTGTATGCAAAAGTAGAAAAAAGCGGTTGGGCCAGGTTAACGGAATCATACATATGAAACTACACACCCATCAAGCATTAAAAACTGGTGCTTAAAATAACTTACTACTCCAAGGTACGCCGCTCGCCAAACACCTATTACTGCCCAGTAGCAGGACCCCAACGATCATGAGCTGGTCGCGGGGAGGCTTTTTAAAGTCATTCAGCCCGGTGTAACTCTCTGCTTCTTGCGTGCGCGCGTAGGATGACGATTACAGCGTCAACGTGCGTCAGCTTGAACGAAAAGTCTAGACCGAGGCTCGATACAGGGATAGCACGGTGTAACTCTTCGCTTCTTGCGGGCGCGCATAGGATGACGATTACAACGTCAACGTGCGTCAGCTTGAGCGGTAAGTCTAGACCGGGACTCGATATAGAGATAGAATAGCGAGGCGTATTAAGACGACTTCCGGTTTTTACGGATGCATCGTGATGTAGTGAAGAAGGAAGAAAAAATAGCTTGAAAAAGCTTTATTAAGGTGTACGAAGATTGTGTCCCTCAAGCTCTCCCAATGGACAATAGTCATGGTAATTGATAATTTCACTAGGATATAGTCGAATGGATACAAGTTTGTGTGTATTCAACAGCACAAATCACATTTTTCCATCTAAATTATATAGGAGAGTAGTTGTCTGCAGCACACATAAATATTGTTCATACACCAGTGAAAAATGCGAGTGGGGTGAGTAATCAAATGAAACCGCAGATTTAGTGTAATAAAAATGTTGGTTTTGCTTGAACTGCCTGGCTGTAACTTCCTAGTGTTGGCAGTCAGTATGTTTTATATATCCCAAAGTACATATCAGTGATAACAGGGATAAATAAAGATAAGAAGGTTGGAAAACCCAAAAGAAATCTAAGGAGGCATATGGCATTTCTCGGATTAATAGCAGTATCCTCACAATTTGGTATATTAGTATTGAGTAAATGCATTGTGCGTCTAGCGTGCCAGAATCGTACCCCATGGGATGTTATCATTAAGGCCAGAGGTGTGAGTTGACAGACGATACACCCATATTTGTTCCTTTTCGAACAGGCGTTGGGATTGATTACCCCCTGGGCTGCTCTGTTCAATTATTGTCCACTGCAAATCGTTGATGATGTGGTTCAATTGTAGAAAGTGATCCGTCATGCGAGTAGCACTTCGCTTGCAACGGATATTACTACGATGTTCACATATGCGTTGCTTGATTTTGCGCATAGTCATTCCCACATATCTCAGATTGCAGGGACAATTGATTAGATATACCACATTCAATGAATTACAGTTGGTATGAAAGCGTTGGGTCTATGTGGAACCAGGTTCCAAATCCAAAGTTTTTGTATGTGTGGTGAGGTGACAGACACTACAATTACCACAAGTGAAATGACCCTGTATCCTAGGTAAACCCCAGGCATTTAGTACTGTGGGGTTAATGTCCTTTATGACATCCCTTGGTCGAGTGTGGACAACGGCATCTCTGATACTTCTTGTTTTTTTGTATGAAAAAAGAGGTTTAGTCCATTTTCTGTTATTGCTCTCCAGGATTTTCTAGTGTCTGTTGATAGATTTTGAGATAGCAATAGAAGCTACATTGCATGTAGTGACACAGGTCAATGGAATATTTTCTGGGGTTTTCTCATGGTCTTCGAGTAAAACCTCTCTGGGCTGATTCCTTGTCCGTTTTCTGCCTTTATTGAGGATCCACTCTGGGTAACCTCTTTTCTGTAATTTACCAGTAAGGTCATTGGCCTGAGTACGAATATCATTGATACTACTGCAGTTGCGTCTAATTCTGAGGTACTGGCCATATGGCAAGTTCTCTCTCAGTGACCTGGGATGAAAACTTGAAAATTCAAGTAAATTGTTCTTCGCTGTCGGTTTATAGTGTGTTCTGGTAGTCAGTCGACCCTCTGATTTAGTTATCACCAGATCTAGCAAAATAATCTCCTTTTTGTCTGTGGTGTGAGTAAACTTAAGAAAGGGGTCTAACGTATTTATCCACTCTATGAACTCAAGAAGTAAGGTTTCCGGGCCTTGCCATATTATCAAAATATCATCAATGTATCTCTCCCAGAATGAAATCCTGGAGAGAAATGGATTGGTGGCGTTCGAAATGTATTTATTTTTAGGCCAGTGTCACCTTTAGAATTAAAAGGTTCAGTAGGCTCCAACTTTTCAAAAAAGGCTTTGAGTTTCAATTTACTAAAAAATGCGGAAAGTTCACAGTGTAAACGGAATTTATCTAGACGTGCGGTAGGTACAAACCCTAGACCCCTTTCGAGGACTGCAAGTTCTTTCGTGGATAGAGTAATTGAAGAAAGATTAGTGATTAAACTCTCTCGTTGCTCAGTCCCGCTTGTTGTTTGCTGCGTGTGTGGTTGCCTACAGGGTCTTCCTGCTCCCAATGGACATGTCCTGTGCCTCTTCTTTTGCCCCTCCCTCTCCGGCCCCTCTCTAAAAAAGGCGGGCGAAAGGTGTCTTGCAAGTATGGTGGAGGATGCATAAATGGTGGATTCCATCGCATCATTGGGAGGTGTGGCTTTTGAAAAGGATTTTGAAACCCACCGCCCCCTCTCAAAGGGAAGCTGGGCCACATTGATTGGGAGTTAAAATGTCTACCTCTACCTCTGCCTCTCTGTCTTGATCGGTAACTTCCCCCACTCGAGTTACTAGACGTAGAGCCCTCATCATCTGATGTATTTGGTGAAGTAGAATTCTTTACTGGTACAGTAAAGTCAGGATCATTGTAAGGGTATGACTTGTTCAAAGTGAATTCTTTAAGGTTTTTTTGGAATTTCTGAACCTTTGATTGAGTTAAGTTGTCTTTATAATCATTAATATCCCTGTTCAGTTCTTCCAATCTATTTTTGTACCCTATTAGCGTAGTTTTAAAATGATTTTCAGTTAGCTGGATTTCAATTAGCATGGCTTCAGATAATCTTAATGCTGTTTTTATAATAAGTACCAACCAGTCGCGGGTACAATGCCACGTGATCTGGGCCCATTCTTTTCTAAAGGTGGCATCTTCTAAAAAAATGCGTGGTGCATTCGTGACCACTAGGCCTTTAGGGGCAATATTGTTTCGCAAATATTCTGTTAGGATGGTTCCATGAAGGATAGTGCGAATTCTATTTCTTTTTTGTTCTGTGAGTTTTTCCCAATCGCTAGTTTGGGAAATGGTTTATGGTATTGATGGATCAGAAAACATGGAAGGGTTTGCCAGTATTGCATCGACATCAGCATCGGAAAAGGACAAACCCGGGACTTCCATGGTAGGAAAGAGGTCAGTCAAACCAAAATGGACAAATGATGTGTGAAGGGCAAACTCTCACAGCTGCACTCTGTCAGGATATGTTACAACAACAAGAGAGAAAGGGAAGGAGATTTGACACTCTTATTCCCCTGATCAAGCTAAGTATAAACAATGAAAGAGTGCACAACCTATTTATTCGTTGAATAACACCTAGACAAAGGCGGGGGGGGGAGAAAGAGAAACACTATTGTGAGTAAAAGAACCCTCACTCACCAACCTGGGTAGTGACATGCTTCATCATTGGGTTCCCACCAGAGAGGCCGAATGCCTCCCTGGTGTGCTACTACGCCTGGTTACAGCGGAGCGGGTTTCTTGCAGAGTGTGGTGATAGAAAAAAGATAGTGTTTTAAAAAGGGCTTGGTTTAAACCCAAACCAACTTTATTCGTGGTTAACCAAGCTCTGCTTAAAACTGTGATTGGACATAAAGACCGAGTCTAACGGTCTAGTCCAAAATATAGGTGAAGTCAAATCATGGTCAACATGTTTCTGCCTGTAGAGTAGCCTATTTGGCAAGGATTTCGCCAGGGCCAACTGGTGAAAAAATGAGAGAAAGAACACCTCGGCGGTATGCACACTCTAAGGTGCACCCTAAACTGGGGTGTTGGTGACAGATATAAAAAGACTTACAATTTGCAGCCCGGCTTACCGCTTCTCTGAAAGCCAATGGTATCTGCAGATAATGAAAAAACACACAATTGCTTGGACATACATAGTATAGTATGATATTCTCAGGACAAGAGTGAATAATTTCTCAGTGTGGCAAACAATCTTGCAAATTCTATAGCATTGCTATGGTATTACTTCTGTAGGTACATTCATTACTGTGGTTAAAGTATACCAAATCCCACCCAGGATCAGTAGTATGGTACCTCGGTTTCCTAACGGAAAATTCGTATAGGATAGAGTGACTGTCTCATGCACTCAATGTGGGACATAGGATTAATGTGAAATTTCACATGTACACACGAAAACATTAAAATCCATTTGGTTTGACTGAACTGACAGAAATGATGATCGGTAACGTATTCAGTGTGATTGTGTTGGGAATACATCACTTACTTTAAAAAGTGGGGAAAATAACCCCATGGGTCCAGGAGGGGAGCGGGTACCTGTAGTCACACTCTGTATGCAAAAGTGGAAAAAAGCGGTTGGGCCAGGTTAACGGAATCGTACATATGAAACAACACACCCATCAAGCATTAAAAACTGGTGCTTAAAATAACTTACTACTCCAAGGTACGCCGCTCGCCAAACACCTATTACTGCCCACTAGCAGGACCCCGATGATCATGAGCTGGTCGCGGGGAGGCTTTTTAAAGTCATTCAGCCCGGTGTAACTCTCCGCTTCTTGCGTGCGCACGTAGGATGATGATTACAACGTCAACGTGCGTCAGCTTGAACGAAAAAGCTAATATTGGCTATGTTGCCCCTTCTCGTCCGAGCGGGCTGTGACTCACTCTTCTTCTTATGAGGGGTAGATCGCCTTTAAACCGTTCCAGGTATGTGAGCGGATCTTCAATGTCCTCAAACGGACAATATTCCACTGGTGCATCTCCCTCTATGTAAGAGTGAAATGTTTTTGTTCTTGCATTTGCTGCTGGGAATGTAACGCACAAATAAAATACCTCTGTTCTGTATGATTCATGTGCCTCAATCACAAATACTACTATACCACCCCTAGGTGTTAAACCATGCTCTAGCAGTTTCAGGGTGACTGTATTTCTAAAATGTTCTGCAACGTGTATTGCGTCTGCACCCTCTTCTCCGGCTGAGATGTGTAGATCCGCTATTACGTTATCTCTGTCCTCAGTAATTTGTGTAAAGAAGAGCTTTCCAAGGGAACTAAGATAAGGTGTTTTTGCACAATTTTAGGAACACTGTGTCCTTCAAGCTTGATTAACCAGCAGCCGATAAATAGGATCTTGTGCCTACTCAGCAGGGGCGGAGTTTGTGCCCCCCCACTCCAGACGTCTCTGGTGTTTTGTGAGTACGGGTCGCTGAGAATAGCACAACTGAACTATTCAGATTCTACTGTTAAATAAGTACCCAACCAACATTGGCGGCACCAAGTCGGTTAGTTCCTATATGACCTATACAGGATCTGAGCGTTTGGATAACATAAACTGTGGGACTGGTGGCAGACTGATTCCGTGCACCTCCACCGGGTATGTTAGCCGGTCTGTATCAGCTAGCTCACAGTGCCACTATAATCTCCTCTTACCAAGGAGAGAATAGATTCTGGCAACCTCAGAACATGACAACCCTGATCCCTCAGGATCGTGGAAACAATGTACTAATTTTTGCTCAGTCACTCGTGCTTACTTAGTTTGTCTCAGAGAGATACACTGAATAAACAGGCTGGGTGTTTTCAATAAGAATTTATTGAACAGTTGTTATTCTAGTGTAGAATAGATGAGCTGCAACAACCATTAGACAGTAGTGAACACATATGATTAGAAGCACTACGAAGGAAAAGGGATGGTGAAGCTCTACCATCTTGCAATAATCATGATTACATACGAGTATATAAAATACATGATAAAAAGTGCGTACACCTACGATGCCTCCCTAACTAGATGTACCTAAATGTGCCTAGCATCTGTGTAGGTGGTATGCCAATGTTAACCTTCACTCACCTGAAAGGCAGGCTGTTCAACTTGAGAGATGCGTGGATAGCTCTCGACTTCCCCCAAGAACTTTCTCTGGACTCAACTGAATATTTAACACAGTTGGACCAAGTTAAGTTCCTAAGGGAAGGGGGAATTGGGACAAAATAATAAACAAAAAAACCACCCCGACTTTCAGTGTGCTTCTGCGCTCTCCTGCCAGTCTTCTCATGAAACACAGTTCTAGTATTAAACAAAGAACAACACAAATTTAGCACATAGTACATAAGATTTGCAAGAATTAGATTTATATCTAAATATATTAGTACCTTGTTTTGCTCAATATTCTGATCGACACCTGAACACAATGTGGAATATACATCTGCAAAGATAAAAGTAAAACTTTAATTATCGTTGAATGCTTAACCTGAATATGCGAAGGTGTTGTTGAATGATGCTCAAAGTTGCTTTTGTAAATACTCACAAGTAATTAGTCCGAGGAATGCCAAAAATGATTAATCCAAATGTCTCTTTTTTCTGTTCTTTAGTTTTGTTTTTTGCACCTTGGATTAGGAGAATGTGCTGCGCCAGAGTGAAATTCCACTTTTAGATAAGTATTGTCTTTTATGTTTGCATTCTTCGGTGCTTGTTTACTCACTAAACTCTTAACACTTGGCCAAGTATTATTTAAACTAGCATAATTAAACGATGTCCGAGAAACTTACTGTTGTTTTGTAGTAGCCAGCCGGTTACTCACTGATTGCTGAATGCTTTCTCTTTTTGTTTCCTTTTCTCCGTAGGAATCTTTTTTACGTGACTCCGGATATGCAGAAGGGAAGCTTGAGGCGTCTCCGTGGAAACGAGGGAAGAACTTTGGAACCGGACCGGATGCCTTCGCAGGACTCGGGAGCCAATGCAGGATCGCAGAGGAGGGTTTTCTGCCTTCAGGTAAGTGTCAGTAGAAAACGAGCGTAAGCGCGTTTGTAGGGGTTTTCGGGCTTTAAATAAAGTAGCTGGAGGGTGGGGTTAACACGCGGAGGAACCAGTGTTCCACGTGTTTGGTTTCATGCCGGTTTGCCTGCAGGGAACGTGATTAAGGAACGTGAGCTCAACTGTCAGAAATACAGCATGTTCTGTAACGTGCCTCTCCAACCTGTGTGCAAACAGGAATTATTCCACGTGACCCACGTTTACTGCAGCAGCAGGAGCAAAAACAAAAGCCTCATGATTTTAATGCTACCAAAACTTGCACCTGTGAGGAGTTTTAGCACACGAGACCAATGAAAATAGTTTACCAACACTGACATAGAGTGTTGTCACTCAAGACTGGTGTACATATTAACAACAAGCATTGGCAAAACATACAAAGGAAAACAATCTAGCATTACTACTTCTGTAAATAATTACAAGGTGATTTCTTCCAGATGGGTTCGAGCGTGGTTGTTACAACAGACTGTAACAGTCGCTCCCCTCAAAGAGCGCCCCACCGGACGTGGCTTGAGAGGGAAACGTAAATGAAACTGTCTCAAAAGTCGTGGAGCATGAACATATGATGCTGGTTCCCATGAGTTCTCAGTAGCATCAAAACCTTTCCAGGCTATCAAATAATACAATTTACCTCGCATTCTCTTTGCATCTAAAATCTTCTGAACTTCATATTCTAGATGTCCATCAACTTGAATAGGAGGGGGTGGAGGTTCTGATCTGGTTTGTGGATTGTAGGGTTTTAATAGGGATACATGAAAAGCAGGGTGTACAGGATATTCTTGGGGTAAATCCAATTTAACAGTTACTGGATTGATGATTTTTTCAATTACAAATGGACCTATATATCTTGGCATCAATTTTCTAGGTCCTGACAATTTCAAGTTTTTAGTAGAAAGCCAAACACTATCTCCTACCTGATATAGCGGAGGAGCTATTCTATGTTTATCCGCTTGCTTTTTCATAGAGTCTTTGTATTTATTTAAATGTTTCATAGCTTTTGCTTGTGTGTTTAGTAAAGAGGTGAGTCGCTCTGTGACCCCTGGTGTTAAAGAGGGAGTCACAGAAACAGGTAATGCTTGCGGATGATACCCGTGTAAAAAAAAAAACGGTGTACATTGTGTTGCAGAATGCACATTGTTATTATAAATGAATTCTGCAATAGGTAAGATTTTATCCCAATCAGTGGGGAATTCCGCCATCAAACAGCGTAGAGTCTGCAATAACATTTGATTAACTCTTTCTGTTTGTCCGTCAGTTTCTGGGTGAAAGGCTGTTGAAAGAGCTATATCCATTTTTAGACTTTTTCCTAAATTGGTCCAAAATGTTGAGGTAAATTGAGTCCCCCTGTCCGAAAGGATTTTGGCTGGTAATCCATGTAACCTCACTACTTCTTTAATGAAAACATCTGTCAACTGTGCTGCAGTGGGGAGTTTAATCAAAGGGATAAAATGTGCCATTTTTGACAAATAGTCCACTACCACCAAAATAGTGGTATACATATTTGCCTTAGGTAGATTGACTATGAAGTCCAAACTGATTGTATGCCAGGGACTCGGAGGAGTTGGCAATGGTTGTAATAAACCCATGGGTGCTTTGTGTACAGATTTATTTCTTGCACAGATGGGGCAGGAATTAACATATCTTTTAATGTCTTCAATCATGGAAGACCACCAAAAATGTTTTTTGCAATTTTCCAAAGTTTTTTGTGATCCTGGATGCCCCGCTAAAAGGGAATCATGATGCAAGGATAGAATCCTTTCTTGTAAACTCTAACTGTAAAGTTCTTTCTTTAAATCAGCTGTGTACCCATATCTAGATAAGACATCTGACTGAATTTGCTGTACACCTGGTCGATACGTAATAACAAAATCAAAGGCACTAAAAAAATTCAGCCAACGCATCTGTCGAGGTGTCAAAGCTCTTACAGAACTAAAAAACTGTAAATTTTTGTAATCACTAAATATAGTGACTGGGAATTTTGTGCCCATCAAGTGGTGTCTCCATTCAGTAAAAGCCAATTTGATTGCCAGCAGTTCACGCTCTGCCACAGTATAATTTTGTTCAGCAGGTAGCAGTTTTTTAGAATAGAAAGCTACAGGATGTAGCTGACCATCCTGGATGTCCCTTTGAGATAATATTGCTCCCACCGCCACCTGTGAAGCATCTGCCTCTACAAAAAATGGAAGATCTGGATCTGGATGTTTTAATAAGGGTGCAGAGGTGAACTTTTCTTTGAGGGTTTTGAACGCCTGAGCTGTGCATTCTGTCCATACAAACTTTTGTCCCTTATGTAACAATTTGGTCAGAGGTACTACAGTTTCTGCAAAACAAGGAATAAAACGCCTATAAAAATTGGCAAAACCTAAAACCTTTTGTACTTCCTTAACTGTCGTAGGTTCTGGCCACTCCTTAATAGCATTTACCTTTTTAACATCCATCATTATACCTGCTGGGGACAAACAATACCCAAGAAAATCCACTGTATCTGTGTTGAAAATACATTTTTCAAGTTTAGCAAAAAGATGGTTTGTCAACAATTTCTGCAACACTGCTTTAACTTGCTGCACATGTTCTGCTCTTGTCTTTGAATAGATAAGTATATCATCAATATACACAATTACACAAACATCAAGGAATTCATGCAACACCTCATTGATAAAAAATTGAAATGCTGCGGGTGCATTACATAGACCGAAAGGCATCACTGTATATTCAAATAAGCCAAATTTAGTTTTAAAAGCTGTCTTCCATTCGTCATTTTCCTTAACTCTAACCAGGTGATATGCACCTCTCAAATCTAATTTTGTGTATATTGTGGAATGACGTAATTGGTCCAAGAGAACAGGTATTAAGGGCAATGGATATTTATTCTTTATTGTGGCCTTGTTTAATCCGCGGTAGTCAATACAAGCGCAGAGACTTCCATCAGGTTTAGGAATAAAATATAATGGCGAGGATACAGGAGAGGTAGAGTGTCTTATAAACCCTGATGCCAATAACTCATCAAGATAAGTCCTCAAATATTTTGTTTCCTCTTCTGTGAGGGCATATACTCTTGAGTTAGGCAAGGTAGCTCCAGGTATTAGGTCAATTCGACAATCATACGACCTGTGTGGTGGCAAGGAGCCAGCCTTTACTGGGTCAAAAACATCTTTAAACTCTTGGTATTCAACTGGTAGATGAACTACCTGTGTTTGCGCAGCCGCACAATGTAACATAGTCATAGATTCAGTGAGTGCTTCTTGATAACAAGTCTCACGACAGAAGGTGGAATCCAAAGTTACCGTTCTCAAAGCCCAATTAATTCTAGGATTATGCTGAGTTAACCATGGTACTCCTAGAATTAACCCAAAAGTAGGTGTATCAATTAAATCAAAGCCTATTCTTTCCGTATGTCCATTTTGACATAACATAATCGAGGGAGTTGTTTTCTTGGTAATCATTCCAGAAGACAAAGCCGACCCGTCTACTGCGCACACAGATTCGGGTTGCGTTTTCCACTCAGTTGGAATCTGTAATTTTTCTGCCATTTCAATATCCATGAAATTCCCTGTGGCCCCACAATCTAATAAGACTGGGACGGAATGCCGCACATGGGTACTAATTATCAAAACTACATGGATCATGAAATGTCGAGGTATTTTTGGTACCACATCAGTGGAAACATTGGAGGTCAACAAAGATTCTTTACTCGTACAAGAGACCCCCCTTCATGCCGAGTTTGTTAGTTTTCCTGTTCTCCTGTAATGTTTGTGACTAAGGAATTAACTTTCTTTGTCCCTTTAGGTTTTATTGGACATTCTTTTGCAAAATGTCCGGATTTTGCACAATATAAACAAAGGTTTAATTTTCTCCGTCTATCCTTTTCCTCTACTGACAAGGGTCCTTTAATTGTCCCAATCTGCATAGGTTCTGACTCAGATACCTTGGAATCACTTTCCTTCCTCTCATTTTTTGATACTGAAAATCTTGGTTCAAATCGGGTTTTATCTCCCTTTCTTTCACCTATTCGATGATCTAATTTGACCACCATCTCCACAAAGTCTGAATACTCTTCAGGAAGATCCACAATATGTGCCAAGGCATCTTTTAAGTCATCACGCAATCCTCTATAAAAGAGCGACGTGCGCTTTTCTTCTGGCCACTGAGTTTCGGCCAAAAGTCTGTTAAATTGAGTTACATAAGTTAGTAAATCTTGTTTACCTTGTTTTAAGTTTAGTAACTCATTGTCACTGGCTTGCACATATGTATGTTTTGCAAACAATTTAGTCATGGTGTTCTTAAACATTGGCCAGTTATGTAAAATGGGATCATCTCGATCGATAAACGGTATAGCCCAGTTTGCTGCCGTGCCTCCCAAATAGGAAAGTACAAAGGCTACCTTAGTAGCATCTGTGGGAAATAACTGTGGTTTACAAGTAAAATGTAATTGACATTGACTGAGAAATATGGTAAATTTTCCAGAATCGCCAAAATAGCGTTCCGGAGCAGCCAAAGGAATAACATTAGGAACGGCCACCGTTACTTGTACCGGTGAGGAAGTAGAATCAGGACTCGTGACTGATTTAGAGACTTTAGACTTACTACCAAACATTGATGAATCTAAATGTGGAGACAAAACAGGATTTCCCCATAAAGAATCTCTCGGTTTATAACGAAGAACTTCCTGTCTTAATACTGTATTTTCATGTCTCAAGTTTTCCATTTCATTTTGCATTTTTTGTAAAGTCTCTGCTAAAGATTGATTTCGCAAAACATCGTCAGCCAGTGCTTGTGCCATTGCTTGTCCATCAATGATCTCTGTATCAGAATCCATATCTCTCAAGGAGAACTTAAGTTGTTGTGAAGGCTTACGCTTCTGTTAACCTTCACTCACCTGAAAGGCAGGCTGTTCAACTTGAGAGATGCGTGGATAGCTCTCGACTTCCCCAAGAACTTTCTCTGAACTCAACTGAATATTTAACACAGTTGGACCAAGTTAAGTTCCTAAGGGAAGGGGGAATTGGGACAAAATAATAAACAAAAAAAACACTCCGACTTTCAGTGTGCTTCTGCGCTCTCTTGTCAGTCTTCTCATGAAACACAGTTCTAGTATTAAACAAAGAACAACACAAATTTAGCACATAGTACATACGATTTGCAAGAATTAGATTTATATCTACATATATTAGTACCTTGTTTTGCTCAATATTCTGATCGACACCTGAACACAATGTGGAATATACATCTGCAAAGATAAAAGTAAAACTTTAATTATCGTTGAATGGTTAACCTGAATATGCCAAGGTGTTGTTGAATGATGCTCAAAGTTGCTTTTGTAAATACTCACAAGTAATTAGTCCGAGGAATGCCAAAAATGATTAATCCAAATGTCTCTTTTTTCTGTTCTTTAGTTTTGTTTTTTGCACCTTGGATTAGGAGAATGCGCTGCGCCAGAGTGAAATTCCACTTTTAGATAAGTATTGTCTTTTATGTTTGCATTGTTCGTGCTTGTTTACTCACTAAACTCTTAACACTTGGCCAAGTATTATTTAAACTAGCATAATTAAACGATGTCCGAGAAACTTACTGTTGTTTTGTAGTAGCCAGCCGGTTACTCACTGATTGCTGAATGATTTCTCTTTTTGTTTCCTTTTCTCCGTAGGAATCTTTTTTACGTGACTCCGGATATGCAGAAGGGAAGCTTGAGGCGTCTCCGTGGAAACGAGGGAAGAACTTTGGAACCAGGCCGGATGCCTTCGCAGGACTCGGGAGCCAATGCAGGATCGCAGAGGAGGGTTTTCTGCCTTCAGGTAAGTGTCAGTAGAAAACGAGCGTAAGCGCGTTTGTAGGGGTTTTCGGGCTTTAAATAAAGTAGCTGGAGGGTGGGGTTAACACGCGGAGGAACCAGTGTTCCACGTGTTTGGTTTCATGCCGGTTTGCCTGCAGGGAACGTGATTAGGGAACGTGAGCTCAACTGTCAGAAATACAGCATGTTCTGTAACGTGCGTCTCCAACCTGTGTGCAAACAGGAATTATTCCACGTGACCCACGTTTACAGCAGCAGCAGGAGCAAAAACAAAAGCCTCATGATTTTAATGCTACCAAAACTTGCACCTGTGAGGAGTTTTAGCACACGAGACCAATGAAAATAGTTTACCAACATTGACATAGAGTGTTGTCACTCAAGACTGGTGTACATATTAAAAACAAGCATTGGCAAAACATACAAAGGAAAACAATCTAGCATTACTACTTCTGTAAATAATTACAAGGTGATTTCTTCCAGATGGGTTCGAGCGTGGTTGTTACAACAGACTGTAACAGCCAAGAATCCCCCTAGGAACTAGTCAACCCCATTACCTGAGAATGAGAGAATATGGCCCCCCGTCCTGGTCTCGTGTTGGACACCCAACAAGGGATGTTAGACCACTGCGAGCTGGAGTGTCTGCATGAGGGAACCTCAGCGTCTCTGGTCAGTATGTCAGCTGGGAAGTCTCGGTCTCCTCTCCCTTTCTATGCAAGATGTGATGTATATATACCCATAGGTCTCCCCAGGGGTCCTACCTTGCTGTGTTACTGTGTCGGCCTAAAGGATGACGGCCTAAAGGATGACGTTGGGCCTGAACTTTATACAGAGATATTACACAGGAGATGTTAGTCTTGCTGTGCTTCAAAGAAGCCTCATGCATAATGTATGAGATTCGAACTAGGCAAAACCCAGCGTTCTAAATGCAGTGTTGTATCTAGGTAAAAGGTCAGTCCCTAAGAACCGTTATGTATGTAATGTAGAGAAGAATATAGGTGAAAGATTGCAATGTTACATGCGCCTATAAAGGATGCCTATATGGAATATAACAGACTAATTTGCATATGGCTGAGTCTGAACTGGGGTGGCGAAGTGAGCTAAAGAATGATGATGGGGGGAGGAGCCAAGATGGCGACCGGAGCAGACGCTTGAGCGCCCGGCTCCGTCGGCCCGTGGCCTCGGACTACTATCCTGATGCCCATCCTCGCCGAATTTCGAGGTGCAACGTATGCGAAGACGCGCTGACCGCGCTGCCGCTTTCCCGGAGTCTCAGCCCGCCCGGATGCCCGAGTTGTGGGTGCTTTTGTCCCCTGCACTAAACCCCTGCGCCATTATGGCCTTTGCCGGCCCCCTGGAAGCTCCGCAGTTACCGGACCAGCTAGCGCTAACCTGAGCCCCGCGGTCCCGATCTCACCTCGCACCACGGATCGTTGCCGGATGAGCCCGGGGAGAGACGGCCGGACACCTTCTGCACCCTGTGCCTGACGGGCTGGAGCTGTGGGGTGGGCCCCGGTGCGGCGGGTCTCCTGCCCCGCTCTGAGGACCGCGCTGTGGGAGGCTGCTGACCCCCTTCACCTATTGCCTAGCCGGCGGCAAAGAGAACCTGCGAGAAGAGAAGCGACTGTCGGCCTTCCCTGCTGCGGCGTAGACCTGAGGGGAATTGACTCCTTGCCACGACCCCCCCCCTGGCCTTTGCAACGTACAGCGGCAAAACATGGCGTTGAGTGCCTGCTCGCGGCTGGGGGGTGATACTCCGGTCTCGCCCGCTGCCCACTTCGCCCTCCCTCTTCCGGACACCAGCTCCACAGTGCCGTCCCGGATTGCTGCCGATGTGGGGGCCCGGCTTCCGCTGACATGCGGCTCCGTTCTGGCTGTCCTGCGGGACTTTCAACTACAAATGTGCGCTGGCCTGCAGGCGCTGAGTGAGCGGTTTGACCCCATACTGTCGGCTGCGGGTCGTGAGCGCTTTGTTTGTCATCCACAGGGCGTGGGTCTCCCGGTGCTTTTGTCCTCTTGCGGGGACACAACGGCGGTGTATGATTGTGCTACACTGGTGCCTTCATCCGGCGTTCCCGGCACCCGGGATCCACCGCTCTCCACCTCAACTGCGGATACTTTGTCCCCCTGGTCATGGCTGCCTGCTTCATTGTTGCCTGCCTCACCGCGTCCGCAAGAGTATCCTGCTGAGCGACACCTAACGGCTTCGAGGAACCGTCCGCGGTGGCCTACTGCTTCCTTTTTGTGGAACTCCTGTTCTTTACTTGCCAGGTTTGGATTTTATGTGGTGCAAAGAGGGACCTCAATAGATGGTCGGCGGCCATTTCGTGATCCTACTTCACCATCTTCTCACAAGCGGCCATCTTGTCTTTGTCTGCTCGGGACACGGGGCCTTCATGTAGGGGCTGGTTTAATCCCAAGCCCGCGATCGGGCCAGGGCTAGATTGACTTCTATCGCCAGGGTTCATGGACGGGCTGGCCTGGGACTGGAACTGTATGTATGTTTTGTGCGCACTCGTCGCGACTTGTCTTCCTTCGCTTAAATTGTGGTGACATGGTATCTTCGCATGCAGTTTTTTGGCGTAGTGGGCTCTCAGTTTGTGGAGGCCATAACTGGCTGATGGTTTGGGGCGCTCTGGTGTCCCGTGGGCTCCTCCCCACCTTCTTCTCTGTTTTCTTAATTTCTTTACTCTATTCCTACTTTCTCTCTTGTCTATATTTCGGGTTCATTGGGCGACAGGCACTATGCCGGGGGGGGGGGCAGGCCGTAGCCTCCGCATTGGTGTAGGGTGGGGGGGTAATACTCTGTTCTTAATTAGTTCTATGGGCCTTTTTCTTTTATGTCTCTGTGCTCTACTTGCCTCGATTCGGGGTCCGGGTGTGGGGTGGATCGAGTGGGGGCGGCTCTGGAGGGGTGCGTACTTGCTCATGTGACTATCCTGTTATATCTCTGCACCGCCTCACTGCTTGAGATTTTACTTCCATTGTTGTTTTTACTGATGTTGCTGCTCTCCCGTGTGGTGAAGCTATCTTGCGGACTCGAATCTCCTTTGTTCTTATCCTTCACTGACCTTTTTTTCCCTGATAAAATTATCTTAAAAACTTAAAATTAACCTTCACTTCTCCTTCCCCGGGTGTCAAAGATATCTCCAGTATGTAACTCATAACTCGTTGCTAATCTTGACCGTTGACGCACGGGGGATGTAATGTGGGTATCAGTGCTTTACTGTATCGTGGCCGGCCTGACGGTTGTAGGCCCGTATTTGTTCTTTTAAGATGCACGAATAAAGGTTTTTAAAAAAAAAAAAAAAAAAAAAAAAGAATGATGATGGATTCAACCCAGATTTGTGATGGGAGTGAGTGTCTGAAAAGTTTCAGCGCTCCGTCCATCATCATTGTGTTTGCTTTCCTCCAGAACCTACATATATAAGGGCATGAAAATAACGTATTAATCAAATCACTGTATAACCCATTACAAGATCAACATTTGGGGAAAGAGTCACCATTAAACTCAGTGGCGGCTGCTAAGGAATGGGGGTCATGGGGGAGGGTTGAAAAAACAAAAATCACTTACCTGGTTATGGCCACAGCCTCTCCTCCGTGCTCTTCTCTTCCTCCTGACTCCTAGAAGCAGGAAGCTCCCAGGCTCTCCTAAGCCAACCACAACGCTGCTGTCACAAGCATGACAGTCTCATCGTGATTGGTCTGAATTGCCTGCTTTGCCGCTCAGGCAGTGCCTGGGAACCTAGGGACAGTTCTCCACCCTGCTGTGCAACACAGCTGGGTGATGAAATGCTAAGTGCACATACCACTCCTCCTCCTGTGAACTCTGAGAGCAGTGTGGCGACACTCCTCCGCCTTAGCGGAGGAGCAACCGCTGATTAAACTGTGCCAAAAATGTAGGAGTAACAAAAAAAATGACTATTTTGAAATACAATGTTTGGATAGTGTTTTCTGCCGAAGATGATTTGAAAGTTTTTAAGTAAATTTACCCAAATGTCTTTAGACCAACAAACAATAAAGTTGTTCTCCAATTATAATTTACATTTTGTTTTAAGCCTACTATCAGCAAGTAAATTAGTGATTTATACATTATTGAGGCTTTTCAATGTGAAGCTAATGATTGAAGTAATATTGTTGAGAGACAGAGAGTTAGAAATTTTTTCTATAAGGGAGTTATATTCTTTCAAATTAATTAGGTAAATGAAAAACCCCTTGAAACAGCAACATTCAGAAGCTTCTAATCTGCATTAACTGGTGGCCCCAATTAGTTCTTTATATCTCCAAGATTTTCAAAAGCAGTGGTCAGCTTATGAGTCTAATATGAATATCATACAAAGTAGAAAAATGTAAGAAATCACATTATTTCAATTATCTGAAAGTAAGAAGGGTTTTAGCAGTGTACAGTTGAAGGCAATAACTGGTAACGAAAAGCGGGGGAAGGGCTTTCTTTGTAAAAGAGATACATTCTTGAAAGGAGAAAGAGAAAAATAAAAGACAACTCTCTATATATATTTTCAAAATCCTCTGTGTGTTTTTTGAGAGCCGAAACCTCTGTTTTGTAAATCACTTATCCTTTGCTCTACCTCTGTGACTCTCTTATCCAAAAAAGACCTTTTTTCATATAAACCTTGTAGAGTTTTTCTCTCATATTAGGATTTCAGAACCCTCATCTCCACTAGTAACAGCTCCATGAAAATAGGCATGGATGACTTAATTGGAGACGGAGGGTCCTTTTTGGTCTTTTATTCACAGGAGGAGACATTTTGTTTCACATAGAAAGTTCCGGAATCACCACAGGCATTGAATCAGGTTTACAGTATTCCATGATAGAAAGAGATAAAATGGGGAAAGTAGAGATCTTAGATAGCTGCGCTTACGTATTGGCTTCAAAATCCTTGTTCTGTCCATACACACACAATTTTATAATAAAGTTTATGTTGACTTCCCTTTTCGTAAATGTTGAATGAGAAAATATTGCACTCAAATTTGACAAAAAAACTGTCCAGACCGTGAAGAGCATTTTACTTTGAAAGGGCAAAAAGAGTTCTTCAAAAGTTGGTAAAACTCATAGGGAAAACATGCAGTGCTGGAGGCAGAAAATGGGATTAAAGTAACTGCAAAGGCTCACAAAATGGTGGCAGCATCTCACATTTGCACAAGTTTTTATAAACATTCCTCATTGGCCAAGACGACCTCAAACTAAGAAAGAAATGTCCATGACTGAAATACTGGTAGGCAAAAGGCATTAGGAAAGCATGAATAGCCGTTGAAGTCACAGAGGAAACACAACTAGAAAATGGTGGACGCACCTCAGAGGAACACAGCCGTAACAAAACAAAGAAGTAAAGTGAGTTACCACTGGTTAAAATACATAATCAGTCTCAGCAGGGTCAATCGGTAGTGGTTTCCATGTCCAGTTGAAAAGCCTACTATGGGTGTGAAGAGAAGGAGGACTGCTTCGCTCGTCATGGGGTGTGATCAGGATTCGGTCATTCCACACAGCGTCCAAGCTGAGATAGACAGAAGACAAATGCGAATGCACTTTAATAGACTAATGAACCAACGGATGAAAAGGGCTACCTGAAAGTCCCTCTGTGTATGTATATTTATAAATATTTTTAATTACCAAGACAAGGTCTTGCCTAACGCTCAATATAAAAATCCTGTGCTTGCCAAGGCCATGCCTATTGGCTTTGCCAATGCTTTTTTTTTTTAATAAGGCCATTATCCTGTGTGAAAGAGAGAATAGCTGAGGAGAACACAAATTAGTTTATGGAGCTTGCACATTTGTTTTATTATTACATTTATTACTTTCTTCCTTTTGTATGTGCTATATGGATCTCTGACATAATTTCGACAGACAGAAAATCGACCTACAAATATATCGCAACACAAATATCGATGTCAAGAATATCGACATCCTATCTACAACATGGTAAGTGCAAAAATATCGATAATTAAATATCGATGTCAAAAATATTGTTATTAAAAATATCGTTTTTTTTTTACTTTAAAAATATATGTAAAATAAACCAAATAATACTTTGAAATTATATAAACATAATTAAATATATTGTATAATATTTAAAATGTATAATTAATATATATAATTTAATAAAACTTTAATTAAACATATACATATAATATATAATATATATAATTACGTAATAATTAATTTTAATAATAATTCCTGTAACGTATAAATTATTAAATGTTTTAAAAAATTACCAATGCATCTATACATATAAAACAATAACATCAATCAATATTTAATAATTACATATAGCAAATAATAATCAATATTTTTAATTTAAATAATTTTTATTATTAATGAGATATCACAATAGCTAAAATAATACAAAACATATTAAATATCAGACACAATAAAACTACTAGTCCAACTCCAACAAAAACAGCAGTAAAGAAAAAGTAGGATAGCGTAGGGGTAAAAATTACTATTCCAACTCCAAAGAGTGCAACAGTAGGGAAAGCGTTGGATAGCGTAGGGTTAAAATTACTATTCCAACTCCAGAGAGTGCAATAGAAGGGAAAGTGTTGGATAGCGTAAGGGTAAAAATTACTATTCCCACTCCAGAGAATACAACACTAGGGAAAACGTTGGATAGCGTAGGGATAAAAATTACTATTCCAACTCCAAAGAGTGCAACAGTAGGGAAAGCGTTAGATAGCGTAGGGGTAAAAATTACTATTCCAACTCCAGAGAGTGTAATAGTATGGAAAGCGTTGGATAGCGTAAGGGTAAAAATACTATTCCCACTCCAGAGAGTGTAACAGTAGGGAAAGTGTTGGATTGCGTAGGGATAAAAATGACTATTCCAACTACAGAGAATGCAACAGTAGGGAAACCACTGGATAGCATAGGGGTAAAAATTACTACTCCCACTCAAGTGAGTCCAACAGTAGGGAAAGTGTTGGATAGCGTAGGGGTAAAAATTACTATTCCCACTCCAGTGAGTGCAACAGTAGTTAAAACGCTGGATAGCTTAGAAGTAAAAATTACTATTGCCACTCCAATGAGTGCAACACTAGGGAAAACATTGCATAGCGTAGAGGTAAAAATTACCATTCCCACTACAGAGAGTGCAACAGTAGTGAAAACGCTGGATAGCGTAGGGGTACAAATTACTATTCCCACTCCAGTAAGTGAAACAGTAGGGAAAGCGCTGGATAGCGTAGGGGTAAAAATTACTATTCCCACTCCAGAGAGTGCAACAGTAGTGAAAGCGCTGGATAGCGTAGGGGTAAAAATTACTATTCCAATTCCATAGAGTGCAATAGTAGGGAAAGCATTGGATAGCGTAAGGGTAAAAATTACTATTGCCACTCCAGAGAGTGCAACAGTAGGGAAAGTGTTGGATAGCGTAGGGCTAAAAATTACTATTCCAACTACAGAGAATGCAACAGTAAGGAAACCACTGGATAGCATAGGGGTAAAAATTACTATTCTCACTCCAGTGAGTCCAACAGTAGGGAAAGCGTTGGATATCGTAGGGGTAAAAATTACTATTCCCACTCCAGAGAGTGCAACAGTAGTGAAAACGCTGGATAGCGTAGGGGTACAAATTACTATTCCCACTCCAGTAAGTGAAACAGTAGGGAAAGCGCTGGATAGCATAGGGGTAAAAATTACTATTCCCACTCCAGTGAGTCCAACAGTAGGGAAAGCGTTGGATAGCATAAGGGTAAAAATTAATATTCCCACTTCAGTGAGTCCAACAGTAGGGAAACCGTTGGATAGCGTAGGGGTAAAAATTACTATTCCCACTCCAGTGAGTCCAACAGTAGGGAAAGCGTTGGATAGCATAGGGGTAAAAATTACTATTCCCACTCCAGTGAGTCCAACAGTAGGGAAAGCGTTGGATAGCGTAGAGGTAAAAATTACTATTCCCACTCCAGGGAGTGCAATAGTAGGGAAAGCGTTGGATAGTTTAGGAGTAAAAATTACTATTCCCACTCCAGGGAGTGCAATAGTATTGAAAACGCTGGATAGCTTAGGAGTAAAAATTACTATTCCCACTCCAGGGAGTGCAATAGTAGGGAAAGCGTTGGATACCTTGGGTGTACAAATTACTATTCTGTAGTAGGGGATCTCTGTGTATAGTCATAATCTAGTGAATAGTCCCGCCCATGTGCGTGGACCCCGGAGCAATAAAAAATAATCTCTAAAGGTGACAAATCATGCAGACCTGCATACACCTTTAAGAGAGAATTTAATTTAAAGACAGATAATGCAGCCTATACTCACAGGCTACACTGTCCAGTACTTCAACTAGAATTCCACCAAAAAACCACAACAGCACTGCCTGTCTAGTTTTTCTCTCCAAGGAAAAAAACCCTGCCTCTACCAGCAAAAGCCTCTGGAATGATAGAGAGGAAGGATAGGACAGACAAGCCCCATAGGCTGCCATTATGTGGCTTAAAACAGGATACTGTGCCTTTAAGAAAACTTTCCAGGCTTCCAGAACTTTCCCCAGTATCCCAGAATGCCCAGCAGGTCCCATTTACTTTCAGTTCTTTTTTCCGGCTCCTGCTAGCAGGACCCTGGAGCATTGAGCTCTACCTTTTTCAAGGTTTTTTCAGTGAGATTTGGCAATTTTTGTCACTTTTGCTTGTGTTTAATAGCTGGTACTGTCGACATGCCTGGCTTGTTCGTCAAGTGCCCTGAATGTGGTCGGAAGAAGGCCAAAACTGACCCACACGAGGTGTGTGTAGGTTGCCTTCCCCAGTCCCACGTGCCTGAAAGCTGTACCATCTGCCACTCGTTTTCAGCAAGGACCCTGAGGGACAGGATGAAGAGCAGGCTTCAAGCTCTGGAGGAGCGAAGACTGAAGGCACCAGGTGGGTCTGGAGGGGCTGCTTTGGCCCATACTGAGGCCTCTGGGGGGCTCCCCAGGGGCAGGAAGACCAGTAAACGCTCCCACTCCCCGTCGACGTCGAGGGCGTCGACGACGGCGTCGAGGAGAATGACCACGGTCTGCTCGCCGTCTCCCCAGGGCTCTGGGGAGAAGCGGCGTCGACGATCGCCGTCGAGGGACCTGAATAGACCGCCGTCGACTACGTCGGCGTCGTCGGTGTCGACGCCGTCGTCGGCCTCGTCCGGCGGTCGCCGTCGAGTGAAGACCCGGCGTCGGCGTTCGGCGTCGAGAGGTCACAGCTCGCCGTCGATGAAGAGAAGGAGATCGACGTCGAGAAGGAGATCGACGTCGAGAAGGAGATCGCCGTCGAGGCGAAGATCGCCGTCGAGGCGAAGATCGCCGTCGAGGCGAAGATCGCCGTCGAGGCGAAGGTCGCCGTCGAGGCGAAGGTCGCCGTCGAGGCGAAGGTCGCCGTCGAGGCGGAGATCGACGCCGAGGAGATCGACGCCGAGGAGATCGACGCCGAGGAGATCGACGCCGACGTCGAGACGGAAGTCGACGCCGAGGAGATCGACGTCGAGGCACAGGTCGACGTCGAGGAAGGGAGAGTCGCCGGAATCGGTGTACTCGGAGGTGTATACCCCACCTCGAAAGTCTCCTACACCTCCACCGCCTCCGCCACCGCCTCCACCTCCTCCGCCACCGCCTCCACCACCGCCTCCACCACCGCCTCCACCTCCGCCACCGCCTCCTCCTCCACCGAGGCCGCGGACGCTGTCCCCTCAGCCCCGGCCGCTGTTGCTGCCAAGCACTCCGGCGGGACCGCCGCCGGTTCCCCCGAGGTCGGTTTCCCTTCCGCGGTACCCGACTCCACCGCAGGGGACCCCGAAACCACGCCGTCCACGGTCGCCTGGGCCAGCAAGACCGGCAGAGAGGCCTAAGCTGAAGAGGTCGCGCTCCCGTTCTCATAGGAGGCGAAGATCGCGGAGCCGAGGGCGGTCCTCGTCGGACTCTAGACGACACCGCAGGAGGTATAGATCCAGGTCGCGCACGCGCTCCTCGGACAGGAATCTTTCACCGACGTTGTCGGACTCCCCGGGGACTAGGGTGTCTCCGGTGGACGACCTGGTCTCATTCCAGGAGGTGCTGCTACGAGGGGCGGCGAAACTGAATATCACGGTGACGGTGCCCACACCTACGACGTCCGTGATATTTGAGACGCTTCACCAACGACATTTGTCTCGACCCCTCCTACCTCTCGTGCCTGGCCTGGTGGAACCAGCCTTGGAACTGTTCCTCACCCCCGCAACGGCGAAGGCCGCTCCGTCCAGGCTCATGAAGAAGTACAGGGCCCCGGAGTCGGATCCGTCCTTTTTGAGAATGGACCCAAAGCCGGATTCGGTGATAGTAACGGCGGCGAGGAAGCAACATGCGACCGCACCGGCCTCCACGGTTCCACCGGACAAGGAGAGCCGCTGGCTGGACTCGGCTGGCAGGAAGGTTTGTGGTACCGCTGCCACAACGATGAAGGCGGCGAGTGCAGGGGCGTTGTTGGGCCGATACGATCGGGCCCTGTGGGAATCCCTGCAGCAATATGCGGACCTCCTGCCACGAGACAAGAAGGAGGACTTCTTGGAGACGGTGCGCGAGGGCATGCTGGTCTCGAACCAAACGATCAGCGCGGCGGCGGATGTATCGCTATTGGCCGCTCACGCCTACTGTCATGGCGTCCACCAACGGCGCCATTCCTGGTTGCGCCTGACATCCTTGAAACCGGAGGCGCAGCAGAGAGTGGCCAACCTGCCCTTCTCGGGGGAAACCCTGTTCGGGAAGCACGCGGACGATGAGATGGCCCGCATGAAGGCAGAGGCGGAAACCCTGACGGCCGTCGGGCTGGAGAAGGCCGAGAAAAAGAAACGCCCGTTCCAAAGGAGGTTCGGGTCGTCCGGCCGAGGGCGTGGGCAGGGCTCGGGACAGCAGCAGCAACAACAGCAGCAGTTCCGCAAGCCCTTCCAGAAGCGCCAGAGGGGTAGAGGAGGCCAGCAGGCTACTACCGCGAGCAATGGCCCGGCCGGGTCTCGGCCCTGAGCTGCTACTTCCCCCTCAACCGTTACCCACTCCAGTGGGGGGAAGCATTCAATTTTTTCCGGCAGAGTGGAGAAAAATTACTCAGGACAAGTGGGTGCTGAATATTGTTTGCAATGGATACAGTCTTCGGTTTATCAGCCCGCCTCCAGCGAGCCCGCCGGTCAGCTCTCGCTTCCAGCTGAGGGAGCTCCAGGCGGAGGCAGACATCTTGTTGAGAAAAAAGGCGGTAGAAGACGTACCTTTGTCTCAAAGGGGAAGAGGTCTGTACTCTCGGTTCTTCCTCGTTCGCAAGAAGGACAAGAACGAGTTCAGGCCCATTCTGGATTTGCGACAAGCAAACAAGTGGATTCGCAGAGAGAAGTTTCGCATGCTATCGTTGCACCAGATTTACCCTCAGCTGCAACGGGGAGACTGGCTCTGTGCCATAGATCTACAGGATGCGTACTTCCATGTGCCCATATCGAGGAAGCACAGGAAGTTCCTACGATTCCAAGTCGGCGCCAATCACTATCAATACACAGTACTGCCATTCGGGCTGAAGTCTGCGCCCAGGACCTTTTCGAAGTGCATGGCGGTGGTGGCGGCACACCTGAGGAAGAACAAGGTGTTTGTCTACCCGTATCTGGACGATTGGTTGATCAAGGCATCATCCTTCGAGGAAGCGCAAGAACACTTCCGATGGACGTGCGAGCTCTTGACCAAGCTGGGGTTACACGTCAACATGTCCAAATCGGTCCCTACTCCGGTACAGTGCATACAGTACCTGGGGGCCTCCATCGATACACGGTCAGCAAGCGTGTCTCCTTCGGAGGAGAGACGGTTATCACTCCTTCGGAAGGCTCAGGACCTCAGGACTACTCCATTGACGACTGTGAGGAAAGTGTCGTCTCTACTGGGATCGATGGCCTCCTGTATCTTCCTCACTCCGCACGCACGGCTCCACATGCGACCTCTGCAGGAGTGCTTGGAGGACCAGTGGGATCAGAGGACAGGCTCTTGGGACGACAAGATCCTACTGTCTCTACATGCTCTTCAGTCTCTGAAGTGGTGGTGTTCGGCGGAAAACCTCCTCAAGGGGGTTCCTTTCCACAAGGACATTCCCACGACGAAGGTGGTGACGGATGCGTCTCTCCAGGGCTGGGGGGCGCACTCCGGGGACCTGCAGATTCAAGGGCTATGGTCTCCTTTGGAATCGACGTACCACATCAATTTCCTGGAACTCAGAGCTGTCTTCCTGGCACTGAAGGCCTTCCTTCCGTCCTTCCAGACCAACTCGCTCCTGATACAGACGGACAATACAACCACGATGTATTACCTCAACAAGCAGGGGGGGTCGAGATCGCGCACTCTGTCGCAGGAGGCGCAGGCGATCTGGCGCTGGCTGCTGGCCAGAGGACTGACGATTACGGCCACACATCTGCCGGGGGTGCAGAATGCTCAGGCGGACGCCTTGAGCAGGCTGATTCAGGAAAACCACGAATGGGTCATAAACGACGAAGTACTAGGAGAAGTCTTCGCAAGGTGGGGGACTCCAGACGTAGATCTGTTCGCCACCGCCGAAAACAGCAAATGCCGAGACTTCGCATCCAGGTACTACCAGCGGGGGACGCTGGGGAATGCGCTATGGATCGACTGGTCGAACAGCTTTCTGTACGCTTTTCCACCCATTCCCCTGATTCCGGCGGTGCTCATCAAGCTGTCCCGGTCCCGGGCGCGGATGATCCTGATCGCTCCGGAGTGGCCCAGACAGTGGTGGTTCACGGACCTTCTTCACCGGTCTCTCCTTCCTCACATGCGGTTGCCGTGCAGGCCGGACCTTCTCAGGAAGTTCGGGGGGCGGATGGTGCACCCCAACCTCTCGTCTTTGAGTTTGGCGGCATGGCTCCTGAAATAGTGCAATATGGTCATCTGAATCTACCAGAAGATTGTATGGACATCCTGAAGGAGTCTAAGCGACCTTCCACTAGGACATCCTATGCTTACAAGTGGAAGAGGTTCTGTATTTGGTGTAAGTCCAAGAACTTTGATCCGACGACGTGCAAGGAAGATGTCATCCTTCCATACCTTTTACATTTGGCGCAGTCTGGCCTTAATTTCCATTCCATTAAGGTTCATCTGGCTGCTTTGACTGCTTACAGGAAATGCCCTTCACAGACTTCCTTCTTTCAGATCCCTGTGGTCAAGGATTTTTTGGAAGGCTTGAAGAAAGTGTTTCCTCCCGTCAGACTTCCCTCGCCTTCCTGGGACTTGAATGTGGTGCTGTCCAGACTGATGAGGGAGCCTTTTGAACCCATTCACAAGGCTTCGTTGCAGCACCTATCCTGGAAGGCGGCGTTCCTGGTGGCCATTACATCGGCCCGCAGGGTGAGTGAACTTCAGGCATTATGTTGTCAAGAACCTTATACTGTATTTCATGCTGCTAAGGTTGTGATGCGTACTCACCCTAAGTTTCTGCCTAAAGTTATCTCTGATTTTCATGTCAACCAGACTATAACTTTGCCTACGTTCTTTCAGAATCCCTCTTCGCCAGCGGAAAGGGCTCTCCATTCCCTGGATGTTCGTAGGGTGTTGAAATTTTATCTGGATAAGACCAAGGATATTCGTAGGTCTGACCAATTGTTTGTTAATTATGGCTCAGTCAGGACTGGTCTTGCGACCTCGAAGCAGTCCATCTCTCGGTGGATTGTGTCCTGTATACAGTTGTGTTATCAAAAAGCTAATAAGACCTTAGGGGGTAAGCCTAAGGCTCATTCCACCAGGGGCAAAGCTGCTACGACGGCTTTGCTGCGTAATGTTCCGATTGCAGAAATCTGCAAGGCGGCCACTTGGAAGTCGGTCCATACCTTTGCTGCGCATTACTGTCTGGACTCGGATGCCAGGGCAGATGCTCAGGTTGGGCAGGCTTCGCTGCGGAATTTGTTCGCACAATAGTGGTTGTGTCTTGTATGTTCTCCACCGCTTTTGTTGTGTGGGGATGGGCTTGCCATTCTATTCACTAGATTATGACTATACACAGAGATCCCCTACTACAGAAGGAGTAGTTTCTTTTCTGTAACTCCAGTTCTGTAGTAGGGGTATCTCTGTTATAGTCATAAGCGCCCGCCCTCCTCCCCGGTGGAGAGATACTTATTTATAAATGGAATGCTACAGGTCTGGCGTGCTACGCCTTCAAAAAGAACTGAAAGTAAATGGGACCTGCTGGGCATTCTGGGATACTGGGGAAAGTTCTGGAAGCCTGGAAAGTTTTCTTAAAGGCACAGTATCCTGTTTTAAGCCACATAATGGCAGCCTATGGGGCTTGTCTGTCCTATCCTTCCTCTCTATCATTCCAGAGGCTTTTGCTGGTAGAGGCAGGGTTTTTTTCCTTGGAGAGAAAAACTAGACAGGCAGTGCTGTTGTGGTTTTTTGGTGGAATTCTAGTTGAAGTACTGGACAGTGTAGCCTGTGAGTATAGGCTGCATTATCTGTCTTTAAATTAAATTCTCTCTTAAAGGTGTATGCAGGTCTGCATGATTTGTCACCTTTAGAGATTATTTTTTATTGCTCCGGGGTCCACGCACATGGGCGGGACTATTCACTAGATTATGACTATAACAGAGATACCCCTACTACAGAACTGGAGTTACAGAAAAGAAACTACTCCTTCCAACTCCAGAGAGTGCAATAGTAGGGAAAGCGTTGGATAGCGTAAGGTTAAAAATTGCTATTCCCACTCCAGAGAGTGCAACAATAGGGAAAGTGTTGGATTGCGGTGTGGAAAAAAATTACTATTCCAACTACAGAGAATGCAACAGTAGGGAAACCACTGGATAGCATAGGAGTAAAAATTACTATTCCCACTCCAGTGAGTCCAACAGTAGGGAAAGCGTTGGATAGCGTAGGGGTACAAATTACTATTCCCACTCCAGAGAGTGCAACAGTGGTGAAAACACTGATTAGCGTAGGGGTACAAATTACTATTCCCACTCCACTAAGTGGAACAGTAGGGAAAGCGCTGGATAGCGTAGGGGTAAAAATTACTATTCCCACTCCAGAGAGTGCAACAGTAGTGAAAACGCTGATTAGCGTAGGGGTACAAATTACTATTCCCACTCCACTAACTGAAACAGTAGGGAAAGCGCTGGATAGCGTAGGGGTAAAAATTACTATTCCCACTCCAGAGAGTGCAACAGTAGTGAAAGCGCTGGATAGCGTAGGGGTATAAATTACTATTCCCACTCCAGAGAGTGCAACAGTAGGGAAAGCGCTGGATAGCGTAGGGGTAAAAATTACTATTCCCACTCCCGATAGTAAAACAGTTGGGAAATCACTGGATAGCATAGGGATTCTATAAACACAATAACCAATGAAATCATTATTAATAAAAAAATAGCATGTTAATAATTAATTTACAAAATAATTATTATTAAATACCAATTATTAAAAAAAAATATTTACATAAATAACTTTGAATTACATCCCACACTATTCCCCCTTTAACACACAACGCACTACACATACAAAATACACAATACATTTAAATATCAATGTATCTATTATTTACAATTAATAATACATTCTTCATAATTAATACAGTTATTATTTACTAATTTATACATATTAACTACCAAATTACAATTATTCACAAATTAATTATTAATTAACAATACATTAATTACCAATAACAAAAAATAACATGAAATAATACATTATTTATATTTGCTATATTTAACGTACTAATAACAATTAATTACCAATTAATAATTAATTAACAATTAATTATTATTAATTACAAATAAATAAAAATTATCATTAATTATTGTAATTTAATTACATCCCACCCTATTCCCCTATAAACCCACAACCCACTACACATAAAAATTCACATAATTAATTTAATCATCAATTAATCACTTAATAAAATGTAAATCACCAATTAATTAGTAATTAACAATTAATTAACATTACCAATAAATAAATATTAATATTAAACTAATTATAACCTATATAATTAACCAATTAATAAAATTAATTTACAATTAATAATTAATTAACAATTAATTATTCAATTAATATATTTAAGTTACAATTAATGATTAATTAACAATTAATTAATCATAAAACCAATTAAACAATACATATTAATTCATTAATTATAATTAAATTACTTCCCACCCTATTCCCCTATAAACCCACAACCCGCTCTGATACTAAAACGCTAAATTAAATCTTAAATAATTATTAATCTATAAACATTAATTTTTAAATGTATTAAAATACATTACAATAATCTTTAACATACAAATAAAATACATTACACTAATAAAATATCGATATTATTGACATCGAAATTTTTGCTTACGATATTACTTACATCTATATTTATGTTTTCGATATTGTTAACTTCGATAATACTTACCTTGGGGTCGATATTCTGTCCATCGATATTCTTGACTTCGATATTCTTGACCTACGATATTAACAACTCGATATACTTGTAGGTCGAAATTTAAAACTCGATATTTAGACTGCTCACCGTGCTATATGTATTCTTGTAAATGTATTTTTTGAGTTTTTTAAACCTTAAATACACAAATTTAAAAAAATGTCTGTTCCTCGCATAAATGCGGAGAACCATCTTATTTCATAGTTGCCAACATTTGAAAAAAAATTCCAGAGACACTTTTCAACACAGATATGTTACTTACTTGAAAATGTACCACACCCATTGCCCCAAAGCTCTGCCCACTCCATCCAACCCACATAATTAGCATAATTTAACTCTGCCTATTTATCATAGTGCACAATATAGGGTCTACTGACTAAAGAGAGAATTGTTGGGAATTGAAACGGGAATTTGAAACTTAAGACCAAAGTAGCTGAGTTGAAAAAATTCTCCCATTAAGCTGCAATGGAGACATTTTCCAACTCAGCTACTTTGGCCTAGAGTTTGAAATTCCTGTCAATTCTCTCTGAAGTGCAATTGCCAGGACTGTCCCGGGATAGTGAACTAGCCAAGACAGTCTCCACCTTTTTTTCTGCAGTTTTATATAGCACGAACTCCACCCAAAGGTATCAGAACGCTTTGCATGACCGCCAGTTGCATTGCAGACAGACACATTAATTTTTAGGCATGGGGAGATTAAGTGATTTGCCCAGAATCACAGAATGTTTTGAGCCTCCTGCCAGACTCTAACCTGGCTCCCCAGCCTTAAAGTCAGATGCCCCAGCCGTTCAGACACCCTGTCTCCAGGACTGTCCTGCCAAAAATGTTATATTTGATAGTTAATAATAGTGGTTAATGATTGTGATCCAGCGCAACACCTAATTAGGGATCAAAACTCGATAACATACAAATGGCGCATACACATTCACCCAAATCCCTGATGCGCTGGGGGGTTAAGTTTAAATGAGCGTACAATTTGTTACCTTTACAGGTTCATGTGTAACATCTCTAGATATATAACTAAACCTTTTATCAACTCTCTTTCAGTGGCATTGGGGCGTGGGGGCGTTGCCCCACTGCTTTCTCGCAGTGTGAGAAGGCAGAAACATAAATGGTAATAACTACCATTTTATGTTTCTGCCTTCTCGCATGGTGAGAAGCAGAAGTGCCTGGTTGGGGTGGGCGTTCCTGCTCGAGGGCAGGGGGGAGTGGCTTGCCCACTGTTGTGCCTAATGACTGTTTGGTCGGCCCTGGGGCCGACCAAACAGTCAGTATGCACAACAGTGGGCAAGCCACTCCCCCCTGCCCTCGAGCAGGAACGCCCACTCTCCCTTTTATCTATGTAGGCTTCAGCATGCAGCAGCCTACATAGAGAAAATGGCCCTGGTGGGGCACGCACCGCTGCGCCTCACAGCATTGTGATTGGCGGAGGGGAGGGAGGGAGGCTGCCTTTCCTGGCTGATGACATCACAATGAGAGCTGCCTGCAGGAATTTGAAAAGGCAGGACGGTGGGAGTCGAGAGTCGGACCCATTCAGAAGCTGAGGTGGCTGCTGCTCTTGACGGTAAGTTAAGTTTTATTTAATGTATTTTTTTAATTAAACAAACCCCTCCCGCCTCCCCCCTCCCTCCCACACGACCCCATTTCCACCCCCTTTCCCCCACCCGCCCGACATGCTGGCCGCGTCTGAGGCATTGCATGACTTAGCATATTATTTGCATGCAGTACAACCTTGGTGGTCGATCGCTGGTTACAATTTAGTAAAAGTAGCAGGATTGCAAAATGTAATAAAATATGATTGAAAGATTTTTAAATGTTGCCCTACTTTGTAGTTGAGCTATTTATAATACTTTTTGGAGGCAACTGGTATATTAGAAATAATTATGTGGTGCTATGCAGTGCATTGCGTTGTGTTGGTGCAGTGATTTCAGGGGTGCAGCCAGGTTTCTATTCTATGTACATACCACCTGGATATCAGATTCTCTGAGAAGTTTGTGATAAAAGTTCAATTTTAGCAAGAAAGGGTCCACCGTGTCTAGGCATGCAAATTAAAAGTGTGATCGTGTGTGCACGGAAAGCGTCCTTCAGGCGCAGGTGCCAGAGAATGTATGATCATTCAAGTAATGGGCGGCTGCACTCATCTGATCTGTGAGTGAGTTCAAAAGTCACACATAGAAGTCATGATGGCAGTGCTGAATCACGCCCTTATTTTATTGAGGTTGACATAACAAGTTCTACTCAGTTTGGCAATAAAAACGGATAACTTTATTTACTTAATGAGTTTTTATGGTGCTTGTAATGCTTCTGATAGCCTAGAAAGCATGGCAGCGCGAGCGCGCTAAATGAAACACGGGAGCCGGTATAATTAGGACACACACGCGGCTCCGACTGACTCTTTATTTTAACTAGCTAGCGTCTGACGTCACGCGTCAGCGCTAGCGCACCTTGGCAGCGCGGAAGGCTAGAACGCCTCGCGCGTGCCGAACACTACACTCCTTCCAACCTTTATAAAACATTAAGCAAAACATGAAAGCAAAACGATGGATCTGTTACCAGTCCGCCAGTCCTTACGGGTCACACCATATAGTCCGCCAGCTGGGATGACGGTGCCGGGTTCCTCCTCAGGTTGTAGCGGGACGGGCCGCCTCTGGAAGGGACCACCTTGGGGGTTCTGCACCTTGGGGTGTTCGGCTCTACCCGGGCTGGGGAGCTGCCAGGCGGGTTACCCCCTGGGGTGGCTGGGATGGGCTGGGAGCCCCCATCCTCGCTCCGACCGTCCTCCACCTCCTGATCTCCTCTCGGCTGGTCGGGATCCGGCCCCTCGTGCTCGGCCCCGGGACGTGGCGGTGTTCCTGGGTGGACTTTTTTAAAGAAGGACACATCTCGCGTGACCGTTTCCGCACCTCTTTGAGCGGTCACCATCGTGCCTGTCCGGCGGGAGACCACCCATGGTTGTGGCTCAAAAGGAAGTCTGAACTTGCTGCCTGTGTAGCGGTCCTTCACGTATACTCGATCCTGCTGTTATATCCTGGACTCCTCAGCTCCCCTTCGCAGGCTGGCGTGGTCATTCGAGCGCCTCCGGTTGGCTAATGTCCTTTCGTTGGTGGCTTGTGCCGGAACCCAAGTAGGGTGGTGTGGGATTGTGTCGCTTACGATTCTCCCCATGGTGGCTGTTCCTGGCGCTGCCTCGGTTGTGACATGGGGGGTCAAACGGTATTCCCGCAGGAAACTGTAAATCGCTCTCTCCAGTGGGTATCCATCAGCCATGGCGATGCGAATGGTTTTATTGAGTGTCCTCATAAACCTCTCTACCTCTCCATTGGCCTGGGGCCACCGTGGTGTTATCTTGCGGTGATTGATCCCCCAGCTCTTGAGATACTCTGCGAACTCCTGCCCTTGGAAAGGCGGTCCATTGTCGGTCTTGACCACCCCGAATATGCCATGAGTGGTGATGGTTTTTTCAAACTTCGCGATCACCTCCGTGGCTTTCTGACTTCCCACAATTTCGACCTCTGGGTATTTGGTGAAGTCGTCGATGATGACCAACGCATACCGCCCATCGGGGAGATGTCCGAAGTCGGCACTCACGCACTCCCATGGTCGCAGAGGGTTGTCTTCGGTCGCCACTGGGTGAGGGCGCTCCGGCGGTCATGCGGCTTGGCACCACGTGCAGGTTCTCACCGTCTGTTCCACCATCGCATCCATGCCTGGGAACCATACTTTGGCTCGGAGCCTGCCCTTTGTCTTTACCACTCCTTGATGTCCCCTGTGGGCGAGGTCCACCGCTTGTTGAGCGAGGCTGGCCGGCATGACTAGTCTCGGACCCCGCAGAAGACATACTTGGGCGTCAACGGACAGCTCACTTCTCACCTTCAAGAACGACTCTAGTGTTAGCTTGGCTTGGGGCGTCCGTCTGTTGAGCGAGGCTTGAATTGTCCTCCAATCCCCCGATCTGACAGCCTCCGCTGCCGCTCTCACACACTCATCGCCTTCTGAGGCTTCTATTATTGCGGCCAGGCTCATTGGGAGGGGTCGTGACCGCTCTGTCACATACCGGACGTACTCCTCTTTATCCTCGGCCTCCTCCTTCTCCTCTGTCGTGGCTTTCCGCGGGTGTCGTGACAGGTAGTCCGCCGGGTTCGTGGCCCCTGGTTTGTACTCCACCCGGTAGTAGTACCCTTGTAGTTGGAGTATCCATTTTTCAATCCGGGGCGGCGGCTTCGAGGACGACCCTTGGAATAGAGGAATGAGTGGCTTGTGGTCGGTTGTCACCGTGAAATGATGTCCGTACACGTACACGTGAAAATACCGGCATGCCCAGTGGATGGCGATGGCTTCTCGCTCTATTTGCGAGTACCGCTGCTCTGTTTCGGTCAGGGACCGGCTGGCGTAGGCGATGGGGGCCCACTCCTCGTTGTCCTGGAGTTGCGTCAGGACCGCTTCCAGCCCAAACGGGCTTGCGTCGACCGCCACGTTGGTGGGCTTTGCCGGGTCGAAGTATGAAAGGGTAGTGTCCGCGGACAGGGCCGCCTTCATAGCTTGGAACGCCTGCTCCTGTTCCAGGCCCCACTGCCACGTGGTGGACGACTTGGTCAGCTCCCTGAGGGGTTTGGTGAGGTTGGAGAGGTCCGGAATGAAGCGGCCGCAGAAGTTGACCATGCCCAGGAAACTCCGGGCCTCCGAGATGTTCGTCGGAGCTAGGACATCTTGGACATCCTTCACCTTGTCCGGGTCTGGGGCCACCCCTTGATCCGAGAAGGTATACCCAAAGAAACTGATCTTGTTCTGCAGGAACTGACACTTCTCCCGGTGCAGGGTCAGGCCTGACTCCTGAATCCTCTTGAAGACCCCTCTCAACCGCTGGTGGTGTTCCTCTATGGTTGACGCATATATGAGCAGGTCGTCACTCACGTTGAGCACGCCGGGGAGCCCACTGAGCACCTCTCTGATGGTATTTTGGAATACCTCGGCGGCACTCGAAATGCCAAAGTTTAGGCGCCGATACCGTCTGAGGCCCACATGGGTGGAAAATGTGGTGATGTACCTCGAGTCCGGATGAAGTGGTAGCTGGTGGTAGCCTGACCGTAGGTCCATCTTCAAAAACCACCTGGCCCCGTTCAGCTCTCCCAGGATGTCATCAATGGTGGGCGTCAGGTGTCGCTCTCTTTTGACCGCGGCGTTAGGGAGTCGCATGTCCACACAGATGCGGACTTGTCCTGGCTGCTTCGGCTTCCTGGCGATGACGATCGGGGATACCCACAGGGTTGGCCCACTGACCTTTTCGATGATGCCTTGTCTTTCCAGGGCCTCTAGCTCCTCCTCGACCTGCTGCCGCAGGTGGAAAGCAATTCGCCGGTGCCTCAGCGCCACTGGCTGGACCGACGGGTCGATGTGTAAGGATACTTCCTTTCCTTTCAGGCATCCGATGCCGTTGAAGACTTCTCCAAACTCTTCCAGGATGGTGTCCAGTTCTTCCTCCAGGACTGCCATGGCAAACGATATCAGCCTCAATTCTTCGGCCGATTGCCCGCTCAGCAGCATCCCGCTGCCCTCTTCCGTGACATAGTCGGTGGTGTTGATGCTCCTCTCGCCATGTTGTAGCTCTGTTTGGAAGCACCCGATGAGGGGAATGGGCGTCTTCTGGCCGTATGCGAACACCCTAATCTTCGCCTCTCTCAGCGGGGGCTTGGCCCGCAGTTGGTGGTAGACATTGGCGGCCATCAGCTCGATCGGGGCCCCAGTGTCGCCTTTACCTCTTGTTGTTGGACTAGTATGCGACATTTCGGAAGTCTGCGCTTCTTCTTCTGTGGTTGATGGATTGCAAACACATAATGGACTGGGTACTCTTCGGTGTCGTCGTCCATGTCTTCACTGTCTGCCTCTTCGCGTACCGCATGGGCCGCCTCCTTCTTGGCTCTGGTGGACCGGCACACCGCCGCAAAGTGGTTCATCCACCCGCAGGCGCCGCACTTTTTTCCTCTGGCCGGGCAGTCTTGCATGCGGTGGGGTTGGCCGCCACAGTACCCACAGTCTTTCTTCTTTGCCTCCGGCTGCCGTTTCCCTCCGGCTTGCCTCCCTTTTGGCCGCACTACGTTCACCGCTTCCGCCACTTGCACTTGCTCCGTCTTCACAGGGCGATGTAGGGCTGCCTCCATGTGTGAGGCTCTCGCTTGCGATAGCTCCTTCGACCGTCCGAGGGTGAGGATGTCCGCCAGGGGCTTTCCTTCTTCCTGGAGGACCGTGACGCGAAGCTTAGACGAGTAACACCCCTGTATGATCTGCCCTCGGATCTCTTCCTGTTCGTCGCGGAACCCACACGTGCTGGCTAGCTCCTTCAGCCTGCCATGGAACGCATCCAGAGACTCGTCTGCCTCTTGTTTGGCCTGACGGAAGATGAACCTTTCATAGTCTCTGTTCGCCATGGGCTCAAAGTGGGCGTTGAGCGCGTTCAGCTTTTTCAGCGTTTTCGGCGTGGCTTCCACGAGAGTTTTGTAGATGCGGTGGATGTCTTTGCCTCCTAGGTGGAGCAGCAGTGCTCTGCGCCTTTCCCTCGCGATGCCAGCCCCTTCGAAGTAAAATTGCAGGCGGTCTGTCCAATCCTTCCAGCGCGGGGCGAGGGATGACGGGACACCATCAACGACAAACGGCTCAATGGTGGGAATCGACGCCATCTTGGCACGTGCGCAGCACGCGGTGGAAGCTATCTTCCTCTCCTCTGCGTCGACGCCACCAGTCGTGCACTCCCTCCGGGCGTTGCGTGTTGACCTTCCTCGCACTGCTGCACCAACCGGTGGGCGCGCCTACCTCCAGACGTCATCCGCGGGACCCTCAGACGCTTCTGGTTCAAGGCGATCACACCCGGCATGGGCCTGGATCGGAGGAGGGCATGGTCGTCGTCAAACACCTCGTGGGGGCAGGTGCGGCATCACCTGGGCGAGACATACCCCTTCCAGGCTGTGAATTGGGGCACCAGGGCACACACAGCGTCACCTCCGATGTCTGGATGGACCTCCCGGGCACCTGCAGTGTTCCCTACCAGGCCTCACAGCAGGCTCAGCCGGGTCACCATGAGGGGAGTAGCACACACAGGCTCAGGCAACATGGGAGGACAAGGTGGTCACTGTGGGGCACCAGAATAGCACTGTGGGGCACCCAAAATAGCACAGCAGGGCTCAATTGACCCCTCGTCGCCAGTGTAATGCTTCTGATAGCCTAGAAAGCATGGCAGCGCGAGCGCGCTAAATGAAACACGGGAGCCGGTATAATTAGGACACACACGCGGCTCCGACTGACTCACCGAGGCCACGCCTCTTTATTTTAACTAGCTAGCGTCTGACGTCACGCGTCAGCGCTAGCGCACCTCGGCAGCGCGGAAGGCTAGAACGCCTCACGCGTGCCGAACACTACAGTGCTGTCAGTCCTTTGCTTTATGACTGCCTCGCAGCACTAGCACACCTAGAAGAGCGGCCAGTGAAATGCTATAAAAGTTTGAGCGTATTTACATTACAGTTACCCAGATTGCTCCTACTCAAACTAGTGGGTGCCGGGGAGCTTGCATCACCACAGGGGCCTTGTTTTCACTAGGCCTCACAATTTGTGCTCGTGTGCGCCCAGCATGCACTGGGACTGGGTTTGTGCCTCACAAGTGCCGGGGCGGTTCAGTAGCTCTGCTGCCTTCAACCTGCCTGTGCTCTGATGGAATAGAAGATCCGGGCTTGGTGTACTATACAGTGTGGTGTGCCAGCTGTAATCCCTGGCTTAAAGCGTTTCAGTGTAATGATTAGTAGGGGAACTCGGAACACGAATTGGCTCATTGTACATACTGTAATATGATACCACTAGTGTACTGGTATGCTGCAGTGTTTTGTTCCACCGATTCTTATCCTCTGGTTTGTGTGTGCTGCGTTCACCTAGCTCTCTTGGCCTGTGTTTATTTCCTGGGTTTCCACATTGAGTGCAGTTTTCCTGTGCTTTCCAAACATTGCTTTGCACGTGTTATCCATACTGTCCTCAGGCTCTTATTCTCAGGATTGCGCTTATTCTGGTATTGTGTCACATAATATTATGGCAGTGTTTACTCTGTGTTGTGGTCCTCTGGTTAATCAGTGGAGTCTGTCAGCACCCTTCAACGAGTGATAACATGAAGAGGTGAGATCTTGCACACTTGTTTTAGTTTAGTGTGGCAGTTTACGCCCCACTACATTACAAGTCCACCAACCGCCACTGATCTCTTTCCTCTCGGTCGACGGACCAATTAGTTGAGAAGTTGATGGTAATGATAGCATTATCAATCTAGATAGCTAGATAATCACAGACTCTCGGTATGAATAATAAAGTTTATCTCAAAATGATGTGAAATATTAATGATCATTGCATAGGGTTACAAATGCAAACAATGAAATCCACAAGAGGGAGAGAAAAACAATCAGTGGACAGATGAAGAGACAGAAGTTTCAGCAAATAGTGCGAAACAATATACATGTGACGGAGTGAAAAGATGAAGAGACATACGTTTCAGAGACAAAAATACATTTGCAAATAATTATGCAAAGTACGAGTCAGAAAATAATACAAACCCAAAGGATCTGCGGAAATACCACTCCCCTGGCCAAAGTAGTGGTGGGGGTTCCGCGAGATAGAGTCAGGGAACAAAGACTTCAGGACCCAAGATCAGAACAGGGACAGGAAGAGCTAAGTCTCTCTGCAAACCGACGGACAGCGGCGATCTCCCATCTATCTCTCTCCCTCTCTGGACTGGACCTCATCACCCAACGACGTCTGCCATAGCCACACCCTAAAAAGCACCCCAGTTATAGGGGAGCGTCACTAGACAGCTTTGTGTAACATAAAATATTTTTCTGTTTAAGGTCCCATTGATTTTAATCACAGGCTCTGAACTGCAGATCTCACAGGTTCAGCCATGAAGTGGACTGAGGGCAGAGGCGCGGCCCGGGGTGACCGGTAGGACCAATTGGCGAAGTTAGAGCTAGGTGTTGCAGGAAACCCCTGGAATCAGGTGGAAACTGAGAGGTAGAGTGACCAACATCACTTTGGGAGAGGGGGGTGAAGGGGAGCAGAGGAAATTGCTGTTGTCGGGCATTATGAAAGTAAATGTCAATAAACAGCTTAGAAATAGCTGCAGATGGACAAGATATGTGCCAACTGGTCAGTGCAAGGCCGGAGTTGTCCTCTAAAACACGGGTAATAGAAATAGGTATAACCTGCAAATGAACTTCCATTAATCTAAAGAAAAACTGCTTTAAACTTGCAGACCTGGGGTGTAGAAAGGTTTCGAAAAACAAGATTACAAAAAAAGTTTGTTCAGGAACGCCAATAATAAGCCTATTTCTGAAATGTTGCTACGCAGCACACACATATTCACTTGATGAAGCTGTCTCTCCAGATCTAAATGGATCCCTATCAGCATTTAAAGCTGCACCTCAAATATAGTCTATTCATTCAATAGCCCGTATCGGCTACTTCAGATTTTCATTGTCTGATTCTTGTCGTATATTTCAGATTGGCTGTTCTTTTATCACAGTTTCCTTTAGCTCTCACCAGATTCTTTTAATATATTTTAGATTGTCTGTTCTTTTATCACAGTTTCCTTTAGCTCTCACCAGAATCTTGTCATATATTTTAGATTGGCTGTTCTTTTATCACAGTTTCCTTTAGCTCTCACCAGAATCTTGTCATATATTTCAGATTGGCTGTTCTTTTATCACAGTTTCCTTTAGTCCTCACCAGATTCTTGTAATATATTTCAGATTGTATGTTCTTTTATCACAGTTTCCTTTAGTCCTCACCAGATTCTTGTAATATATTTCAGATTGTATGTTCTTTTATCACAGTTTCCTTTAGTCCTCACCAGATTCTTGTAATATATTTCAGATTGTATGTTCTTTTATCACAGTTTCCTTTAGTCCTCACCAGATTCTTGTAATATATTTCAGATTGGCTGTTCTTTTATCACAGTTTCCTTTAGTCCTCACCAGATTCTTGTAATATATTTCAGATTGTATGTTCTTTTATCACAGTTTCCTTTAGTCCTCACCAGATTCTTGTAATATATTTCAGATTGTATGTTCTTTTATCACAGTTTCCTTTAGTCCTCACCAGATTCTTGTAATATATTTCAGATTGTATGTTCTTTTATCACAGTTTCCTTTAGTCCTCACCAGATTCTTGTAGTATATTTCAGATTGTATGTTCTTTTATCACAGTTTCCTTTAGTCCTCACCAGATTCTTGTAATATATTTCAGATTGTATGTTCTTTTATCACAGTTTCCTTTAGTCCTCACCAGATTCTTGTAATATATTTCAGATTGTATGTTCTTTTATCACAGTTTCCTTTAGTCCTCACCAGATTCTTGTAATATATTTCAGATTGGCTGTTCTTTTATCACAGTTTCCTTTAGTCCTCACCAGATTCTTGTAATATATTTCAGATTGTATGTTCTTTTATCACAGTTTCCTTTAGTCCTCACCAGATTCTTGTAATATATTTCAGATTGTATGTTCTTTTATCACAGTTTCCTTTAGTCCTCACCAGATTCTTGTAGTATATTTCAGATTGTATGTTCTTTTATCACAGTTTCCTTTAGTCCTCACCAGATTCTTGTAATATATTTCAGATTGGCTGTTCTTTTATCACAGTTTCCTTTAGCCCTCACCAGCATCGCCTCGTCCTTGCCTATGGAGCATAGTCTCAGCAGCACCACCTGCACTCGGGGACACAATTATTCACCTGCATACAGGCTACTGTAAGACACTTCAAGATGCCGCCATACACGAGTCTGAGGTCAATAGTTTTATCTTGCATTGCAGAGTAGATATAGGGTCAAGATGGCGCCTGTGTTGGTTAAGTGCATTGTTACCTTTTTTATTGTTTATGGACATAATTGCTCCATGTGTTAGTTGTAGACATATTGAAGGATTCAGGTGCACCTGCGGAGTTATGAGACACTTCAAGATGGTTGTCATTCATGAGTCTGAAGTTGACAGGTCTGTGTTGTACTGCTGAGTATACATAGAGGCCCATATGGTGCCTGTGTTCCACGCCAAATATGCACATGATGTGTTGAAGACTTACTAGGAGACCGGAGGGGTAAGCACAGGGGTACTGGTTATGGGTATAAATTACTTGAGCCCAATATGGCTTAATTTGAGTCCAATATATTCGGTTAGATACATAATCTAAGTTTGCTTCTTTTTGTCTCCACCTTGGTAGAGTGTGTATATAAATATAATCCCCTGACCATGTGTTGTGCGTAATTATCAGTCACGGCAAAGTGAGCCAGTGACTACCATTTACTGGATTATGGACTGTCTGCTGTTGAGTTATTATGTAAATACAGCCACTGATGCCCATGTTTTTTACTTTACGCAGTTTGGATCCATTGCTGTACGGATAATCTAAGACGATATGGCAAACTTGGGTCTCCAAAAATATGACTACAGAATTGGTGCATAGAATTACCCTGGCATCCTGCCTCCGCGGATATGCTACTGGTTGTCACTCTGACATGATGAAAAATTACCCAATTTATTCTGGGTTTACTTTTTTAGTTACAATGGGGGATATTAACAACGAATCGCGTTAAACATCGCAAATCCCGCTTAGCGCGGTTTGGAATATCGCCGCCTATCGCAGGTTTACATCGCCGTGTTAGCGGCATATTTACAATGCCTTGCTCACAGGCGATGTACAAACCTGCGATAGACGGCGATATTCATCATTAGCGTGTGAAATCAAGCGATGATTTCACACGCTAATGAAAAGCTTGATAATAGGGGAGTGTGGACGTAACCAAAGAATCCACCTCCTATTCAAAACATGCCTAAGTCAAGTTTTGACCAGGCGTAAGGATCCGGCGTAAACCGCGGTTAGCACGGCTTTCATCATCGCTTCGTGGTTCCGGGCCATGTTGTAAATAACGTGATGTCCTGTTCGGGACCTTTTTTCATGGTGTTACGGTAAGGTACGCCTACTGTGCATCTAATTAGCTATGTATATCGCTAAGATGCGTGGCGTTACTAAAACGGCAGATAACATGCGCTAATGCATGTTAGCGCCACCTTGTTATTAGGGCGATGAAATTATCGCCGCTTTTGCGGCAAAAAGTGGCACTAAAGCGGCGATAATGCCCTTGTAAATATGCCCCAATGTGTGGTAAGTATGCTGGACCATTCTTATTCCTCTTGGTTTACAGTGCTCTTACATTGTCGTATTGCCTACATGCTACTCCATTACAATTGCTGAGGTGCATGTGTGTGTGTGTGTGTGTGTGTGTGTACGCCTTAGTTAACAGGCAGTAGAATGACTCGTACACTTATTGGGCAATATAGACATTTTATATAATGGTATTTTCCATTGTGATATGGTTCATAATAATTGGATGTTGCATATACACCCCAATATGGCTGTCGAAGATTTATTGGAACAGGCTTGTTATCAAGGGTTCTCCTTCAAAGTGTAGTTTATTGGCGGGTGGACTAGTACTTGTAATGGACTTTTCTTTTCAACTGGAAAATGAGCATATTTTACCATATGTTGCTTTGAACTGGGTCTCTCCCTGGTTCCATGTATTTGATGAGATGCATGAATGCACAGGCGCAGACTGACATTATATGCTTCCAAATCATTTGATAACATTAGCAATTATAATTGTTCATTACAACTCTAATAGTACAAACATAATAATACTTTTTTGCACGGTGTATCTGTGATACAGTAAATTAGGCTGTTCCAGAACCAGAAGGAGATGGGATAGTGAATAATGAAGAAAACTTCACTCAATAGATTTGCTGCGAATATAAGAGATTGGGTAACTTATGGTGTATCAGCTCTGCTGTTAGGAGCTGATGAATACATGTCCTATGGGAGTGAGTGAAATAAAGATTTGGGCTATATAAGTCATGGACATTATCATTAAGCGTTGCTTAATGGTAAGTAGTATTAGATATTTGGAATACAAACCGGAACAAGGTATGTTTTTGAGTGTTAACAAGACAGTGTGCTTAGTTAAAAGAGTTTTGTGAACACTTGATGCTCCCTGAATGTTCTACTTTTTACCATATTTCTTTGACAACTAATAATAGGGATTGGAAATCTGCCCTTCCCTATGGCACATGGATTAATTGTAGTACTGCTATGAGCCAATATATTGGAAGTCGTGTCCATTCCACATGTGTATACATCTAAAGTGGATATAAATGACTGTACATTTTTTTATGAAATACGTTCTGGTTCATGTAGGAAATGTCAGGATTAATGCTATGTTGTACTCTGGAATAGGAAGTGTATTATATATATGCATCGTGTCTTAGAAGACAATTTGTTTATGTTTTATATATCAATTAATTATATTTGTCATTGATTTGTATACATTCTTTGACTGTAGTCCTGAAGAAGTTCACGCTGAACGAAACGTGTTGGCTAATGGCTACAAGCAAATTTAAAGTTTTCCACTACTAATGATCTTCACGAGGAGAAAATAAAGAGACTATTGATCGAAGATATCACCTTATGGACTTTCTTGAGGAGTGAATGTTATTCTTTTTGTTGACAAGAGAATAATACTACTCAGAGGGTGCTGATAGGCTTTTTTGTCTATGTGTTACAGAACTATATTTGGATCTTCTGACAAAAGGGTGTGTGGTGATTGTCCCTCCTCCTTGATCCTTGCAGCTTAATCCGTGACTCTGGACATAACTACTATATCAGTGCTTCTTAACCTCTGGTCCGAGGAACCCTGGTAGTCTGCGAGGCCTATTCAGGGGTGACTGTGTTACCAAATGAAATATCATTACAATTAATATTATTATATTTGATTAGGTATGAACAAATAAAGAAGCAAAATTGAAAATGTGAAAACTTTTTCTGTATTGGATTGTAAATTAACCTTTTGACCGCGGCGCAAATTCCGCCACTGTGTGGGTGATTTATGAGTGGGTGTGGTTCGGGCAGACCCCAGCCGTCCTCCACACACACACACCGTGACGTCCGACGCACACAAAGGGTTAAACAAAATATATTCAGTATTTGAGCATTTTTCTGGTGTATACTTTTTTTTGCCGTTTTGTGTCTTGTTTTGAAGTTCAAATCATAGAAATTGCTTAGGACGGGGACCACAAACTTTTAATAATAACTCAGTAGGGGGTCCCACATTCCAGTAATGATTCACTTAGAGTCCGCAGAAGTCACATGTTTAAGAACCACTGTACTATATGATGTGTGGTTGTGCTGAATACACCAATCAATTTTCAGATTAGAGAATCTGTTACACTATAAAGGAAGGCTAGACAGAAGATACATGAATGTATGTAAAGATGGATGGGTGAAGTGGTGGAGGAAGAGAAGGATGGCAAGAGAAAAGCATGGATGATGGATGAAAAAGTTTGAAAAGAAAATGAAAGAGGATGGAGAGAAGGAAGGATAGATAAAAATATGGACAGAAGGAAGGATGGATGCATGGAAGGAAAAGACAGAAGGAAGGATAAATGGAAAAAATACATAAAGGATGGAAAGTAGAAAAGAAATCAAGATGGAAAAAGACAAAGAAGGATGGCGAGATAGTAGGAGGAAAGACTGAAGAGGAATGCAGAGAAGGAAGGAAGGAAACTTCAGAATTTGAGAATTTCCTCGGGGAGCAATCTCTTGAATTACTGCTGGGTTTGCTTTCCTCATCCACTACATCAGAGCTATTTGGGTCAAAGTGTGAAATAGTTTGTTTTTCTTGCTACTCCCTTGATGTTAATTAAGAAACAGTAGCACCGAAAGGAACAAACCACAACAGTAATTTAAATGCATTGATTTTAACATGCTTGGTGAGGAAAAATGCTAAAGCAAATGCTTGGTCACCTATCTACCTCAACCTAAAATTCTGCGACTGTCAGTTGTGCGCAAATACCAGATGGTGCCAAGGGGAGCACTGCGAGAAAACAACTCAATATATGTGGTGCAGACTGGCACGGATATAAACTGCAGTTAACAAGAATTACTTATGGGATTTGCAAACAAAACTCCAAACAAGCAAAAATGAACTCCTCTAGAAATCCTCTAGGCTAAAATATAAAGCTAATGGAACAGAACTGCCGAACATGGACCCTAGAGGCAAACTTTAAAAGAACATGGCCTTTCAGAAAATATCAAACCAAAATAAATGAGAATTCATTATAAGAGTTCCAGAAATTGAGTTTGTCATGGATTACACCCACATGCAGCTGAAAATAAGATGGGCAGTGGCAAGGGGTCTTAGCCATGAAGGGGATGGGGAAAGAGCCAGAGACATAGGGGGAAGAGGGATGAGCCAACGGGAACCGATCATGTGGCAGTGCCACTAGACAGCGGGAGGCAGCAAGTGTCGTGTCATAAGGAAGGGGGGTACTCACCCACTAATTTCAGGTACAGCAGCACCTACTAAGGTGGAGGAAGCGGCTTTAGGTGAACATACAAAGTCTTCATGGAATTTCCAATGGTAGTCCTGGCTCCGTCACCACTTCAGTGCCTGGATCTCAACTTTCCAAACACGGGAATGAAGGCAATAAATACCTATTGTCCGGGGAGGTTCCCCTCTCCCTCATCTTGTGCCAGGCAGAGCAACACGCATCCAGAAGGGTCTGCTTTGCTTTTGTAATTAATACAGTGAGGCAAACTTTAACGGTAAAGATCAGAAGACATAAAACTCACAAACGGTGATGGGAGGAATGAAAGTAATTTGTCTAACCCCTGGCAATCGCTTGATCATCATTCATTTTCTCACCATGCCACCTCAGTTTGGACCTATCCATATGCAAATGAGTCCTGACTCTGTTGCAATAGGAACAGTCCTGAAATGGAACACAAGAAACCCAAGACCGATTTCACCCTGATTAGGGCACATCAGTTGGGTATAGTTTGGTACCAGTGGCACAGTGACTGGAAAACCAACATCTAGGCACACCCTCAATTCAGGGCATTACATCAAACTCAAAAACATGTGAAAAATGCTTACAATTTATCTAATCACTGCCAATCGCTCAGTGTAGCATTCCAACACATTGGTCTTTTGCCCACCATGCCACCAGAGTTTGGACAAAGCAATATGTAAATCAGTCTTGGCCCTGCTCCAATAGAAACAGTCCAGCCCAAACTGCCAACAGAAGCAGAACAGAAGCAACCCAAGACTGTTTTTGCCATGATTAGGGCTCATCAGTTGCGAATAGCTTGGTTCCAGTGTCCCAGTGAGTACAATACCCATGTCTGGGCATACCCTGTCCACATTGGGCATTACATTAAACACACAAAGGGTGATGGATTAATGCATGCAATTTGTCTAACTACTGGCAATCACTCGAGAAAGCATTCCAACCCATTGTTCTTTTGCCCACTGTAGGAGAGTAGGATCAGCTTCACATGGGTACCCCCACATTTTGCTGGTGTTTCACTGTTTTTCGACCTTAATCTGGCTGTGGCCCTGCTAATCAGGACCCCAGCCTAGCTGCTTCCTCTCTAAAATGGTTTCCATGTACATTAGGTACATTTCTAATTGGATTCTGGAGTGCCTTATAAGCCCCTAGTATGGTATACTATGTACCTAGGGCATAGGTACCTCAGAGGCCTACCAGGGGCTGAAGCATGTATTATGCCACCCCTGGGAAGCCCTCCAAAATGACACCACAGGTCTGCTACTGCAGCTTGGGTAAGGTGGTGCCTGCACCCCTTACTGTGGTATG